>NC_045694.1:1022768-1331518 GCF_003331165.1 Xiphophorus hellerii | reverse complement strand
TAAAATGTCTCTTGCATTATGTGACCTGAAAATGTTTCAATAGAGGAATATTTTTGTTTATTGCAATAACTTCTTAGACGATTTATCATCCAGAAACATTTGTTACCGTGACAGACCTGATCAAATCACGGTGCTGTTAGAATGAAAACATATCTTAATCTCTGCAGCTAATCTAGTATTACTGGTATTTGGAGAACATTTTAAGATTATTTTTTGAGAAGTCGGATGAAATTAACCTGAAATCATTTTGGATTCTTACCCAGGTAACAGAGTTGGAGTTAATATCTGATCCTTTTACTCTGATTGGTTTTGTTTCCACCTGCCGTCTTTCAGGGGTTTTAAAGCAAAGTTTAACTCGCTGTGTTTCTCCAGAGCGATGGAAACATCCAGCTTCTCTCCACTCAATATTAACTTGTGTTTGTTTTCTGGCATTTATTGTCCTGTGTGAGCGTGCAGCTCTGCAGCCTGAGCTCTCGGGCAGATTTAACGGCCCGGAGGTCGGCGCTGATAGCAGGTGATGGATGAAGGGAAACCTTGGACTATCCGGGTCATCCCAGATATACAGCCCAGCAAAACCAATTTTCTCCGGCTCTTTCTTCGCCGGCAGCAGAGCCGTGACCGGAGGGAAGATGAATGTGGAGTTACTCAGGAAACGTGTCAATAAGTAGCAGCGTGTTATCTGGGTCAGAGTCTCGGAAACACAATGTGTCACAGACAGAAAGATGAAATAAAACAGCTCAACGGATGCAGAACTGAAGCAGTTTATAAACTTTAGTTTTGCTGTCAACGTGTCTCTGTGTTTAAATGTGTGCAGAGAACAGAAGTCGTTCTAACATGTCTTACGTTTCTCCTCAGCCTATAAGTGCAGATGCACCAGAAAAGGACCAAAGATCAGATATAAGGATGTGCAGAAGCTGGAGATCAAACCCAAACATCCCTTCTGCCAAGAGAAGATGATATTGTGAGTTATTTAGTAAATTTACTGAAACTATTTCAGTCTTTCTTCTCCTTCTTCTCCCTGCCTCCTTCATCTGGTGTCCAAACCTTTTGCTGTAACGACCAAAGTCAATAAGTTGAAGGCAGCTTTTTATATTTAAAAACATTTTTAATGTTTTCTTTTTGTAGAAAACAGATCAATATATCATTGTATGTGCAAAGAAATATAAAAAATGTCTTGCAAGATAACATTAATATAAGACATAGTGATTTTTATTCTTATTAGGTCTGAAAGATCTACTTATGAGTAAAACTGCTCCAGAAAGCCACAGGAGGAATGAAAGGGACAGGAACGAGGGAGAGTTTCCTCTCTGGGCGCTCGGCTTGGCATGCTGAGTGGCGACGCCAAACACAAACACACACTTTGCCTCCAAATGTCTCTGTTCCCTCTGGTTCCTCCTGGTTTTGAAGCCTTCGCGTTCTCCTCCTTTCTTCTTGTCACTCAGAGTTTCTGCAGATAAAACAAGCCTCAGTGAGGAGTGAAGGCGAAGGGCAGCAGACGCATCTCTGACTTTAAGAGTCGACTCCTTTGTCCTGCTGTCATTTAGCATTCAGGCTCTGGCCTGCAGTCTGTGTTGGACTCAATGAACCACACGCAGGCCGACTGTCTCCGTCATTACCGCCGATTAGACGCCTGCAGACACACGGCTGCATTCACTGACTCATGTCACATTTTAACTGTCGGCGCCATAAAGCTGCTGGAAGACGAGGCGCTTTTAACTGTGGGAATGTTGAAGAATATTTAGAAATCTGGGCCAATAACATGTCAAGTGGTCCTCAAGTGGATCCATTCAAACGGCTTCAATGGTTTTCAGCTCCTGTGAAATCTAGTCAAAGTAACGCAAACGCCTCAGGACTCCAGCTGGACCCGGGTTTTCTCTGCATTCGCTTTTTCACTTAAACATTTTCATTAAAAAACAAAAAGAAATGCAGATTTACTTCATGTTTCTGTTTCCATTAAAGGTTATTAATTCACAACGCAGAGGCTAAGAAAAGGAGAATAATAATACCAGATTAAAGTCATAATTTTACAAAAATAAAATCGGAATAATATGAAAAAATCACAATAATACAAGAATAAAGTTGCAATATTACCAAAATAAGGTCAAAGTGTGAATAAAGTCATAATATTATCGGAATAATGTCACAAGAATAAAGTTGCAATATTAAGAGAATTTAGTTGTAATTTTATGATCCTACCTGAAAAATATTTGAAAATTAAAATGAGAATGTTGAGCATCTTTTTTTTCATCAATTTTACAAAGAAGGAAATTTTTAATCTTTTAAAAAATTAGCGTCAAATTGTAATTATTACCAGGACTTTGAAACAATCGATAGAATCTATTTCCACCCACCAGCTGAGCTGATTAGGTCAGATTTTAATAAATATTGAAGCTTTTTTCTCATTAAAACTGTTTTTTTCTTTGCAAATTTTATGTGTTTTTTCTGCTATTATGCTTTAATCTTTATAATATTCATGATTCTCATAGTTTAATGTCTGGTTCTGGCCCTAACCCTCCGCCGTATTTATTCAACCGCTCTTCAGGAGGCTGACATGTTTCTGTCCTTCCCTTTCCTCCCTGCAGCGTAACCATGGAGAACATCTCTCGGTTCAAAGGTCAGGAGTACTGCCTGCACCCCAACCTTCAGAGCACCAAGAACCTGGTCAAATGGTTCCGCATCTGGAAGGACAAACACAGGTAGCGAGCCGGCGGCCTGCAGCAACCTGCAGCAACCTGCGGCCTGCAGCAACCTGCAGCAACCTGCAGCCGGCAGCAACCTGCTGCAGGTTGCTGCCTGCAGCCTTTACATGCCTATAAGAAATGGATGGTATTCATTGGACAGAATCTAATCAATATTTTTGCAATTAATAAATATTCAACATGTATAATTCTTGCATAATTGTAATTATGCAAGAATATTCAGCCATAATAATTGTCATTTTTATCAGTTATTGTTCTGAAATTAGTCCAACAGAAAAAAATTTTTTTATGATGTTACATGACAGACTAACATGAAGACGTTTGTAACTATAAGGTGAAAGAAAAATATTTGAATATTTCTCATTAATACAAATAAAATAATGGAAGAAAATCTGATTTATTTAGTTAGCAAACTAAATATTTACTGCTGAGCTAGTATATTTAGTCATTTAGTTGATTAACTAAATATTTAGTTTACTAATGAAGTATTAAATTTGAAACTGCATTTTATAAATGAATGAATAACATGGTGAAAATATAACTTACAAAAACAAATCCTCTTTTTTTCTCTTATGTCACCAAAATTATTGCTGTTAATTTTGACAGTAACTTTACAAACGGCGCCCCCTGTTGACCGTTCTTTGTTTCCTCTGCAGGGTTTATGAAGCCTGAGTCTCTCCAGAACAACAAGGATCCAGTGAGACAGAACCAGACCCGGACAGAACCAGAACTGTTCTGTGAAGAAATGACCAGAGACCTGTTGCGAACATTAAAATAGCATCTATAGTCTGTAAATAATCTGACGGGATTGTTTTAGTCTCCTGTCCAGGTAGTCCCATTACTCACATTCCCGGCCTCCACGGCGATATTCGTCAGGTTTTATTTAAGGAACCGTCTCGGTTATTTTACCTCCTAGGATTCTACCGACGCGAAGCGGTTCAGGTTCTGAAGAAACACGGAAACCAAGAACATGTAGCGTGAGGAGAAACGTTTCTTCACTGTCATAAAATAAATTAGATTCTTTTTCTAGAAAAGATACTGACATTCTGGAAGAGTGTGTGTGGGTGTGTGTGTGTGTGTGTGTGTGTGTCCAACTAGCACAAGACTTTCCACCATCTTGTTTGTAAAATATTCTCTGGTTTAATCTGCAGGTCGTAGGTAAAGATAAGTGGATTCTGCTGCGTTTATGTGAGTTAATGCAAAATGTATAAAAATGTGATCATATCTGTTATATACGTCTGTCAGTTTAAGATTTGTGTAATGATGCGTTATTTCATACAAACTGTTTTTATAACTATTTGTTCAAAACATCAGTTAGGCTTCGCTCTACTGGTTTTGTTCCTTTAACCACAGACAGAACCTCTTCTTCAATCTTCATCCTGTCTGTATTATTCTTATAAATCATTGAAGAGGTGAAATAAAATCTTTAAGGTCTAAAATGAAATGTAGATGTGAATTTGGTATTATTTTAGTTTTTCATGAATTGTTGCCCCGTCCATTAGAGCCACAAACTTTCATGTGTTTTATCTGGAGTTTAACGTCATAAACACAAAGTAGTGGAAAAAATGAATCATTTTCTGAAAAGTGTGGTGTGGATGTATGTTCAGTTTATTAGAGTACAGTCTGGGTAAAAGGGGGTGAATATAATTTTACACATTTCAGATTTTGTCTTTGAAAATAGAAATGGAAAATCTTTAATTATTTCCCTCCCTCTTCAGTTATGAACTGCTGGATGTTTTCCTGTTTCTGCTGAATAAAGCAACATTGCAAGGCGCTGCATGAACATGGCAACATTTTCATTGATTATGCAGAATCAGGTTTTAGCAACACATTGTTCAGCTTTTTATGGAAAACAGGAAAAAGTCCAGTTTTTCTTTTATATTATTTTATATTATATTTTTTGCTTTTATTTTCCATATCAAAACTGCTGAATACCAGTCATTTGTGTAATTACACTGTATGGTTTCATATTTATAATCCGATCATGTTTTGTTGGCATTAAAGAGATTTCACACATGTGTGCTTATATATATATATATATATAAATACATATATATATCCTTACAAATATGAACATTAGCTGAAAAACAAATGTTCTATTGCAAATTCAAATATATATTTTTGGTACTTCTTTACAATAAGGCTCCCCTTATATATTTCTAATAAATAGTTCATAGACATGTTATCTATATTTACTTAATAAATCATTAATAGCTGTTTATTGTACATTAATTAAGGGTGAGAAGGAGAAATAAAACATTATTCTTATAACGAGGGTTTAAAAGCTTAACAACAGGTGAACAGACTTGGCTCACTATTTGGCAAAAAAACAGTAGCTTTTCTCCCCATCCTTAATTAATGCATAATAAACAATTATTGCTGATTTATAAAGTGTTTAGAGATGAATTAATGACTAATATATGAACTATTCATTAGCCATCTATAAGAGGAGCCTTATTGTAAAGTGGTGATTATTTTTTAAACTCTCTGTATTAATCAAACATGTAACTGTAATTGGTATTTTATAGGTAAATAATAAACCGCTATAATCTTTAATAATAAAACCATAAAGTGGTTAAAGAAGTGGAGTTGTGTAGAATGAGGCCGTTTCAGTGCTGTACCAGAGTATCTCCAGCAGGTGGCGCACTTTACTAAATTGACCAAGCTCACATCGTAAAGAACATTTTTCTGATCATTAAATATTCCAGTTAAAGTTTCACACCGATAGGGAAACATGGATAAACATTTTCTATGCATGAACCTAAAAACTACGTAGAAAATAAAGATAAATGTAAATTATTATAAAATGTTTTGCATCACATACATGCATATGGCGCCATTTCTACGGCGCCATATGCATGTCTTCTTGTGACTGACTGTCACTTTCGTTATATTAATTATTCATTGACTCGAAATCTCCATGGCAACTGTGCAAACTCTGTCTGCTAATGAGGACAGTAAGACGGAGATGAAAAACTGTTGAGCATTTTCTGTCTCGGGAATATTAATGTGCCAACAAGCAGAGAAATATTTCTGAAGGGAATTAAAGATAAGTGGATAAAATAACACCAGTAAAATGTGCAGATATTACATTTGTGTGTATGTAAAACATAAAAAGCTCCTGGAAAATGATTAATTGTGTAATTTAAGTTCTGTTATAAATATATTCCTATGTCATTAACCTCATTTCATGCATTTCAATGCATGACTTTTATATAAGAATAAGCACAGAGCATCAGTGTATCATACACTGAGGGTTTGCATTATATAATGACAACATGCTTTTACAGTATTAATGGGATTCACATATTTTTCTGCATACATTTTAACTTATAATAGTAAGGAACTGTAATGAAATCACCATTTGAATGTTTGGTACAATAAAAGTAGAACAACAAAAACTGCATTCAAACTGTTCTGCAACAATAACTAATCAGTTTTATGTAATTTACATCCCTAGTGCACCGGGAATTTTCTTCACAGCAATACATTTGTGGATTGTCTAAAAATTAAATCAGTTAAACATTTTTCATAGAATAAAAATGACACTAAAATTGAACACTTTTATTCTGGAAGTTGAATTTGATTAATTTAACCAGTAAAATGTATTTATGTTTTAATTCAAACCAAATTTTTCTGTTTTAGTTGTTAGTTTGAGCTCTTCTTGAAGGTACTGATCAACAGGGGTGGTCCAGGGTTTTATGAGGCCCTGGGCACTGTCCCAGTTGAGGTCCCACTTCCAGTTAAGCTCGTTACTTTTACACAGACATGCAACACTCACAAACATTATTGTTTGTGAGATTATAGTTTGAAATATAACGGATGCAACTTTCAAACTGCAACGTTTTTTCCAATCTGTTGTTGCAATTTTTGTATTTCTTCCAATCTATTGCAAATAAAAACTAAAGAAACACATTTACAAATAAACATTACACTAAGTGTGCAACTGATTTAGTAGAATACAGGCAGAAATTATAATAAATGGTTTATAACATGGTAATTTAATTATGTTTTTGATTGGACATTAAACTTTGTCCATCTCTGCCAGTGGAAATTTGAGCGTCAGGGAAACCTTCTCGTGTTTTTGACTATGACTTTTACAAAAATCCAGAAGTAGTAAAACAAGCCATGAATTTAATGTTTTACGTTTATTTGTATAGAACATTTCAGAAACAAAACAGTTCAAAGTGCTTTACAGCATAAAAACATAAAAATATGTCATAAAAACACTAATTTAAATACTATTGGGGTCTTAAATTATGGCTCTTAATTTTATACTTTCTGGAAACAGGGCCGGCCCAAGGCATGTGTGAGTTAAGCAGCTGATTCGGGTCCCAAGCTAGCATGATAAATATATATACAGTACAGACCAAAAGTTTGGACACAACTGTGTGTCCAAACTTTTGGTCTGTACTGTATATTTAAAATAACATTGAATGATATGACCTAAATTCTATTACACATGAAAAACTATTTCTACAAATAAGGATTAATTTCTGTAAGATATATTATAGCATATTTGTTTGCTTTTTTACTGTAAATGTAAAAGCTAATGATACTAATGTTACATTAGCTAATGTTACTTTCAAATAATTAAAAAATATGACAGTTAAATACCACTCTGTGTTTCAAAACCCAAATATTTTTTTCAGTTTGCTTCTCCTGTAATGATAAAATAAACAGCCATAATCGCACCAATATTATGTAAGTTAATTACAAATGATGCTAATTATAGTTACACACTTAGGAATGATAAAGCATCTGGTGTTGTCATGTTGGTATGAGGGGCCCCAAATTAAAATATGCTAAGGGCCCTAAAAAAGCTTGGGATGGCTCTGTTAGGACAGTTCTGATGTAGGCAGCAGCTCATTAGATTGACCTTTGACCCCAAATTTATTCTGTACTATTCTGAAGAATTATGAGGGATTAGTGCACTTGAATAAAACATCGATAAAATAGTTGTAGATGAAAATATTAAAATATAATCTGTCTACGGCTGTCTGCAAAGGCGGGGTCATTATTTGGCAGCCGCCTCCCGCCGTGCGCTCAGTGAGAGGGGCGGGGTCAGTATTTGGCAGGTTCGGCCCCGGAGGGTGTGTGCGAGAAGAGGCGAGTCTCTCTAGGCATCGACTTGCAAACGGGCATCTCAGCCAGTCCGAGCAGAAAAAGGAAAACCAGGAACCGCTGTAATTTCGAGCCTTTTTTGCGATGTTCTCGACGATATTTCTTCGTCGTCTGCTTTGATCCCGTCGAAGTCTCCGTCTGTTCGGACGCCAGCCGCATAAAGAACCGCAGAAATTGATGCGTGTTGCTCCGCGGTGCTGTTTGTTTTGACCTGGTAAGAAACCCGATTAGCTTCCCTGCTAACTGCTCTTCTTCTGCTTCTCAGCATCTCAGACGCTAACTGGTGTTAGCAGGCTAGGCTAACTGTGTCTTAAACCATTTTTTCTTAATATGTAAAACAGTCTTGTATGTTTTTAATATTTTTCCAGCTGTGTTTGTTCTTCGGTTTAAATTCTGACACCGAAGGACTCTTGAGTTTTAAACAGTTTCTGTCGTTTATTTGTGTTGACTGGGAGCTAGCCGCTAGCGGCTAGTAGCACAGAGGCAGTTCTGTCACATCTGTGGCTCCTCGAAGCTAACAGGAAGAGAAAATAAAGAAAACAATTTGAAATCATGACCAGAACAACAGGAGGCTCTGAGCGTCACATGTCCAGAGTTATTATCGGTGTTTGGTGGGATGTTCTCGGCTGAACTGTTGTGTCTTAATTGGAGGGAGCTGCAGGTCAGAATCACCTGTCTTTGCTCAGGTGTTTGATTGTGTTAAAATGCTGAGTAATAATCTAATTAAAATGTCTTATTTAAACTGATATGCGGAGCAACTAGCTGCTGGTTTCGTTTTCTGTTCCGTTTCTGGAGAGCTTCATCTCCGCTGTAGATGCTTCCTGAACGGATGTTTCGCTGTCTGCGCTGGAATGTTCTGGTTCCGAGAGGCTCCGCTGGATGTGAAGCGTTTAGATTCTGCTTTACACGCGTCTACTCAATTATTTCTATAGTTTTATCTGTTTGTTTTTAAAACCGCATTTCTTCTAGTGACGTTAACATTTTATAACACACGGGTTGAATTGACGGAATAACTTAAATGATTCAAAGATCCTGTAAAAAAACAAACACATAAGGATAATCTTCAGATTGGACTGTGGGAGGACAGGGGTGTTTAAAGTGCGGAGTATTAGGGCAATAGTGTGTTTATATATATATTTTAAGTAGTAAATTTCAACCTAAAAACTCAAAAATTTTGAACTTAATCTCAGAAATTTTCTACAAAAAAACAAAAATTTGACTTTTTTTCCTAGTAAATTTCTGAGTAATCTCATTTTCTGAGTTTTTGTCAGAAATTTACCATTATTTTTAAATCTACTATGGCCCTAATTATTGTGAAAGTTCTGGATCTATAATATCCATTTTGAAGAAAAACAAAACTCTGAATACTTTATTTGCTTGATTTTATTTTTACCCCTCAGACTCATTTTGACTCAACAATCTTGGCCCACGTGACTAAAAGTTTAGATTTCCTTGATCCTTGTTTTGCCTTTTTGTTGGTTAGATTAACTGACTTGTAATATGCATTATATTAATCCAAATGGTCTGATCTCTTCGTGTAAAATATGTCCTCCAGGTAGCGGTGGGACCCAGTTAAAACTTTTATCCAGTTAATTACTGTAATTAATTAATTGCAGTTATTGAGATTTTAGTGGAAAGCCATGCGTTGATGAAGTAAGCAACATGTCAGGACATGTTGAGGCCTGCAGAGACGCGTCTGGTTCATTCAGGATACAGAAAACCAGGAATGATTAACGGAGGACGTCAAAGTGCTCAAGACTCATTGAACATCCTGGAGTTTTAAACTTTTGAATGTTTTGAGTCAAAGTGAGGTTTGTATTCTGTAGGGAATTCACACAGAGACTGGGGTCAGTTAGTGCTAATTGTGCTAATGCTAAAATTAAGACGTTAAAAGCCAGAATTCATTGTGGAAATTCAGATAATGGCAAGATAAATTCAAACAAACTCAATAATTTCCATTTGCAACATTTATCTTTTTGGTCTTTTGTCTCTTTCTACCAAAATCTGGATGATAAAACTCTTCAGTCTGGTGCTTTTTTGTTTACACAAACTTCATAATTTATTTTATTTGTTGTTTCTGTTGATTTGTTTATTTATCTTGGATATTTAAAATGTTTTCCAGTTCCAGCGTTTAATGTTTGTTAGCATTTAAAGTTTATTGATCTTTGAGAATGTGACCTTACTTTATTATTATTATTATTATGCCATTACTATAATATTACTTGAAAATGGTCTCCAAACAACAACATTATTGTTTATTGTGATAACTTCTTTATCATACAACACATTTTATGTCAGAAGAACGGACCGACTGAATGCGTTTCATCTGGATCTAAATCGATCCGGTGATTAGAAAATGAGAAGTTGATGCCAGTTGATCATTTCAGGAGAAGGAAAATAATGGCTGAAAAATGGAAAAACATCAGCAGAAATGTTTTTGTGTTGGTCCAGTAAAGATATTCAGACTAATTGTGGCTGTAAATAATTAGAGTTTTCTTGAACACAAAGGTAACGGCGTTTTAGATGAAATGATCTTTTTATGGCGTATCTCTAATCAGAGCTGTAAACTGAACCATAAATGTTGGAGCTGATCTAGGAATATTTTTTAACCAGGATTCCTGAACAGTCGGGAAAATGTGGATTTGATTTCTGTATTTTCCAAAGCTATAGAAAAATAGAAAAACAAATTAAAGTCTGAAAGAATATTTGGAATTTCAGATGTTTATTTTGTTTAAATGATGTGAACTTTTTCTTTCTTTGCTTGTTTATTTCCCCTTCTCAGCATCTCTTCCCCTTATTAATTTCTTTTCTCATTTCTTCTGTCTGCTTTTTCTTTTTTATTCAGTTTTTTCTTTTCTTTTGTCTTTTTTCATACTTTTTTTCTTTATTTTTTTCTTTTCTTCCTTTTTTTCTCTTTTTTCCTTCCTTTCCTTTTTCCATGTAGAGGAGAACATGAGCATAAAAATAAATTATTGTAAACATAATATGAACATTATAATAATTTCTTCTGATGCTCATGTAACAGTTCCAGCCCATCAGTAAAGAAGAATTCACCGACACGCCTTATGTAACTCTCACAGATGAATATTTAATGAGTTGCACATGTCCTGTAAAATAATTATTAGTGTTATAAATTGTAATTGGTATAAAATAACCAAAAACAAAGTTGTTAAATTTAGACTTTTGTAAAGGAATTTAACTTCCATCAACCTTTAAATATTCACTCGTCTCTTTTTCTAAAGGTTGGAAACTGTGAAGTTCAAATATAAACAGAATAAAGTTTTCTTTAAAATATTATTTTAACTCCATGTTTGATCAGAAATATGAATCTGTATCAGATTTGGGAAAATGAAACTTTTTTACTTCCAGTTTAAGAGTTTCTATCAAATAAAAGCCTAAACGTCTTTAATTTAAAGCTCAGTAAAAGCTTACAGGAAGCCTCCAGCGTTTGTGTTTGGTAGTATTGTAACCCCTGAAATGCGGCGCCATTAAAGCCACTGACCTTCACACTCTGAGTGTATCTGCGGTGAACTTGTTGGTCTTTATGTGAACAATCTCACGTATGCAGAAAGCCACAGTGGGGAAGCTCTCCAGCCGCCCACCGTGTGAGATAAGACGTGTAAGATGAGAAATGGTTTTTATGTGGAAGGAAAACTGGCGTGGAATCGCAACAACTGCACCGGCGCTGTAATCCCTCAGCTGCCGGCCGGCCGGCCGGCCGGCCGTTCTCAACAGTTGGTCGGTCAATCTGTGGTTGATTTAGCCTCAAGCTAACCCATAAACAGGCCCAAACAGGAAGTCACCACATTTAATCCCTGTCTGCCACATTGGGTCCTGCGTCTAAAATAACTTTGTAACCTCATTTTTATTCCCATAAAGCATCATTTGTCTTTAGGTGTTAAACATGGATCTAGGATTACACACCTAATGTACATTTATTACCCAGAAATCTTTTAAAAATTATATCCACGGATGGAAATCCACTGATGGGAACCACAGCAAAGATGGAGATATTTTGATACTGAGAAAGAAGCTGTAGGAATCCAGAATCCTGCCAAAACTAGCCGCAGGCGGCTTCCCGCCGCGCGGCGCTGACCGGGCCAGGGATTGTGTAAATGGAGATGGGCTGTCAGGGTGTTGATATAACGCAGGCTTCCACTGGAGGAGAAAATACTCTTCTTTTACTCACATTCTGACATTTTTATCTGTAAATATTAAAGAAGGTTTAAATGTCCTTTTCCTCAGTGAACGTGAGCCTTTTGAGACTCAAGGCAGTGATGAAACAGAGGAATCTCATTCTGTCTGGGACATTTTTATTTGGTCCTTGAGACCGCGAGCGGTTCCTGATCTGAGCCTTCAGTAGAAGTAAGTAGCTTTATTTACTCAGTAATAAAGGGACTAGCTGGAGCATTTATGACCATAAACATTAGCATCAGGATTTAAGGCGGTTGTTTTAATAATTCATTCTAAACATGAATAACAATCGTCTTATTTAGAGGAAGACATTAGTAATTATCTGAAGTTCATGTTTTGGGACCAAACCTCTTCGGTTTTAAGTATTTCTCAAATAAAACAGTTTTGGACAAGAGTCACTGATTGATCCAGATGGAGGAAAAACTCTGTTGCTGTTTAAAAAGTTGCTTCATTTGTTTTGCTAGCAGCTTTAAAAAAGTTGCTAGATTTGTTGCTAGTCACTTTTTTTCAAATAAATTTCTTGATATTTTCACTAGTCACTTTTTAAAAAAACTAGTCTGATTTTTCACTACTTGCTTTTGTTAAAAAAGAAAAGTTGCTAAATTATTAGATTTTTTTTACTATTCACTTAAAAAAAAGAAAAGTTGCTAAATTATTAGATTTTTTTTTACTATTCACTTAAAAAAAAGAAAAGTTGTTAGATTTGTCACTAGTCCCTTTTTTTAAGTTGCTGGTTTGTCTCCAGTCGCTTTTGTAACGGTGTGTAAGTAACCATATTAGAAAAATCTCAAAGTATTTTTTCACAGCAGTTTATTGCAAATCATCCCAAATATTTCTAATTGATTTAGATGATTTCTTGGAACTAAAACTAAAGTTTCCAAATGTAAAATCAGCTCTTTGGGTTTGCAAACATCATCAGTTACTGTTAATATGTTTGGCTTGATAACTGAAGGATGTTCTCTAGCAGGAGAGCTGCTGGCTTTAGAACGATGAAGGTTTAAACCTTTCAGATGACGGACGGAAACCTTTCTATCAAGCAGCAGCTTTTTACTGTTTTACAGTGGAAACGGGTTTGGATGCCGCATCTGGATCCTCTCAGGTCCGAGTCTCTACGTTTTGGTGTGAGTTTCGTCTGACGGCTTGCGTTCCTGAGCAGATGGCTGGATTGAGTAATCTGGGGTGAGAACGTGTTTAAGGCGCTCAGCGTCTGCAGTTACAGACGTCACATGAATTACCTTTAAAACTCATGAGTTAGAGACGTTTAATACCGCTTTAACTTATTAAAAAATTATATTTTATCACAAACTGGGTTTTATCTCATCAATTTGATTACAAATCCTGCATTTTTGGTCAACTATGTAGCTGGAAAGATTTTTCTTATTTTTAATGTAATTATTTGTCAGTTTCCTCTAAAACACTCACAGGAATCCACATTTCTGTTGCATTTTAATTTATTCCAGAATAGCAGGAGGATGTTTATAAATTAGACCGAAACATTCAGATTGTGGGTTTGTTCCGACTGTTTTTGGAAAGTCCCTTTATTAAATATTTCCTCACACGCTCTGCCGTGTTTTCATTTTTAATTAAATAAGGGTTTCAGTGTTACTGAAATAGTTTGACCGCGGCGTAAAAGGTGCCTGCCGTTTCTTCCTGGTGACTGATTTCCTCGTTGCCCCAGCTGACACTGATTCCAACCCGACCTAATGGATCAGGCTGAACTGGGCTCAGAGCGACGAGCCGCTAAGTCGGCTTTCTGGCAGCAGATCGAAGGTTCAGATCCTGCAGACGTTTAGATCCGAGTCGCTGCGTATTCAGATCAATTACCGCAGCACAACTCTGGCTCTCATTGTCCTGAAAAGTTAGAGGAACGTTTCTAACAATCCGCAAACATGGAGCCTGACGTGTTTATTCTGAGGCTGTAGGTGTGTGTGGGGGTGTGTGTGTTAATGACAGCGACTAAACGGCTTCCTGTCGTCCGTGTGAGACGATGAAACTGCATCGTCATGGTTTGCTTGCTCCTCAATCTGCTTCACAGCTTGATTTCATCCATTGTTTACAGCAGCAAAAACTCACACAGACGGTAAAACAAGAGTTTTTCTGTTCAGCTGAAGCTCTCAGCTCTGGCTTCAGTGTTTCCTTATTTCAGTCATTATTCAGCCACATTTTGCTGTTTTCTGTTTTGAGTCCCACTTCCTGCAGGAATGCTGCTCGGTCAGCTCCTCCACAGTTTTAACTCGGAGCTAGCCTGGTTCTATCAGGACTGCAAATATTACTATTCATCACAGACTTCTGCACTATTTTCTATTTTCATTCTTTATTCTTTCATAATAAATTTGAGAACACGATGATCTAAATAACTCCACCTGGTGTTAGAAACTCAAATGTTAATTCTTATTAGATCGCTGATGTTTGTAGAATTAGAAATGCACCGATTAGAAAATTTGGGCCAATATTAATACGGATTATTTAGGTAACTAAATGACTTCAGTTATAGCCCACAAACAAAAACTGCTCCTGAAAAACATTCCCATTTGTCAGGTGCTTCTTTAGGACACCAGTCACAAAAAGACATGATTTATATCACTAAGCTGCACATGGTGACTCCATTTTCAAATTTACTAGTATTTATTAATTATTTTATTGAGCAAACAGATGAGGAAACAATAAAACTATCAATCCTGACTATAAGGACAGTTTTGGGGAGTATTAAACATCATTAATTGTAATTTATCTTGATGAAAATAAATCAAAATTCTTGTAAGAAATTTATCAATGATAATAATATACAATAAATGCCCACCGCTACCCAAGATCCTTTGCTGCATCGGTGTCACATGACCAAACCGATCCTCCTCCATCTTTTTAACCAATATGTTAAAAACTGACAAACATCGGCTGATACCGATGTTAATGCCGATATATCGTGATTGATTTTCATCCTTTGTGTTTATTTCTGTCTTCAGCTGCTCGTTTTGGCCTTTGCATTAAATTTTTTTCCACTGCTCCAATAAATTGATGATTTTCTAAATTTTTCCCGTTTGTGTTAGCTGCTAACATGTTTAGCATTGAGATGCTGTTTTAGGCTTGAATAGTTTAGCTCAGTGGTCCCCAACCTCTTTATTACCGCGGACCAGTCAAGACTTGGCAGTTGTGACTCCTTTCAGCACAACCTGAGCACCACACTAGTCTGTTCCAGGAACAATCGGGTCCGTTTGGAAGCAGAAATTAACCCCCAGTGGAAAAAGGAAGCAGCTCTGTCCTCCATCGCTGCTGTTAGTAGATGTGCGTCAGATTTATGTGCGTACCAGAAACGCAATTCAAAGGTTCCGGGCCAGAACTTATTTAAAAAATAAATGTAATTAATTGCTTTGATGTCTTTTTTACTGGTTAACATGTTAAAATCTAATAAATAAAAATGAACGCATTAAAACCCTGGCCCTAATTTTAACGTACAGTCTAAGTGTATTTTCTGCTCTGACTGAAGCTAATGATGCATAAACTGCCTCATACCTAAAAATATTTCATCTTCAAATCAGTCAGCCATGAGCTGATGTTTATAAAAGGAAATTAAAATCTAGTTCCTCTTTAAGTAGTGCAAAGATATTTTAAGATGTGGCAGAGAAAATAAGGGTTTTGTGAAGCTTTTAGTGGTTTAACCTCCAGTTTTTATGTCCGTTTGTAAAGTTAAAGCGCTGCAGCCCTAACCTGAACTCTGCAGGCCTTCTTTCCTCTCAGTGGCATCAAACCAAACCTGATGCAAATGTTGCAAACAGAGAGCTGCTTTTCCTCCACTCCCACAGAGTGAACATAGAGCTGCGTTTATGTTTCAGCTGTGGGCGTTTCTTTCTGCACAGAATGCTTCAGCATTTTACTGGCTTGACCAAAGCAACTAAAAATGTTTCAACAAATGTTTCTAACAGGAAGGTCTAGAAATTTGGCCTTCAGAAGTTTTTCTTCTTCTCTGTTTAAAATATTTCTCTGAGATTAATAAATTCAGCAACATGCTGTAGATCTAGAGTAGAGGTTTGCAAACTTTACGATCCAAAGACCCGTTTTACGCTCAGCACAGCTAAATAAAACTTGTCTTCTTATTGGAAACCTTAAAACAAAAGGAAGATGGAAACGTTTTCTGCTTTGACTTGTTGATATTTGTGGAAAATTCTGGGAAAAGCCGTGCACATCCTCAACTCTAATCAAGTATTACTGGTACTTCCAGTGTCATTTATTATGGAAATTCAGTGGAATGGTTTTTAGCCCGAGTTATGAAGATCCATTGCAGAAGGTCTGCAGGATGTAGGTCCCTGTTTTTTATCCTGCAGGACTTCCTTTAATCAGCTGTTTGGTTTATGCAGGACAAACATTTGACAAGAAAGATGAACTTTGCTGTATGTTCTCTTCATCTTTAAAATGAATGAGGGAAATGTGATGCATATTTGTGCAAGAGGGAGGCGCTGGAAGCAGCAGCCGGTTATTAATTCATCAGAGACGGGCCGGCAGGAGACGATAAAGTAGGTTAGAGCAGCCAACCTCAGACGGATTTTTCTTCCGGTTGCCGTCTTCTTACCGGCCTGTCCTCATCTTCCTGACACGTCTGTTTGTGCTGCCGCTCGTTTCTCCTCCAGTCTTTGCATAAAATTACTTTTCTTATTTTTTTGCAGCCCAACTAACAAGGTTTGCTGCGTTCTTTCTGTTTAAAGTAGAACCACAGTCATACAGACGGAAACAAATGTTGGCTCGTGAACTAAACATCTGATGTCCTGGTATCCACTAGTGACCTCATTTTTTGTTAACTCTGACTTACTTTAATAAAGTAATAAAGGTTATTGTCTTTGCTGCATCTGTGATGAACTATTTATGGGCTCATTCTGACTCATCTGATAAAAACTTACATACATGCATCCTAACAATTCTTTATCTGGTTTGTCAGAAAATGATGCAGCATTAAATGGGTCACGTTTTTAGTTCACTGGAGAAAAAGTTATTTTAGCGTTAGTTCCTCTTCTGTTTGACTGTACCAATAAGGAAGTAATTACCCCTAAGCTGCGACCTGGTGAACCAGATCTGGTGATGAGTCTTTAGCATCTTTTTCCCAGAAGTCTTCAGGAAACTGGGGGAAACCCTGGACTGCTTTGGTTATATAGACTTGATAATTAATTTTATTTGCTGTTTCCATTGTTTATGTATTTTGGATATTTAAAATGTCTTCCAGTTCCAGAGTTAAATGTTCATTAGAATTTAAAGTTTATTGATCTTTGATCATATGTTCTTGCATTATTATGCCGTTACCTCAAAGCAACAATATTATCGTTTATCGCAATAATTTCTGGGACAATTTATTGTGACAGTTACTTCAAGACCCAACAATGAGAGCAAATGTATTTTTCAGACGTAAAGGAAAGTAAAAGCAGAAAAAATACTTTTTCACCCTGTTGGGTGTAAAGTCCAGACGGTGATAATTTAACGAGGGGAATCTCTCCAACCAGCGCTGCCTGAATCTGTGGGAAGCGTTGAACAGGTGTTGCATTTCCTCTCTTTGTTTTGTTGTGACAACAGAAAGTTGACAGTTTGAGCCTCGTTGCTCAATGTTTGGATCACCGCGGATTGATACACTGAGTGAGCGCAGGTTGAGTTTAAGCTGATTAACGATGGACTTCCTGTTGTGTAGCTTACTGCAGACTGATGTCAGTCTGACGTGTTGCAAAGCATTCGTATTTGTGACATGATTGTAGTTTTGTTGAGCCAAACCGAATCCGTTCAGCTGCCGCTGACATGCCGATGTTTTTGCTCCTCCTGTGATACGGCAGCTCTCCGTCACATGCTGCATGTCGGCGGCAGAGATTCGGATCGGCATGCTTTCCTGGTCATGTGCTTCAGGGTGTGTGGTTGTTTGTGTGTGAAAAGTCAACCTTGCTCTGCTGAAAACAGGGAAGCGTAAAGATGCATGACACGCAGCAGAAATACCTCAGTCACTCTCACCCTGACGGTGTTCCTGCGTTTTAGCTGACTCTGATTCATTAATACTTTAATTTATTGTATTTGTTTGTTTCAATCAGGCTTATTTAAAAAACAAGAAGACAAGTAACCAGGAACAAAATAATTAGATTACGTTTCTGTTTGAAAAGGAGAAAAAGAAGTGAACACTTATCTCAATTTAATATCACTTACTGACTCAATAATTGTCAGAAATGTTTAATTAAAACCATTTTATAGTATTAATATGCCTGTGTTAAAGAGCCAACAAACACATTATATGACATAAACAAAATGATTACAAACTGACTCTCATAACAGACAAGAAAATCTACGGACCCTTAATAATAATTATGACAATTATAAATGACAACTGGACATACAGCATCACAGCGATTACCAGCTCCTTGCCAATGTACATCCTATAAATCCTTCATAATCTGTATTATACAACAACAAATAAAACAAAAACTAATCATAATAATGTTTATCGCTTTAATTTGGGCCAGCGCAGTTAGTTGAGTAATTCCGCTGCTGGAAATGTCATTTCCTGTCGTTTTGCTGTTCATTAATATTTAGTTTCACAGCTTTAATCCATTTTAAGTACTTGGATAAAATTAGTTTCTAAAGCTGGTTCTGAAGGAAAATGCCGGTTCAGATTAACCGTAGCAGGATTTTCCGGCTCCGTATTCACCGGTTCTGAAAGGATTTGGCTGTTTGCAGGAAGGTGACCACCTCACCGATGCGCGGACGTTTTGGGTCAGGTGTGCAGTCGCTGTTTTGCAGGTATTGAACCCGTGACCTTTGTGTTGAAAGCTGCCCCCTGCGGAGCGCTGCTGAGGCTTCACATCTGAATGTGGGCAGGTGCTGCTTTTAGAAACGAGCTGAAACCTGATATTGACTTGGCTCATTTAAATTTACTGCCTCTACCAGTCTGCAGTGGGCAGTTAATGGAAACTAACTGAATCAAGGTAGGTGTGATGGCTGACTTTTAGCTTGTTACGGTTCAGAGACGATTTCCTGTTCGTCACAACAGATCACAGCTTCTCTAAATAGCTAATAAAAGTAGACTGGAGGCGGTTAACTTTAGATGGAAGTACAGAACGAATAACTAAGTGTTTGGGTTGAGATGTCAGGAGGAAGTGAGCTGCTATCAGCTAGATGAATACAAACCCGAAACCATACAAAGACTTAAAGGTAATTAAAGATATTTAGAGTTGTTTCAGCTGTGAAAATGTTAACCGTGCTTTTTGCTGAAGGAAAACTCTTTTCATGCAGTATTCTGATTTTTTTTGTGCTCTTATTTTCAATATTTTTGACTCTGTTTGCGTTCTCCTATCATCACCATCTCAGCCTGATCTCTAAGTTTTATACACAGATTAAATCAGGTTGCATTTTATTCATGAAACACATCTGGAGTGAGAGAGTGAGTTGAAGATAAATTGGACTTAAAGGTGAAAATATTTGATTTTATTATTTAAAGTACCAAGATTCGTCAGCAGTTGGTTATTGTGTCACAAGATTTTTATTTTTTTTTTTTCTATTTTTTTCTCCGAAGAGTTTTTGCGGCGCTAGCGGCTCGTATTTTTTAGACAGTAGGCAGACAGGAAGGAGGGTGAGGAGAGGGGGGAAGACATGCGGTAAAGGTCGTCGGGACCGGGAGTCGAACCCGCGACGTCCGCGCCGAGGACCAAGGCCTCCAAACGTGGAGCGTGCTAACCCCCTGCGCCACCACAGCACGCCCCCTACGATTTGCCGCTGGTTGTTTTTTAAAATTTTTTATTTTTTAAAGTTGACAGACGTATCGCGGGTCATTTTCTGAAGAAAATTTGCTAATTTGCTGCCGGTTACTTTTTTTGGAAGAAAAAAAAAAGGTTGCTATTTTAAAAAATGTTAGTATTTGTTACTAGCTTTTTTTAATTGCTACTTTGCTGCTAGTCACTTTTGGAAAAAAAGTTTCTGGATTTGTCACTAGTAGTTTTTAAAAAAAATAAATAAATAAAATCAGTAGATTGATCACTATTTACTTTTTGAAAAAAACTTGCCAGATTTGTCGCTTGTTGATTTCTTGAAAGATTCCTCAGAGGGTCTGCAAAGTCGCTTAAATATATCGACAAAGTTGACGGTAGTGCTTCTGTTATCCCGACCCAACTCCCACCTGACCTCTCCATTCACCTACTCTTGGCCACGCCCCTCAGTCCGTCGGCTCCGCCCACTTCTGAATTTTTAGAAAATTTGTCTTGGGGGCGGAGTTATGCTGTTTTTCAGCCTCAAGTTCAGAAACATTTGGATCTTCTTGGAGCTCAAATGTGTTTGGAAAGGGAAAACTTTGGGCTATTTACTCCTAAAGTAGCAGAACCAGAGCCAGAATCGGCTCTATTGGCAAATATTTCAAGCAATTTGACTGCAGTTTGACGCCCTCTCATCACACGGATATTTAAATATAATACAGAAATGATGGTGTATACAGCTGCTCTATGTGTGGGAGTTATAATCTACTTACACTATTCAACATGTGTTGGAGTTTAATATCAGCTTAGTTTGCTTAGAACAGAAGGATTTGGCTTGAGAAACACATTTAAGTTCTGCTAGTAAGAGCTTTGATCCAGAACAAATGTTTCCTCAGGAACAGAGGGATTTTCCTTAGCTTTTAAAGAGGCTTACCCACCTCTTTAAAGGTGCCAGTTTAGCTGCTGAAAAGAGGCTGAAGAATGCTTTTTAGTCAGAAGTCATTATGAGCGAACTCCAAACTCCTGGAACCACGGGTTGGTTTATAAGCTTTAGGAAAAACAAGAACCGCTCAGAAAACACTGAACTGCCCTTGAAACCTTTTTATTTCTAGAGTTTTAGTGTATACACATATAATAACTTTCTACATCTCTGGATTGGGAAAATAGTGGCTATCTTTATTAACATGTTATTCACAGTTCATTTGGACATTTACTACGTTGTTGACTATACAAACACAAAGATAACTGCAATTGTTTTCATTTTTTATCTGCTTAATTCTAAAAGAAAGAAACGTAATGTTTATGTCTCAACCAAAATATGTTAACAGGGAAAACACAAGTTTTTTTTGTTTGTTTGTTTAGGAGTGATTTGTTTTTTCCTGGTTGGTACAGGCATACGACAGAAACCTGAACTGATTTATAGGACTTTCTGATTCATGTAACTTTTATTCTAAAGACTGCAATTCATAAGACAGAAAATGTGTAGCAAAGTTGTTAATGTATGTAGAATTTAATTTAATTTATGAATGGAGAGACTACAGATTTTCTCCTTTTATACAGGAAAGTATTTTTTTCTTTAATTCATATCTGATTTTCATTAAACTGAAAAAAGCATTGAGGTTCATGCTTTTGGTCAGTGCTTTACAGACTGAAAAATGTGTGAATGCTCAGTTGAGCAATTAATTAATGGGTCTGCAAGTCACGTTTTTCATTTTGACCCGCTCATCGCCATTCGACAGAAAATCTGTTGACTGATTATTACGTCTCTGACTTTCATAAATTTATTTGCTTTTGTGCTCTTCTGCATAAGCTTTGTGTTGCATGTGATGTTGCAGTTTTGGTATTTTACAGCCTAAAGTATGTAATATTTTCTGAACTGTTCGTGTTATTATGTTTTATTTAAATAAAATTCTCCCATCTTGATGGAAACAGATCTGCAAGGCTGCCAGCACCAAATCTGTTAACATAGAACATTGTCTCTCTGTGAAAATCGATAGCAGAACATGTTAAATGTGATAAGTACTGTATGTTGTTAGACTGAATTTTTTAGTTTTCCTTTGAATGTGTGTTCTCAGTGAAGCTAGAAGGGAATCCTGCTAGAGGATCAGCGGTCTGTCAATGAGGAACTACCGGCTCATCTTCTGCCACAACCTGAAGCAGCCATAGATGGTCCAGTGGTTCACTGGCCAGAGGAGGAGAGGATAGGACACACTGTCACTGCTACACGGTACACACACACACACACACAATTTTATTTATTTACGACGCTGTTTTGTACTCAGTTCTTCACAGACTAGAATGATTATTTTATTACCATGACCTCAAAACTTCATATTTACCTTTTTATAAAAAAACGCATCAGCAACGATGCTCTTATAAACAATCTGATAAATAAATACTGTAATAATACCACTAATAATAATTTTCCATCCTGTTTCAACTACTTTTTGTTTTCTGAGTTGATATATCCTGATGTTTGCTTATAGTTTGAAAATGTAATGTAGAAAATATATTTCTTAAATATCTTTATTATTATTTTTTAAGATTTAAGATTATTAATTGCAGTGCAGTGTCCACGATTTATGAGTGTTTATTTGGGGGGGTTACTGCTGTTTATATTAAAGTTTTAAAAAATGCTTTAATTTTGTTTCATTACAAATGTCTGCACTGCTAATTTAATAAATTCAGTAATCTAATATTTAAATCCTTGCATTAGTATTTAATACACAGTTAAGTAATTATGTAATTAAATTATGTTAAATATATAATTATTTGGGTATTTTTATCATATATTTTGTTTGTGCTATGTTTTATTATAAATAATTTAATTTTCAGATAGTTTGGTTAATGTTAAATGACTGACAGTTCGAATAAATTCATAATGTGTTGCCATACAGACCTAAATCATTTTTATCATAAAATCAAATTTTAGATTATTTCCATATTTTAATTATCTCGTTTAGAAATTATTAATCATAAATAAAGATAAATAGATGTAATGTGTACTTCTAGTTTTGTTTGAAGAATCACATATATGACTGTTTATCTATAAATAATAAAAAGGCTCATTGTTTTAACAATTTACAGGCAAGACACAAATTAACTACTTAGAGTCTCTGTGGATTAGCTTGGATCAGAAAATGTAACATTTTTACATGTTAATAAATAGATTTGAAAACATTGTAAAGAGCTAATATTATTTGAGATTCACCATAAGAGTAGATAAAATCATTTAATGTAAACTGCTTTTATAGCAGATGTGTTTTTTGACAACTTATTTGTTCATTTTTTCCTTCATTAAAATGTTTTGGGGTTTTTTGTTTTTGGGAAGACGTAAGGTTTCAGCTTAATTGTGGTGAGGAGGAGGTGGCGGAGGAAGAGGCCATGAGGAAGAGCGTGTCCCCGGTCCCAGGCAACGAGGGCGAGGGCTCAGCCAGCACCGCTCGGGTTTTTGGCGTTCCTTTGGAGGAAGTGACGCACGTGCACACGGTCAGCGGCCATGAGGTTCCTGCGCTGGTCAAACACATCGTTGACTACATCGAGGAGCATGGTGAGAGACGCAGATGATTTTATTTCTCTTTGTGGGAGAAATCTAAAACAATTTTTTATTTTTCTGTTGGGACAGTTCAAACGTTTTCGCATTCTTGGTTTCCACTGGTTGTTCTGCAAATAAGTTTTCTCTTGGATTTCATCAATTACTTTATGACAAACTCAAACACAACAAATTGACTAAATTTAGTGAACAAGTTAATCTATGAATAAATGACAAATATTTTTTATAAAAATAATTGCTGTAAATCCATTCAGTAATCACAGTGACATAATACGAGGTACTGTTAGCGTTAGCATTGGCATTAACCACACAACAAGTCAACAAGTCTCAGATGTTTTCAGGATCAAGGTTCCTGTTGACCTCTGGTGACCTGTGCTCTGGTATGTTGTGGAGATCCAGACTGTAAGATGAACTCTAATGACTCTGACAGCTCCACCCTTGGCTTTCTTTTTCATTGCATAACAGTTCTGCTAACTTCAGATCCATCAAAAGTCCTGGGCGATAAGGAGAGCAGCAGGTTGAGGTTTTCCTGCAGCCGCCCTTTATTGCCCATTATTCTACTAACTTCTAACTGCAACAACCTCAGTTATACCTTTAAAATAAAAATTTGGTAAGCGGAAAACTTTTAATTTCTAGCTATTGAAATGTGTAAAACAACAGCAAAAAAATAAATAGTGCCTGGTTTGAATCCTCGTTGGTGCCTTTGTCATGTGGTTTGCATGTTCTCCCAGTGCAGGTTTGGTTTCTCGTTGGATCCAAAACAAAAACATCCACATTTTGTATGTGTGTGTGTCTATACTTGTTTACCTATCATTCTGGGAACTTGACAAATCACCAACAATGTGAGGACATTTGTAGTTGTGAGGACATTTTGTCATGTCCACACAATACAGAAACAATATTTGTTTTAGGGGTTAGATCTAAGGTGTGAATTTATGTTGGGTGTACAGACCCATTCAAAAAAAATTAGAATATTATTGAGAAGCCCATTCATTTCAGGAACTTTATCACTAAGTGGATGCTTTAAAGCCTTTGTATTTAATTGTGATGATTTTCCACACACAGTTAGTGGAAACATAATTAAAGTTAGAACATTACATTAGACTAATTAAAAAAACATATCCTTTTAAAACAGAAATGTGGGCTTAACAAACATGTTTAATATCTGCTAAAAAGTTGTCAATTTTCAAAAGGTACTTAATCTGACAAATGAGCCTCATGGAACACATATTTTAATTTATTGACTTTGACTGTATTCTATTATCACTCATAAAGGTAAAGGTACCTATAAAGGTAAAGGTACCTATAGAGGTAAAGGTACCTCTAGAGGTACCTTTACCTCTAGAGGTTGTCACCTCTAGATGACAACAATAATGTTGTCATCTAGAGGTACCTTTACCTCTATAGTACCTTTACCTTGAGAAGGTAAAGGTACTATAGAGGTACCTTTACCTTTATAGGTACCTTTACCTTTATCAGGTTTAGTGAAAAGGTTGGGGTTGGAAGTCAGTGTAAGACCACACAAGTACAGAGAGACAGGAGTCTGTGTGTGGCCTGCAGGGATTTAAAATGAATTAATAATCTGTGGTCCTTATAAAACCTTTTAACCAGATAACATTATCCAAGACATCCCAAGCGCTCTGTGAAGATGACGTTTTGATCTCCTTATGAAAGAAAGCGACGGATGGGCGGTTCTGCTCTAAATCCAGGATGTGGGGTCAAAACATTTCTGCTGTGAAAGTTGAGCAAAATAAGAAAATTTTCTGAAATATGAATTGTCCCAGAAAGTATTGTGATAAACAATAATGTTGTCATTTTGAAACCACCTTCAACCAACATAATGATAATGGCATATTAAAGTAAGTACACCCTCTTGAAAAAACTTTAATTTCTAGAGAACATGCAAACTAACTACTTTGCATTTTCATGTTTCAAAATGGTGGCTTTTCAACAATATTCAAGTGCAACATCTCTTTAAAGAATAAACAAACTACAAAAAAATCAAGCATGTAAATGAAAGTCATCATGCTCTTTTCAATTTATCATGCGATTAATTGATTTATTCCCTTTTGTGACAGCCTTTCTGTGTCTGGTCAGTAGGAACCGTCAATGGGAACACAGAGTTTATTGCAAAATGTGTCGAGTTGATGTAAAGATTGGAATAAAGTGTCCAGGCCTAGTAAGGTGTGGAGCAGGTTGGTGATCCAACAGCTGTTCAGCCGTGTGAAGTTATGTAAGGAGTCTCAGCTGGAGCTTTAATTAGTCATCAGCTTTAATCTGTCCTGCTTTGTGAGTGATACCTCAGGTTTTACTGGCTGTTGCTTACATTTGTCATTTCAGTTAATGGAAAAGAAAGATGAAAAGTCTCCTTTTGTTTTGGTACATTTTCATTCTATGTTGCGGCTAACATGAGTCTTATAATGAACCTCAGTCACAGAAACAGTTCATTTTTTTAACAGTGCTCCCTTATTGTTGTCTAAGCCGCTGCGCTTCATGCGGTCAGCTGTGTGGAGCCAGAAAAGGGAATCTGGTCCACAGGATTCCTTTTAGTCTTCTGGGCTTGAACAGTGGGTTGAAGGCTCACTAATGGATCAGACACCAGGGGGCAAACAGCAGAAAAGAAGCCGATTCAGAATCCTCATGTTACAAAATAGTGACTATATGCATTGCATCTGTTTTTAGAAATTTGAAACAGCTCTAGAGCTACAAGATATCTGTCTTATTTCCCAAATTTGACTTTTCTTTCTTTTATCTTTCTGAATTCCACTTTTTTCAATTTAACAACATTTATTAACTCAAAAAGTATGGAAAATAGCTGGAGGTCAACATTTACTGTTTCACTTTAACAGAACATTTCCCCTCATTTTTATTGAAGAACTCAAACATTGTGCAAAACTAAGAATCTAATTTTTAACCTAAGAGAAAGTATCGCTATCAACATTTTAAGACCATTTTTAACCAATAAAATGATAATGGCATCTTAATGATATAATACAATAAACTTTTATTTCCAAAGAATGTTTAACACTGGAACTGGAAGACATTTTAAATATCCAAAATAAATGAAACAACCAAAACAAAAACTATGAAGTTTAAACAAAACAAAATTACACTTCTAAACATATTAATTATGCTCATACTGGGAAAACAGGCAAATCTGCCAGTTATGACTTTTGTATAAAATAAAATAAAAGTCCAAAGTAAACTGCTTTGTACTTTTCATTTTTCAAAATGGCAACTTTTGCTGAAATTTTTCCTGCTGTTCCATATAATCTGCTGGCACCGAACTTTACAGAGCCAGCAAGTTTCCAAGTCTGTATTTTTATGTATTTCAGAGTTTCTTTGCTCAGAATCTCGATACAGGGATTAAATTTAATAATTTTGGTAACTTTGTTTGATTCTGCAGCAGCTTTAGAGTCTAGAACCAAAGAGAAGGTGGTATATCTGCAAAGAAACAGTCCAAACTCTCAACTTTTATTTGTAATGAACCTCAAACTTAAACATGGCCTCTCTTTGGAAGGTCGCGTAGATGAAGGTCTGGTAAACAGCTGCTGTCTGTCTGTCTGTCTGTCTGCGTCATCAGGTCAGCTGGACTTGGAGGGGCTCTTCCTGGTTAACGGCAATGCGGAGCGAGTAGACTGGCTGCGTCAGCGCTACGACAGCGGCGAGGAGGTGGAGCTGGAGAAGGAGGCTGATCTGGCATCAGCGGTCAGTTTGCTCCGCCTCTTCCTGCAGGAGCTTCCCGAACCCGTCATTCCAACGGCTCTGCAAGGACACATCCTGCAGCTCTACCAAGGTGCGCTTCAGGGACGCAGCGTCCGATCAGATAGTTCGCCTCTCGGTTACATAACCTAACATGAAAAATGATTTGTTGGTCCTTGTCACAGCACGATCCGTCCCATCAGCTAATTTGCACATATGCTAATATAAATAGTTCCAGGGAGGGTATTTTTATTTTTGTTCTTTTTGTATGTCATTGCAATTGTAAAAGTAATATATGATTTAACAAGAATATCAAGAAATGGAGATAAAAACGGTTTGAGTGCATTTTGCTAGATTGCTACTGCTAAATTAATTCTTTGGCCATGTATAAGAATCAAATATTAGGAAAAGATAGAGGGTAATAAAGTTGAGTCTCCCACAAACCTGTCTGATAAACCATTAGTTAATCTCATAGAAGATGTGATTATTATAAAAATAAAGGTCTTTCCTTACCTGGTATGAGTCCACCAGAAGGCACATTGACAGTAGCTAAAAGGATCCAATATGCAATTTTCTACTGACTTCAACAGACAAAATCATTACAATTATACATTAAAATAATTATAACACTGTCTAAGAAAATAGGTCCTATTAACTAATATAAATAAATATGTTACACTTTTCTGATGTACGTTTTAAGAATAACTCTGAATTGAGCCGACGATACGGTTCGTTCAGTGACTGTCCTCAACCAAAATGTTAAAGTTTCCATTTGTGATGAATTATGATAGAACTGAAACTTAATCATGGGATTTTTCTGAATGGTTTAATGCATCTTTAATGCTCATAAAGGTTCATTTGTTGCGATTTAAAGGACTAAATCCTCCATTTTCAGATTTGCTCTGTTTCCATTTATGGTTCACCTCTGTACAGTGTCCTTTTTGCTGCTGTTTCTGGCATAGATAATCTCCTCTAATCCTCTTTTCATTCATTTTGTCGTCATGCAGATCATTGCTGGCGGGCTGTTTTGGGTCATAAATCTGTGTGTGAATACTTTTTTCCAGAACTCCTGCTAGTTGCACAGTGAACATTTGCAGGGATCTCTGGTCTATTGAATGCAGATTACAGCAATGAGGAGGAGCTGTGCAGAAACCTGAAGTACCTGCTGCAGCAGCTGCCCCATGTGAACTACGGGCTGCTCCGCTTCCTGTGCCGCTTCCTGGCCAGCGTGGCTTCCCTCCAGCCGGACAGCTGGACCGTCGGGGCGCTGGCCGCCGTCTTTGGACCCGACATCTTTCAGTAAGAAGCCTCTCACATGCTAACCACCAGCCTGAATTTGGAAACCTGACTGAAATGTCTCGTCTCATCGTCTGTTTTCAGTCTGTCCGCTGAGAGGGAGGACATTCAGGACCAGGAGTCGGTTAGCAGAGTGCTGGCCGAGCTGCTGGACAACCAGGAGGGACTGTTCGACTCGGAGGATGATGACGTGTCCACCACCAACGACTACAGCTCCATCAACGAACAGGTTGGCTTCTTCTCACCTCGTAATAATGCTCCAATAAAGTGGAATATTACAAGACTAAAGTAACTTGCCAAATTAGGAGAATAAAGTCATAACAGTACAAGAATAAAGTGGTGAAGTGCTTGAACAAAGTCCCAACAACATGGAAGAAAATTATAATATTACCAGAAAATAATCATACCAAACAACTTTATTCTTGTATTATGTCGACTTTATTCTCCTTATTCTTTTTTTTTAGCCTGACCCTGATACCTGTTTACTCGTGTCATATTTGAGTGTGTTTGAACAACCACAGAAGAACAATCCTAGCTAAACCACACACACACACACACACACACCCCTGACCTAAAGTCAGCTTAGAGGAATGAATAAACCCGACAGTTGTGCTTTTGATGGAGGAAGACAGTAAACAGGTTCACAGGTTTCCCCATGCAGAATCCCTTCAGGCTGGGATTCAAACCCTAATGCATGCCAACGTTGCTCCTAACTCTGCATTCTTGGGTTTATCAGAAACCAGACGGTTTCATTTTGATTGTTTACAGCACTGATTAACCAGCCCTGGCCCGAGTTCCCCTCATTAATCAGTAACTTGACAGTAAATGCTCAGCCTCAACAGAAATAACCTTCTCCTTGTTTATGAAACACATTTCTCTACCTGGGAACTAAAGGATCTGACCCTTCAGTTACTAATTACCCACTCCGTCCTGAACACACAAACGCACCATCAAACAATCAGGAAGCCGAGCCACCCAAACATCTTCTGAGAATGTAGACGAGCCTCGCCCAGACACACCCACACACAACGCACACACCGACACACACACACTCACCCACACCGACACACCCACACCGACACACACACCGACACACACACACCGCCGCTGCTACTGCTTTCCACTTACTGGACGATCAACAAAGTACAGTTAACTTTTAACTTTCCTCAGAGCCACTGTTTGATAATTTGTTTTATGATTTAACAACCTAAACAATGATTAGACAGATACTAATACTAATACTGATACCTAAACAGATACGGTGGAAATACGGTAAGGAACAAAAACAGTTTTTTCTACTTATTGTGGGTAAAGTTTTACCCTTTTTATTGCTTACTTTTTCTACTTTAGTTTGTTTTTAATTTGTAGTTTGGACATCTGTTTTATCCTAGGAAAAACCGCAATTATCTGTTGTTCATTTTAAATATCCAAAATAAACATCCTCCAGTTTCAGTGTTAGATGTTCATTAGAGTTGAAAGGTTATTGATTTTTGAGAATGTGTTCTTGTCACCATATTACTGGAAAATGGTCTGAAAACAACAATATTATTATTTATCGCAGTAACTTCTGGGATGATTTATTATCTATGTTATCTATACGTCAGTTGACTTTTTCATTACTAAAGTGATTTATTAGAAAATGGATTTGTTCCAAGACTTTAGTCATATTAAGTAGATTTGATCACACAGTGATATATTTCTAACACTTATTGTTGTTATAGTCTCCAGAAACAGACCAGTAAAAATTATTTCTAATATTTACTTGTGGGTCTGGACTCAGCACTTCGGATTCCTCTTAAAGTTTCTGTTACCTACCACACTTTTTCCTTCCACTGAACTTTCCATCAGTTTATCAGCCTCTTGGCTTTGACTTTTTGTGTCTTGTGTCAGCTGGACAACTTTCCCTTCACCCTACAGAACAAAGCATTAGAGCTCTATATAACAATTGTTTTAGTGATCAATTATTTTGATGACTAATTGATTAATTGCATAACAAATTCTGCAGATTTTTCACTTGCAGTGCAGGGCTGATCTTTTGAGTATTTTTTGGATAAACTGATTAATAATTGGAAACCAAAGTAGCTTAATAGAAATGTTTGTTTACCAGGTGAAGCTAAAGCTGCCACTTGAGTTCTGAGTAGAACAGATTTACAGGCAAAGAAGAATTTTTCTTAATCCAAAATGCAAAATATATATATTTTATACAATTTCGGTTTAATTACAGCCAAAACAGAAGTAACTCTTTCTGAGATTTGTTCTCTTCTATCTTGTGTCTTGGAGTTTTATTTGAATAGAAGAGCAGAGCGATCTGTAAGCATACATCTACGCTGATCCACGTGTCTTATGTAAGAGGGCAGAAAAGTGGGAGGTTTGGAGGAGGAAGAGGATGGGGAGAGGAAGCAGTGAGGAAGGCAGGGGGAGAAATGTCCAGAGGAAGAGATGAGGAGCTTGTGATGACATAACCGATCATCTCCCAGCTGCATCGGACGCTAGACTGCGCTGGGGGTTGGAGTCTGCAGGAGCCATGCAGCGAATCGGCTCCCACTCGGTGCACAGAGGGGCTCCGGTTCGCCGATTCTGTCAGGATCTTCTGTCTTAATGCTTTTTAGCAGTAATGACACAAAAACGTGCGACTCAACATGTTTCAGTAAGCGATAAATTTATTACTCGCATGATGAATAAAAACAAGCTCATTAATTTGATTCTGCATCATTTATCTTTTTTCTCTCGTTCTGCCAAAAACTGGTTGATAAAAGTCTTTGGTCTCAACTCTTTTCTTTTGTTTTGTTTACAGATTCTTCACAATTCATTTTATTTGTTGTTTCTGTATTATTCTAGATTTATACTGGATTTAAAATGTCTCTCCAGTGTTAAATGTTTGTTAGATTTTAAAGTTGATTGACCTTTGAGAAGGAGTTCCTGCTTTGTTAATCTATTACCATTATATTACTTGAAAAATGATCTCAAAACAACTTTATCGTTTATAACTTTTGGGACAATTGGATGATCAACTCACTCTCAAATGAAGGCCAAATAAATCCTTTAAAAGAGATTAAAAAACAACAAACTGTTTTCTACCTGTAAAAAGAAATGGAGTAAATAACTGAATAAATCTTCAGTTCTCCCCAAGTTTATTACTGTTAACAAATTAACAACATCTAGAAGTGAAAAAACATTCGAACTAATTGAAAAAAAGAAACTTTGCAAAAAACAAAGTGAAACTGTTGCCTTTAATTTTGTTACTTTGAAGTCTAGTTGTTGCTTTTCCTTGCTGTGCCGCATTCTGCCAGCAGATGGCGCTGTGAAAGTCAAGTGGTGTTTGTTAATGCTGGTTTGTTTCACACCAGGCATCATGTTCGCTAAAGTCAGGAGTTTTTTATAGTGGAACAAAATAAAATCTGAACCTCCTAATGGGTAGAAATTACTTCTCCTCTGCCTCTAATTGCATCATTTCATGACAAAACCTGGTGGCGCTAGAGAGCTGCTGAAGATTGATGTTTACGTTCCACGATGGAGTAAAATCACAAAACACGTTTGTTTGGTTTAGGATTTCTGTAAGGGAAAAAAATAGTGTCAAAACTGAAATCAGTGAAGTGGAAATATTTGATGAAGGTCGTCCCACCTTAAATTATCTCTGCAGTATCTGCCTGTCAGCTGGCTGAAAGTAACACGCAATGCACTCTTAGAAAAAGCTGCAAGATTTTCTTGTTTTTATTATTTATCAGATATTATCTAAACAGCAAATTAAATTGTTAAATCGTTGTTGTTTTTTAATATTGTGCTACAGTAAAACTTGTATTTTTATCTTTTCTTTTTCTCCCCATAAATGTAAAAATTCTCCCACTGCTGAAAATGTTGGATATTTATTACAACAGCAGAATATTAAACTTTATTGGTGTTTTCCAGTTGAGTGAAATCAGCCATGAAAAAATGCCTGGGAGCAAATCGGTTCGGTTTGGATCGGTTTGGATGGCGCCGGCGGTGCCAATCAGCCGTTATTGTTCTCTGTTCTTGGCCCACAATCGGTTCAATAGCCAAGTTAATGATGTCAGCGCTGCCAAACGAGGGCCAAGATCCCGACCTTTTGTTCCACCGCGCTCTCCGGCTCGTCTTTTTTCCCACTCAGGCAGACGCAACACGAACACGGCGCTTCTTGTGTGTAAAACCCAGAGCCTGGTATTTATGCTCTACAAACCCACACACACAACATCGGCTTCGGCGTCTGTTTTTAAACGGATTTGTGAGTCAATGTCGTTAAGATTTCCCAGAGTCTTAAGTGAGGGGGGATAATATTTTCATCCACATGAACGAACTTGCAAGGTCAACCTGGCGGGGGATTTAGCTGTTCCTATCCTCTAATGTTGTTACGTCAGCTCAGAGGCTTTCTAATGACTTACTCAGCACAGCTGCCATGGCGCTCATAAGTCAGTTTAGGCTAACTCCGTTAGCCACGGAGCGCTTACACAACCGGGTTTCATTGTTCATTATGTCAGCCGCTGGAGAGCGGTGCAGAAAAACAAGGACATGTTTCTGTTTAAAGACGCATTCAGTGGTTTTTTCCATGTCACTGAGCAGAACGGCAGTAATCCAAGGTTTATTCTGCCTGTTCTGGAATAATGTTATCGCTGTAACGTAGCTCCGCCCCTCATCCATTAACCTTACTGACACTGAAGTGACTCATGCTTAAATTTAATTATATAACAGAGGATTAAACAGTTTTTGGGTGTTTCAGTAAAGTGAAAAGAACAAGTGGAGCATAAAGTTTGAGCAGCTGCAGCCGGAAATATTCTTTATATAACACAAAACATTCTTCTTTTGTTTACTGCTGCTGCTGTTTATTCTCTCATCTAATTGGTTATTTGTTTGGTAGACTAAAATAATAGTCTGTAATACCTGTTTTAAATTCTCTAATTGGTGAATAAAAATATTTTATTAATATTGGACGAAATAACTGAGTCTGATTCATGTGGAAAAATTAAGTTGATACAAATCTGAATAAAACTCAATTAATGATTATAACAGTAATATTGGATAAGATAAGATAAGTCTGATTTACCTTGAAAAATTCAGCTTAGAATAAAACAGAAGTGTAAAAATAATAACATTGGATAAAATAGCTGAGTGCAATTCATCTGGACAAAATTAAATTCATGCAAAACACAAAAAACTATAGAAAAATGGGCAGAGATCAGTTAAATTTGTGTCTGTACTTTGACTAGACCATTGTTTGATCAAAATGGTCCCATAATATCCCTGGATGGATCCCAGTTTCAGTTTTCTTACAGACTTGTCCTGTATTTAGCTCCATCATCCCATAGCATGATGCTGCCACCACCATAAAAATGTTGACCCACATATTATTTTCTTTCTGCTTAATTTTCTACTTTTCTGTCACAAAAAATCCTAATAAAATACTCTGAGTGTGAAGAAGTTGGAGGTGTGAATGCTTTTGCTTGAAATCTGAACAAAAATGCACAACATCTTGAATTTTATCATTTTTAATGTCTTTTTCACATCAACTAAATCTCAGATGTTGATTCTGTTTCTGGTTGAATAAAACCCTCTAACTCCACTTTAAAAACTTTTAATGAAAGTTGATCCAGATCAACCAAGCAGCTTTTGAGTAAATGTTTAGTGGAATAAGACGGAGCCTGTCCAAACAGCGGACGTCTTTATTCGGCGTCTCTCACGCGCTCGTTCTCAGTTTCATGACTCATCCTCCCTGATCCGCTCATGTGACGATGCAAGAATTCCCCGACAGCCAATCAGAAGCTTCTAAAGCGGTCGTTTCCATAGCGACGCGACAGTGACAGCAGCAGATGGAGGTGTTGCTGTGAAGAGAGAAATGGAGGAGAGGACAGACACACTGATGTGGCCAGTTTAACCTTTAACCCCGTCTTTCTTCCCTGTTTGGATCAAACCAACTCAGAAGCTTGTATTAGAAACGCAGAGCGACGGTGACTCGGCAAATTCGATGTAAAAGCTGTTCAAACAGAAGATGAGTCGTCGTTTCTGGGTCCTCAGATCTCTGGTAGCTTCATTACCAGATTTTCCCGTCAACTCAAAGTCCTGCCGTCAACGCCGTCTCCGTTTCTCCAACTGGAGGTGAAGATCATCATCACAGCCTTGCACTGGTTGGCACCGCTAGCTAGCAAGTTAGCTATACTAACTGTAAAGCACTAATCATAAACTATAGTTCTACTAGCTCTAAATCGCTTTACCAACATAATATTCTGCAGAAGCTAATGTTAAAGCAATTTACCAACATGAAATTTGGCAGAAACTAACAAAGTGCTATTTCAATATATTTAATGGAAGCTAACGTTAAAGCTCCATACCTACATAACACTGAAAACAGTCAGTCATTCACCCATTCATGCACACGCTCATGATGGTGGCAAGCTACTGGGTAGTAGCCACAGCTGCCCTGACAATAAAGGGCTATACCAACATTATAATTAGCATAAGCTAACAATAAAGCGCTATACCAACATGGTATTTAGCATAAGCTAACAATAAAGCGCTGTACCAACATGGTATTTAGCATAAGCTAACAATAAAGCGCTGTACCAACATGGTATTTAGCATAAGCTAACAATAAAGTGCTATACCAACATTATATTTAGCATATGCTAACAATAAAATGCTATACCAACATGGTATTTAGCATAAGCTAACAATAACGTGCTACACCAACATGGTATTTAGCAGAAACTTACAATAAAGTGCTATACCAACATGGTATTTAGCATAAGCTAACTATAAGATGCTAAACCAACATGGTATTTAGCATAAGCTAACAATAAGGTGCTATACCAACATGATATTTACTGAAAGCTAAGGTGCTACACCAAGATATTTAGCAGAAGCTAGCATTAGCTTCCACCATGTTGACACCCACCCGTTTGACAGGAGAGAACATGAGGAGGCCTTCAAAACAATTCATGTGATTTTACATGTCTGTTTATTTAACTACCTTAGCTGCTTGTTCATGTAAAGGTCGTAGGAAGGTCAGTAGGTTGTTTGTTAACCAGATTGTCATGTTTTTCACAGAACCCAAAGTAAGATAATAATTGCTTCTCATGTCTTGTGGTTAAATAAGGTGATATTATTTAAGCCCAGTTTGCTGTGTTATGGTGGAGCAGGTCTTTAAAATGACTTTCAGAACATCGCTAAGTCAACTTGAAATCAATATCTGACAGAACCCGGCTGTCACCGCCTCAGACCAACACTTTCCTGACTCCCTATCACCTGTCCTCTTGAAATTAATCCTTAATTTAGTTTGTCTCTGTCGCGTTGCTGCACTGTCACATGACACCAAACTATATTTAAATGACTGGTAGAACAGACAGACATGTTGTCTTACAGAAGTATCAACGCTTCTATTTAAAACATCTGCTTTCGTTTTTGCAAAACAAATGTTGCAATTAAAAGAAGTGTTAGCATTTTCAGATAAGGGAGTTCTTTTTCTTCCTTTTTTGCTACCAATTTTTTTTTATTTCACACCATTTCTTTACAGCTGCACCACAAAATATCCTGACGAATCTCATTGTCTTTGCATTTATGTTGTCTTACAGTGAAATCCTTTCCTTTGGTTGGATTTGGTCTTGAATCTTTTCTCTCGTTTCTCTCCTCAGATCACAGAGTTGTTGGATGATGAGAAGTGCGAAGCAGAATGTGAAGAACTGCCGCAGGACGGGGAGGAAGGACCCGCCGCCTCCGACTCACACAGCCACACCGACGACGACCGCACAGCCAGGTGAGACTGAATCTAACAAAGAGCCGAGCATCAAACCCTGAGGGACGCCACAGAGGAGTGAAGCGTTAGAACAGAGCGCTTCATCCTGTAAAAGCTTTTTGTGCTCGGTTATGATTTGAACTACAAATCGCAGCTTTAAGCAACAAACAAACCATACAAACTTGACCTTCATCTCTATAAAATAATAATTTTATTCCTAACTTTTAATTCCACAGTTATGGTAAAAAAAAAAGGTGACCTCAGATCAATTTCCGGGTTTTTAAAGCTTAAACAACGTGTTCCTTACCAAGTTCTAAAATTCTTTAAATCTAAGATCACATAAAAATAGATGTTTTATGTAAAAAGACAAATGCACACCATAAACCCTTTATTTGTATAAAAAGCTGCTCTTTTTCTTATTTTGATTGGCTGTTATTAATTTCATATTCTAAATTTGAGATTTTCACCATTAACTGAAAATGAGTTAATATTAACCTTTTGTATGTTGTTTAATATCAAATCTTTTATTTTGAGGTACTTGTTTATTTCCTTAAGCTCTTTAAGTTCTGAGGAAATATTTAATTTCTGTCTCCATGCCAACGCAGAAAAGCTAAAAAATATTTCCATTTAAACCCAGAGGTGTAAATATTTGGTTATGAGTCAATTTTAGAATCTTTATGAGAAGTTGTAGCGCTCATATTTGGCCTGTAGGTGGCGATGATATTGGCATTAACAACACTTTATTTAATCTTATCTAAATCTTAAATTTAAAATCATCTATTTACTTTTTTAAGCTTTTTTCACCAAAATCACAGTTTTCTTTTAGATGAGAGGTGGAAAAGCAGCAGAAAGTGTTGATTCATCAGACACTGACTTGCCTGATGAATCGAACAGATGTCTGAATTCCCCGTCAGAGGAAGTCTGCAGCAGTTCAGATGTTATGTCAGCCGGCAGGTTGTCTAACGACACCGGAGGACTAACTTTCTCCAGGCGGTAAAAAATGAGCTGCAGGTGGATGGAAATAAAAGTGACCCGCTGAAGTTCTCAATACTGACACCGCAGTTCTGAGCTGAAGGCGGTCCAGCACAGTTAGGCCCTATTTTATAAATACCCCAGAAAATTTCAGATTTAGCAAGAAGTTTCTGACAGGAAATGAGGGGAGCGTCTCTCTACTAGGGTTTCCAAAATAACCCGTCTCAAAATAATCAATACTATAAAAAAATAAAATAATTCTGACACTTATTTGTGTCAGAAATCAATAGAAGTAGATTTATTTTAATAAAGCTGCCTTCCATTTCCAGGTGTAATACAGACATTTCAACTTCTGAGTCGGAAAAACCAACTGGGCATTTAGCCGCTGTGTAGCCTGACCCGATCAAAACAAAAAGCTTTAAACTCTGCTTACATGGAGAGAAACCCCCATTAGCCTGCAGTTAGCATGGTCAGGAAGTACTTTCCCTCTGACGCAGACAGACAGGAGATGCTGAGGGATGCTGCATGCTAGCTGTGCTAACGCTACAATCTAAAGCTACAACTCTGAGGTTTAAATCAACTTAAAAAGCTTAGAAACTCCTGAATCTGCAGAGGTGAAGCACAATGCTTCCTGGACGCTAACAGTTTAAATATTAGCTTCATGGACACAAAGAGCTTATTGACGGTCTGAAAATCGCTCCGCTCCTTTCTGTTACACTACGAAATGCTAATCAGTTGGCTACTAAATAATGAAGCAGCAAAACAAACCAGAGCATCCTACCTGCTGCTGCAGGTGATCAGTAGAGAAAACATTCTGACAATTACTGTAAGGCAACAGTTGTACGTCTGAATACATCCGCATGGACCAGATCCATTAGTTAGCTAATGCTACAAGCATTAGCTAAACCCAAAATTCATGTCTGCTTTGAAACAATTTATTTCAGTGCAGAATGATAACTTATAATAAATAATTGCAGAACAATCAATAACCCTTCTGTAAAGGATTCAATTAACACTCAAGACTTTTTATTTATTTGTGTATTTAAAATAAATAATGACTTAATTCTCACCTACTTAGTGTTTTTTCTCTAATGATCTGGTATCAAGTATTTTTGTTTTAGTATCTGAATTGTTTTGAAATGTTGGTGTGATGACAGAAAGTGCAATAAGTTTAATATTTTAAAGTCTTTGAGATCGTTGAGTCTTGGAGTGGCTGACCTTCATCTCAGATGAAGTCGTCCTCCAGTGACTCAACATGTTGTTTGTTGACTGTTTGACGGACAGCAGCGCCTGCCCTCTTCATCGCCTGCAGTAATAGCCTCTGACAGCTAACACACGCGTTAGCGCCTGAAGGCCTTCGCTCCTTTTACATCTATATATAAGCGCTGGTATTTCTTCTCTGGTGACCGGCCTGGAAGCGTCGCTGTCTGTGGAAAGTATTGTTGAGGAAGAATCCCAAGAACAGGAGAAACAAAACTCCCAGTGAGGAAGAGGAGCGGATGAAACTAGCCATCAGTTTATTGATTTGCAGGGTGAGTGGAGGAGGCGCCAGTAAACCGTCTCACCAGGCAGATATTACCCATCATGCAGCTCGTAAAGGCTCTTGATCTGAGATAATCTGCACCTTATTTTTATGTGGGTGTTTGTTTATTGGTCCGTACGTCCGCTCAGGCTTTTTGCAGCACCTGGACTAAACAGGAACAAACACAGGCTGGCGTCCCAGGCATGTTCAGGATTCACTTGTTTCTGCCTCCCGTTCACGCATCCTTGTTTTTCCTGTCAAAGCAGCAACAGTTGGGTCTCTAAACAAGATGGCGCTAAGAAAAGATTAGCTTTTTGTAGCTTATGAATTATGGTCGTTTATAGTTTATAGAAACTATAAAACAGATTGATGGGGAATCTTTTCGATTCAAAGCCATTACTCATGATGATTTCTGCTTCAGTCTCTCGGTGTTTGAACGATCCTCCTGATCTGTCCCAGTCTGAACGACAAATGGAGACGTTAAAGAGTCTTCTCCCCTCCCTCCCTGCATCCTCCATGTTTTTATGAAGTGGTCCCAGAGAGAGCGCCACCTGTCTGCAGACAGCGTCCTCCAGCGTTGACGTTTCCATCCATGTTATTTGGTGGAGAATCGTGAAAAATGCAGATAAACTTTATGTGGCCTGTGGATACAGAAACTGGATAGTGGAAGCAGAGGAAGCGGCGCATCGTAACTTTCCTTAACCTTCAGGCTTTTAGAAAACAGCCAGATCCTGAAATCACCTCAGAGAAACGACCTCAGCTCAAAATCACAACATTTAAAAGTTTTACTGGAGACTGAATGAAGTTCAGATTCTTCTTCTGGGTTTATTAAACTGCAGCTTACATTCTGTGGCTGTGATTATTTTAGTACTAAATTTAATTACTGTCATGTTTTGATAACTTTGGTGATTTGATTTTCCTAAATAAGCTTCATGATTCCCACGCAGAAACTCACATTTATCTGCTTCGTTTTTCTTCTTACCTTTTGTTTAGATGTAAGTAAAAAAGATTAAATGGCTCCATAAATGCTGGATTTGTACAAGTACAAGCTTTAACATATTTAAAATCACTTTGTGTTCCTATTGTGAATTATTTTATTGTACATTTCTCCTGATATTAATGACAGAGTGTCTCTTGGTGGCCACAGAGGAGATGTTACTATAAAAACTATAACTATTGATTTTTTACTAATTTTTCTTCCTGCTGTGTTTTTGTGATTATTTCTGCCTGGATTTACTGATATTTTTTTTTTTTGCAATTTAGAAAAAAAATGCTTTTAAAGTTGCAAATTGTATTATTTGCTTTCACCATGACATGGTTTTATAGAAAGGTTGAAATTGCTGCACATAACCTTAACAGAATTATAACATAACTAATATTTAAGGTTCAAATAATATTTTTAAGTAACTTGTTGAAATAGATGCAAATAAAATAATATTGTGAGAAGTTTTTAAAGCGCAAAAGAGGATTTTAAGTCAACATTAACTGTATAAGCAGTGCCAGAGCATAGATTTTGAGCTGCACACAACATGCTGAATATTCCCATTTACATGTTGAATTAGTCTGTTTTTAATAGATTTTTGTATCTTTTAGTTTTTTTGATGAGTCATATAATTAAACTATGACTCAGGTCTGAACACAAATCGCTCTAAAAATAAAACCCCGTAGCTTTAAGCTGGAGAAGAGTCATATTTACTGAACAAAGTGTTTTTTAAATGATTGTTTCTGTTTGTATCTTCCTTCCTCTCTTTGTCTCGGTGATCTCTTGTTGTGCGTCTGTCTCTGTCTGCTCTGTATTTTATTAAATCTCTTAATGCATTTGATGATCAGTCGCCGGTTAGAGGATGAAGGCGGTTTGGTTCTGGTTTAGTGTGTATTTTAAAGCGGCTCTACTCCGCCCAGCGGACCCTGCAGGAACCGCTGACTTTCTATTCATCACTGACAGGAAGCCCCTCCCCCTCTGCTTCATCCCTCCTCCCTATTGGCTGCTGGCCCCAGCCTCCGCCGTCCCATTGGCCCTCCTCAGGCTGTTGCATGGTTACATCAGGAGCTCCGGCTGTTTACTGCAGCACTTTTCAGAGAGCAGACTGAGACGACCTCTCTCTCTCTCACACACACACACACATTCGGGCCACATTATGCACCCAGGTGATGCTGTGGCTCTGCTGCTGGACCTGCTGGTTCTGACTCTGGCGCCGCAAAGTGCTCGGCTTGGATAACCCAACAGAAGAAACCAGAAGTCGGGTCGGATCGGATCGGGTTCGACTCCAGAAGAATAAAAGCAGACAATTTTTTTCTAAGCCGGTCAGCAAAAAAAAAAAAAAGGAGCAAAGAAACTTCGAGAAACGAGCCGAGTCTTGACATTGACACACCTACAGGGTGGACCCGGTTCTGGCATAAAAGGGCAGATCAGCCTGAGAGGAAACCCGGCTGGAAACATGAGGATGGCCTGTGACGTCCTGCTGCAGAGGTAAACAGCAGCTTTACGTAACTCCTCTGGGTTGGATGGATGGATGGACGGATGGATGGCTGGATGGATGGATGGATGGATGGATGGATGGATGGATGGATGGATGGATGGATGGACGGATGGATGGATGGACGGATGGATGGATGGACGGATGGATGGATGGACGGGCTCACAGAAAGTCGGTTTGTTGATTCATCCGGATGAAAAGGAATTTGAAGCAGAACCACAGGAAGTGAACCGGTTGTGGTCGTTGCTCCAGTGAGGCTCTTCTTCTCTCAGCAGCTCCATGTTATGTAAAACCGTTTGAGATGCATCATTTATTATTTAACATTTTCATGTCAGACAAACTGTGAATAAATCTCTAATCAGCTCCAGAATCTGCTGAAATTAAAAGCTAAATCATCACCAGACAGTGAAGCAGAGAGTTTCTTACATTCTTGGTTTGGATTGTGTTTATATAATTTCCTCCTTTCAAATCCAGCTTGTGGATTGTTTAGATGAATTTTTTCTCGTTTCTGGGAACAGACTTCAAGGTTTGTAGCTGTTTATGGAAACATTAAGTTCTGCTGACGATAACAGTGCAAGCAAGTTTGAGTTTTTGTCAACTGCAGGAGTTCAGGAGAGAAAAGGAAAGACATTTTGTTAAATGCGGTTTGAAGGAGGTTGGGATGAGCAGATGGGATAACCAAGCTGCGTTTTAGGCTAAATCTGCCCCAGGAGCTGCTGGGTAAACGTCGGCATCACGTTTGTTGGGTTGAACGCAGAGCGAGCCGAGCGAGCTGTGAAAACGAGCCGGTGTGTTTCCTGGGCTGCAGCCTGGCCGTGTGTTTGGTGAAGTGCTGCAGTCTGGTCCCGTCCAGCCAGATCTCAGCAGGCAGATGTTGTGCTGACAGCAGCACTTCTGCAAATTAAACTTCCTGCTACCGCGCGCACGCACACACACACACACACGCACGCACACACACACACGCTCTCTCTCTCTCTCTCTCTCTCTCTCTCTCTCATTCACGCTGCTCCCTCTGTCCATCCATTGAAACAGTAACTCTCCTCTTTTCTAAATGTTTCTGAAGGAACTAAAATCCTCTGCAGATGTTTCCCGTTTCAGTAATTTGTGTTTTTATTGGTGTTTTTCTGACTAACCTGCTTTAGGTGCAGCTGCTGCTGCTAGACGGGTCCTAAATGTTGTTTCCTTTTAATCTAGTTTAGTTTGGTTAGTTGTGTTTGGACCAAACATGGTGGAGGTTTGTGGTTCTGATCCATTTATTGGGCAGGAGGAACCTAAAGATCCCTGATCAGAGCCGATCGAGGGAAAACCGGCTGATTTATTGTTAAATTGATCATTTGATCGATCGGCGCTCCCTCAGCATTCATACTGTCTCCAGACAGATGAAGTCAACCAGAGGCGTCCAAATGTTTTGCCTTGAAGGAAAATGTAACATTTTACTGATAACATACAAAAACTGGTTTTGGTGCCTTTTTAAATTTTATCTGCTTAATAATAAACTAAATAACCTAAATGTTATTAAAATTAACAAAATAGTCATATTTTTGTGGAAAACTGACATTTTTGTAAGATTTAAGGAAAAGTAGGATTGTGGTTCTCAGAAACATCGTTAATAAATGGGAATCTAATTTTGTACCACATATTTTTTTAAGACATTACTATTCTGTAAAAAATATTTAGAGAATATTTCCCTGAAAGATGGAAGCGTCCAGGCCAGGTTTGAACTCAGAGGACCGCGCAGAATGCTTCAGAGGGCCCCCGTTGGCCCCGGGGCCACACTTTGGACCCCCGATATAAACATAATCCATATGCTGATGAGTAATCTGGTGAAACCTCCTGAATCTGTTCAGATGAAACTTAAAGGAAGCTGTTGATGGTAAAAATGGCTAAAATGGAGAAAGTTTACTCATTAGAAAGGACCTTGAAGGAAAAACTGACCCAGTAACTCTGATAAAAGCAGATTAGCTTCCTGTTGGGTTCCTTCAAAGCATTGAGGTGTGATTCTTTAAGATGTCACAGGATCTTATCTCTGTTTCTGATCTCTAATCCGATTGCTTGGCGTTCGTCTGAAGAGCGGCTGCATGTTTGCTAAAGCACGGTTGGTAGTTTTAGGTCAGCTTAAAGTCGGGTGGACATGCAGTCTGCTAGCTGAGCTGCTAGCCGTGAATGTGCCTTGAAGGGGCATTTACCACCGAATGAGCTTAAGGATGTGGCAACACCTGGATGCAGGTTTGACCAACCAGTTGGACAGAAACTGGCTCAAAGGCTCAAAGGCAGCCACAGAGCAATCCAGGCTAAAGCTTAAACCAAACTGAGAGCTGCTGCAAAACCAAGTTCACTGAGAAAGAAGCTTGGAAAAGTCAAACTTAAGGTTTTTCTACCAATCCCGACAGGAACCTCAGAGACCGTAACAGGAAGGAGTCTGTGGAGGATTGTTGCTGAACTTATTAAAGAAACCCAATGAAGTCAGAGTACATGGAGTAAGTCAGGTTTCTGCAGCTGTTCCAGCAGCTGGCGGTGAAGAGTTCTGGGTTCATGTAACGTACCGGATGTCCAGCAGGTTCATGTGGCGACTGATGAGAACAGCCAGCAAAACCACTTCATTCTCCACCACCATCAGGTTTCTGCTGCATCCAGTCATGAAACGTGCAGCTTTCCTTTTCCCGCAGGAGCAAAACATTCAGATCAAAATGAATCTCCTGCTGGGAAAAACTCTACAGCAGTTTGGCTGAAGTTGAGTTTTACAATGAACCGGGTTTTTATCTGTTTCCGAAACACAAGTCTAAAGAAAAGTTTGAAACAGTTGTAGAAACAAACAGTGAAAGTCAGTATCTGTTTTAAGAGCGGACTAGCAACGCAGAGTGAGTCAGACTTCCTGTGGCGCAGCGTTAATTTCTCCCAGAGTTCAGGACCGATCCTGAGAAAGTCTCCTTCGAGTTTCCTCTTTGTGTTGGTGATTTAACTTCCGCAAAAGGTCGTCTCTTTATGATTCCACTTTAATCTTTCCAGCAGTTTCTGTGTGATCTGATCTGCCCTTCAGCGTCCTGCAGAAAGGTCTCTGGTGTCCGAGAACATGGAGTCCGTGTTGCGTAAGAACGCAGCGGCTTCGGCGGCGTTTGGTGGGAGCGGCAGGAACAGCCGCCTTGTTCAGGCTCCCAGGGACACGATGGTGTAAGATTAGATCAGAACGGGCTGCGGCATTTATGCAACATCCTGAAGGGCCTTTCAAAGATCTGTTGTTGGAGACGGAGTCCCTCAGGGCGCGTCTCAGTCAGATGTTATCGGCCCGTCGCAGGGACAGCTGGTTCTGTCTGAAGGATGGGTCAGCACGGTGACCAGCAGGAAGAGAGACGCACACAGTGGATGCTCGGTCTAGTCAAAGTTCTGACAGACAGAACTGAATTACTCAATTACAGTAACTTTTTGGAAAAAACAAAAAAACTTTTACTACGCTGTACTTTTTACTTTTACCTGAGTAATTTTACTATGAAGTTTTTCTACTCTTGAGTAAAATTTCTGGATTTTCTTCCCACTGAATGAAAACGAAGCAGAAATCCACCAGACAGACTCACACCTGCAGCTTCGGTTCAAGTTTCAGAAGTTTTTATTTAAAAAGTTTCTTTTACCAGATTCTGTTATTTATTGTTACTTATATAAATTATTTGTCCTTAAAATACCAAAATTTCCACTTAACTTTATATTTTTGTCCGTCTGATGATGTAATTTTTAAATATTAGATGATTGATAATTCAGTACTTGAGTAACTTTTTACCAAATACTTTTCATTCTTTAGTAAAATTATGTTGAAGTAGTTTTGCTTTTACTTTAGCAACATGTTTGAGATTTAGATGAAAAACAGTCGAGAAGAATAAACATAAAAGTTATTATCGTTCTCCACCTTTTTGTTTTTCTCTTTTGTGGCTCTAGTGTCCCTTATATGTAAATATGCTGACAGGAAAGGGAAAGGAGAGGGGGGAAGACATGCGGTAAATATCGCCGGGTCCGGGAATCGAACCCGCGCCAGCCGCGTCGAGGACTCAAGGCCTCCAAACATGGGTCGCGCTATCCTCTACGCCACCACAGCACGCCCCACGTTGTCCACGTTTTAATAATTCAAATTATTGATCTTTCTGCTGCCCTTGAAGTATGTGATTGTGTCTTACAGCTTCTCACACACACACACACACACCCCCACACACACACACACACACACACACACTCTCTCTCTCTCTCCTGTATCAGATCCAGCAGAAGTCCAGTCTAAATAACCCAGAGCGGCGGCGCCGTCTCATTTCTGTTACCTTCACTCGGTCCAAGTCGGATCCGTTTCTGACCCGATTCTCATCAGATTTATTAGCGATAGTTTCTGTTTGGACTCGTTGGGTCCACGGCTGCTGCAGATTCTCCAGAGGAACTTCCTGTCCTAACCTCTCTGTCCTTCCTCCTCTGCAGCTCCCACCTCTCCCCCATGTCCATCCTGCCTGCTGACTCTGCTGAGTAAGTCCGCTCTCCACACTCACACTGTTCTCTGCAACCTGACGTTCTCACCTCCAAAGCTCTGACCAGGTCACAATATTGGTCCTCTGAGTGATGAATGAAAGTGTCTCCAGAGATGAAGGCAGGCGGCAGGATGTGAAGGAGGAGATGAGGAGGCTGCTGGCTGCTGGCCTTGTGTTTTCTTTCCAAAGCTCAACTAAAGCGTTTTGCACAGCTTGTTAGTTTTTAGCCTCAGGTTGGTGGCAGGCAGATTCTCCACTGCATGGGATTATGGAAAACATTTTCTGTGATGAAACAAGCTCATATTATGGGATATTATTTTAATAATCCAAACTTAGAGAAATTAAACGCACATTAGTATTAATAATAATAACAGAGTTATTAGAAGAGCTTTCTGTGTCCAATAATATTGGGTTAAGTGTTACAGAGAAGTGGAGCCATCAACAAGCCTCTGGTATTTTTCTGGTTGGATATTTGGCCCCACAGCATGATGCTGCAACCACCGTGCCTGATAGTTGCACTGCAAAAACACAAAACCTTACAGCATATCTTTGTCTAGTTTCTAGTGCAAATATCTTAATAAACCTGAAACACAACAAAACTAACTTACAAGTAACTTTTCAGCAGATATTGCAGTTTGTTTAAGTCAATAATTACTTGTTCCATTAGCAGATTTTCTCACTTATAACAAGACATTTTCCTACATTATAAGTAAATTAATCTGCCGGTGGAACTAGTACTGGTGTCTTATTTCAAGTGTACTAAAATATTTACAGTAGAAACTAGACAAAGACACTTGGTAAGATTTTGTGTTTTTGCAGAGTTACAAGTAACTTTTCATCAAGAAATAGGAACTTGTTTTAAGTCAATAATTTCTTAATATTGATTAATAATTACTAATTCTACTGGCAGATTGTTTCAGTTATAACATGGAAAAATATATATATTTTTAATTTCCCCTTTGGGATCAACAAAGTATATTTGAATTTGTTAAAAGTGAAATAATCTGCCAGTGGAAATAGAACTGGGTTGCTAGGTAGCGGGCTGGGCTTGGCGGGAGTTGCTAGGTAACAGGGGTTGCTAAGTAACGGTGCAGTGCCAGTTGAATGTGAAATAATCTGCCAGTCAAACTTGTACTTCTTGGTCAACATTGAGGGATTATTGACTGAAAACAAAAACTCCCACATCCTGATAAAACTTTACCTGTAAATCAACTTTGTCTTATTTCAAGTGTAATAAACTAAACAGAAACACTTGGTAAGGTTTGGTGTTTTCCAGTGAACTCCAGCAGTTTCAGGTTGATTTAGCCGTTAGCCCGGATCGTTTCAGTTTCCTCCCATCGGAGACGTCTGGCTCAGATTTTTAAAGCTTTGTTGGCTCTGGTGGCTTTTATTTGAAAGTACAGGAAACGGGGTAATGAGAGAGGGGGAAGACATCGCCGGGCCGGGAATCGAACCTGCGACCACCGCCACCAGGACTAAGGCCTCAATACGTGGGTCGTGCTTTTGCCGCTACGCCACCACAGCGCCCTCAGTTTGGCGTAGTTAAAGTAAACTCACATGAAGCCTCTCGACCTGCAGTCCCGTTTAAATTGTCTTATCAGAGAAAACGAGAGAAACTTCAGATAAAACTACAACTCTGCTTCCATCTGTCAAATATAATTCAACATTCATACAGTGAACAAAATTAAAGTTTAAATCACTGAAAAACTTGCTAATAAAAGTGATTTTTGTGTTTTTCAGGATAATTCAGAGAACCATCAGGGCTGCGGTGGAGCAGCATTTCTTTGAGCTGAAAACCAACATCAGCAAGAGGTACGAGGCAAGCTCTCCATTATTTTAGTAATTGATTATTAAATCGATTATTCTGTTTAAAAAATGCCACGTTCTGCAGATTTTTTATTTAAGCACCTTTGTTGTTTTCATACGATATTAGAAAAACATTAAAAGATGAACAGAAGGAAGCTCATGGAAACACCAGGCCTCGTCTGGAGAAAAGCTCTAGGATCAGATGAGACAGAATTTGGCATAAAATGATTTAAAAAAGAGAAGCTAGACTGTGAACACTGTGAAGCACGGTGATGGCAGCATCATGCTGTTAAATGATGATTAAAGTTTTATTCATTTATTTATTTATAACTAACTTTTGCTTCCAGTTGAACATTTTTTATTGTTTTTATTCCCAGGATGAGTCCCTCCGAGCCTGAAGAGCAGGGTTGCCATGACGACGAGGAGGAAGAGGAAGAACAGCAAACTGACGCCGAGGACAGTCCCTGCGACGCAGAGAGGGAGACCCCGCTCGAACAGAGCGAGCAGCAGCCGAGCGAGAGCGACGCAGAGGTCAGCATCGTTTTCAGTTTGACGCCAAAAACAGAAAATCTCCTCTGGACTCAAACTGGAATTACAGGAAAACATACACACACACGCCCACACACCCACTCACACACACACACACACACACACACAGAAAACCACAGCGTTATTCCAGCCGTCAAACATCCAGACTCCGCCGGTTCACCTCCAGTCCTTGACTCCACAGTTCAGATAGTTTGTAGATAAATTTAGAGAGAGGACAAAGTGTCTCCGCTGCCTGGACGTCTCGTCCTCTCGCACATTTAAAGCTCAACGTTTCTCTGACCAGCTTTTATGCGCTGCTGGCCCTTTAAATCCCCATCTACCATTTTTATTTCTTACTGATATTACAAGGTTACAGTTGCAATTTTAGGAGAATAAAGTAGTTATTTTACGAGAACTCCTACATGAAAACTAGCAAAAATGAAGTGAGGAATGTTGAGCATCTTGTGAAGTTACACTTTATCTTCCAGAGATTAGAAAATATTTCATCTTTTAACACATCAGCAACAAAGTATTACCAGCAAACTTTTGGTAATACTGTGAAACTTTTATTTAGAAGAAAGGATTTCAGCCTGAGCTGCTCACAGCAGATCCAGTTTTAATGACTGCTTATACTTTTTATGATTATTCTGTTACAGTTTCCTTGTTTTGCATTTATTGTTTCTGTAACCTTTGTTTTTAGCAGGATAAATTAAACATTGTAAAAAGACAACAGATGAAAAATAGCTCATTCTGGACATTTACAGAAATGTCATTGTGCATTTCTACCAAAAACAAAAAGATCTTGACAACATTTCTTATTAAAATGATGTCTTTCTTTTAGTTTGAAGACATTTTTCTGGTAAAATTGTGTATTCATTCTGCTAATGTTACTACTTTATACGGAGAATTATCTTGCAGCTCAAAGAAGGGATTATTGAAATAAAAGCCACTTTGGAAAATATTTGTAATTTCTATTTTTCAGGAAAGAGAGCGAATTGGATCTGATATAAAAAAATTTAATTCTTAAGCCATATAAAATACACATAATTATTTCACTCTATATTATTTTATTTAAATAATAAATACAGTGACACAACCATGCACATTTTTAAATGAATAAGTTTTTTAATTTGATTTTATAAAATTTATTGGTACATTAATTTCATAATACATTTGGATTTGATTATCTTATGATAAAGCTACGTTTAGTCTTTTTCTGTTTTGTGAGGATTGTCAGAATCATCTGTCGACCCCCAGCTAGCGTCTCGCGACCCACCGGTGGCCCTCGACCCCCATTTTGATTTGCCAGCATCAGCAGAACAGATGATTTCTGACTTACAGGTTTTAAAAAGCAGCTAAAGTTTAAATCATAACTGACGTCTTTGTGTTTTTCTTGACAATGTTTCCAGATGGTCAGTGTTTCGGTTCGTTTCAGTTCGTTTCGTTTCGGTTTGTTTCGGTTTGATTTGGTTCGTCCCCCTCCGTTCGGGAGGAAGTGAAACGTCTGAATTGGGATTCACCCAGCGATGGTGGACTCCCAGCAGAGTCTGCTTTCTGTTCTTCACTTCTCGCCTCTTCTGCTTCTGGAAAGCTTCGTGATCAAACCGTCGCTGTTTGTCGTTTTTCCCCCAGAATTCAGTGGGAGCCGGCGGCGTGGAGGAGAGCTCAGGAATGGATCTGGATCCAGAAGCTGCCAAAGATGCTGGGAAGAACTTCAACACTGCCAGGTGACCAGATCGAGTTTCTACTTCCTGTTGCTGCTTTTAATGCACCAAACGTCTCAGCATTTATGTTTTTATTAGAATTACAAAACTGTTTTCATTTTTAGCTGATCAACAGTCACAGTTCTCTAGACATGATCTGTAAATTATTGTAGATTTAAAACAATAACAGATTTTACAGGAAAAAAGATTAAAACACCAATAAACCATATCCTACACTTTTCATTTGATCGTATTTTTCTAGATTTATTTTCTTTATATCAACAAAAATTGTGTTGCTGATCAATAAGTTATTGCAGTAAACAATAATGTTGTTGTTTTGACACTATTTTCAAGTAATTTTATAATAAGGGCTTAATAGTAATTATGAGAACACATTCTCAAAGATCAATAAACTTTAAATCCATCGGAGGAACTGAAACTGGAAAACATAAAAAAACAAAACAACAAATAAAATGAATTATGAAGAATCTGTAAACAAAGTGGTCCTTAAAAAAAAGGTTTAGTTGAGACCAAACTGAAGACTTTATCATCCAGTTCATGGAAGAAAAGAGAAAAACGATTAACCAAGGAAATGTAAGTTATTGTGCTTTAATTTATCATGTGATTTATTGATTTATTGATTATTCTGACAGGCCTACCAAGAACAGTATATGGCTCATTCTTGCATCATTTTGAAAAGTTTATTAAACGTCTGCATTTTAGTAAAACTGGTTATGATCAATTTGACTAATAAATTAAATGAAAATAAAAGCAAAATATTAAAAATGCCACCAAATGTAGTTTTTTCCTGAATTAATTTCTCTGAACTAAATTTCTGAAGCATTTTCCACCTGCTGTGTTTGTTTTTAATCTGTGACTCTTCCTCAGCTGGTCCAGTCGGTCTGGAGGCGAACATGTGACGGGTCGTCACACGGAGGAACAGAAATCACAGCTGAAGTCGTTTTTTAAGTTTTGTTTTTGATGATTTGTTTGGTGTCACCCGTCAGGCAGGACAATCAGCCGCTGGACGCCATGGAGCAGACGGTCACCATCCGCTGCGTAAGTAGCAGGAAGACGTTCAGGTTTCTGGGAACGTTTCACCTCCACGGCTGGGAGATAAACTTTCTCATTTTAATCAGACATAAAAGATGTTAAAACTGGATTTATAGAACCAAAGATACCATAAAAACAGCAACATCTCTGCTGTGGTTTAGTGCTGGAGCCTCCAGCAGATTCTAGCCAGTATTTTTGTTTAGTTTCTAGTGAGAATGTTTAGTATTCAAAACTAACTTATTAATACATTTTAGTTTGTTTTAAGTCGATAATTCCTGAAGTAATATTTTTTTAAGTCTTAGTTCCAGTGGCAGATGTTTTTCTTGTAATGTGGTTTAATTTCAATTTGGGATAAATAAAGTAGTTTTAAATTTCAATTTGTTAGAAGTGAAAAAATCTGCTGCTGGAACGAGAACTAGGGTTTGGCTGGGGTTGCTAGGTGACGGTCGGGGCTTGGCTGGGGTTGCTAGGTGACGGTCGGGGCTTGGCTGGGGTTGCTAGGTGACGGTCAGGGCTTGGCTGGGGTTGCTAGGGTACGGTCGGGGCTTGGCTGGGGTTGCTAGGTGACGGTCGGGGCTTGGCTGGGGTTGCTAGGTGACGGTCGGGGCTTGGCTGGGGTTGCTAGGGTACGGTCGGGGCTTGGCTGGGGTTGCTAGGGTACGGTCGGGGCTTGGCTGGGGTTGCTAGGGTACGGTCGGGGCTTGGACCGAGCCAGTTGCCTGTTGATTGTGAAATAACTGAAATAATCTGCCAATTGAACTAGCTCCATTTTATCCATATAAAGGAATTATTGGATTAAAAGAAACTATTTCATCCTGTTGAAAAGTTTCTTGTAAGTTATTTTTTTACTTATTTCATGTTAAGATATCTGCACTAGAAATTAGACAAAATTACTTCCTACAGTTTGGTGTTTTTGCAGTGCATTTGTTTGTATAGATACATATTTAAATATATATTTCTATTTAAATTTCAATGTTATGTCTTTAAATACACAATATAAATCCAACATTTAACAAATTGATAAAAGGAGGCATAGAATGATGTATTTCAGTCAGAAATAAACAGATTTGGTGCTTTTGCATTTCAGTTATTTTATATAAATATATATAAATTAAAAGACATTATTTCTACTGTGTGTTTAGGCAGCTTCTTTATTTCAGTTGTATTTTAATCATGTTTGAATAAAAAGTAATGGCTTAATAAAGGCACTGATATTAAAAAAGTGATAATTTTCATAAAATACAGAAATTGTAACATAATGAATTTTTGTTCATTTCTGACTAAAATTAATTATTTTCAGCCTCATTTTAACAATGTGTTACATATATTCATGTTAATCTAAATTTAAAGACACAACTTTGAATTTCAAACAGACTTGATGTCTTATTAACCTCATGACCCCTGTCAGGAACCGCCATGCCCGCTGTGAGGCCCACGACCCTCACTTTGAAAACCTCGGGTTAAAACCAAAAACTCTGTTGCTGTCTTGCTGCTCCTGAATTCATTTCCAAGCTTCGGCAGTTAAATGTTTCCGTATATTAATTGATTTATTGATTTATTCTGTTTGTTTCTCCTTCCTGACTGGCTCTGTGTTCTTGGTTCTGATTGGTCCGTCTCTCCTCCCAGGACTCTGATTCGTTTGGCTGTGATCAGAACGCCAACACCAGCGAGGCCAACAGGAACCGCCTGTCGCCGTGCCAACCAAGCTCCGCCCCCCACAGTCCCCACCTCCAGCTGTTCCCAGATGACCGGTGGGAGGGTAGGTTCCCAGAAACGCCCCGGATTATTAGTCTAATCCAGATTTTAATCCAGTTTGATTATCATGAAGTTCAGAAACTCCTGACATCATTTGTCTGGTTTTAAAGTGAATGGAGTTTTAGTTCTGATCCTCTTGCATTCGGTGACGCTCTGTGTCCACTTTGCTCATGAAAGTCCAGATAAACAGAGGACTGAGTGCAGAGCCCTGAGGGACGCCTCCTCCAAACGCTGCTTTCTGTAACTCTGATATGATTTTGTTGCATTTTCTGAATCAATAGGTAAAGATTTGATCTCTGGGATCCTCTTTGGTAGAAAACAGCTGATTTCTGCTGCTTTGCTTCTTCATGGAACAAAAGTTATTTTCAGTGATTAATTTTTACGTTGAGTTTTTGGACATTTTCTGGTTAGAAAGGTGTGAATCCTGACATTTCAGTTTGTTGAATGAATGTCGCTGTGTGATGATCTCACGGCTCCATCTCTCTTCCTCCTCCTCCTCTTCCTCCTCCTCTTCTTCTTCTGCCCGTCCGAACAGCGTCACCCCTTTCCCATCTCCACCTCCCTCCCATCGACTTCTCATGTATGCACCTGCAGAAAGAAGGCCAAGGTAAGTTAGCTGCTTCATGTCCACCGATTCACCCACCGCCCTCCCCGTCACCGCCTCTCAACGGTTGCCATGGCGACCGCACAGGAAGCATGTTCAGAGCCTTTCTGACGGTTGGGATAACGCCGGGCTCCGCTCTGCCTGCAGCTGCCACTTTAACGGCCTCCTCTTCCTCTCAGCTTGTTAGCTTAGCGCTAACGCTAGGTGGGCTTAGCGTCAACCTGCACGTCGCTGAGGAGGAGCTACTCACGGTTGTTCAGATGTAGCTCGCCACGCTGGTTGCTGTAGGAGAGAGTTAGAGGTTTGATGTTTCCATAAACGTTTCTGATGTTGACCCGGATTCTCTTCCAGACCCGGTTCCGGCGTTCAAATCCTGGCAGGATGACACGGACAGCGGCGAGGCGCAGCTGTCGCCGCTGGCCGGACGCATGGTTCCGCTGCCGCTGGAGGACGACGGCGAGGAGGACGACGGCGACGGACTGCAGGACGACTCGCCGTCCTCTTCGCGCTCGCACCCGCACATCCTGGCCCGCCGCTTCCTGGACTTCGGAGCGCACAGCACCCAGCGCTTCCTGCAGCAGGACGCGGACGCCGCCTCGCCCTGCAAGGCGCAGCGGTACGACCAGAACCGCCGCTCCTGTTTGGACCCGTCAAACATGGCGGCGCTGACCCAAACTTGTCTCTTCAGGCCGCGGCGCGCGTCGTTCGGCTCCAGGGAGGCCATGAGGGGAGATTCGGTGACCCATCAGCTCAGCAAGAAGCTGCAACATCTGAAGAAGAAAATCAAACAGTTTGAGGAGCAATTCGAGAAGGAGAGGAACTACAAGGTAGCGTTAGCATCGCTCCGTTTAGGCTTTGTAATCCCCAGAGTGACCTTTCCTCTGCGCTGACCGGACCCGGTCCAGAAACACAAACAGAACCGCCTTACTGCCGCTGTAGCTCCTGACGTGACCTCTTGACCTTTCTCTGCAGCCGTCTCACGCAGACAAGGCAGCTAACCCCAAAGTCCTCAAGTGGATGACCGACCTGACGAAGATCCGCCGACAGATTAAAGGTAAAACGGAGCTCTGTGTGTGTGTGGGCGTGAGTGTGTGTGTGTGTGTGTGTGGGCGTGAGTGTGTGTGTGGGCGTGCGTGTGTGTGCGTGCAGGTGTGTGTGTGTGTGTGTGTCGAGTTCGTCCCCTCTAACAGCAGCATGTTGCCGCTCTAACGTGAGCAGCCATGTTGGCGTTGCCGTGGCTCCCACCCTTCAGTGTGCCAGTGCGTCCTTGTGAACCCGTGACCTCTGGGATGACCTCAGCGCGGCGAAGCAACAACCTCTGACTCCCACACAGTCTGGACCCGGGGTGTACAAACTTTCTGTCGCAGGGACCAAAATCATCGGCTCAAAATGACATTTTGAAAAAATAAAATCACCAAAAATGATTAATTTTTCTGGCAATAATCTAAACATGAACTGTTTTTAATTTAAACGGATCAAACCCAGAAATAATTGTTAGTCACTGAAAAGGAAAAAACTTTAATCTGAGAATTTTGACTTTAATCTACAATAACCAAAATTATTTGCAGAAATGTTGCTGAGAACTTTATTGTTTAACTTCCAGGTTGAGTGTAAGAAACATTTCAAAACAAAATTTTGTTTTATTTTATTTTGTCCCTGTTGTGGAGTGTAGAATAATATCACATTATGTTATTAATAACAGTAATAAATGTTGTGTTTAAATCCTGTTGTTGTTTCGGACTCGACTGAACAAATATTTCATCTTTTCTTGGCCATAAATCTGGATCCAGTTCAGCCTTCGTTTGAAAACACTTCCTGTTTTCTGCTGGGTCAGCGAGTCCTAGTTACCATGACAACGCTTTGTGTGGCGTCTAACATCTTTCTAAGCAGATTTTATTTTTTGTCCTAATTTATTCTTAAACTGAAAAGGGACCGCAGAAACTGAGTCCACAAATGTCCCCGGCACCGCGGTTTGAGCACCCCCCGGTCTCATTGATTGAATATTGATCGTTTTGTTGCTTTCGCCGGGCTGATCAGATCCCAGGACCCTCGCACGCCGCTCCTCCGATCACGGAGGGCGCAGAGGCTAAAAGCGTTTCTCTGTTTCAAACCAATAAATCGATCAATAACTCGAGCAACCGCTCTCCACTTTCCTCCTTCCATTGCCCAACGACCGATTGATTGATTGATTGGCCACCAGGACGCCAGCACCTCCTTTCCCCCAGAAGTTCGCTGAGGCACCAGGCTTTGCTCCATTCACACAGACGCCACGCTGCCCCCCCCTCCTCCTCCTCCTCCTCTTCCTCACCCCCCCACCTTGCTCCCTCCCTCCCCCTCCACCCCGCCTCAGCCTCTAGACCGTGTCACCTCAGTAAGTACAACCCCCCCAGTAAGTAGACGTTCTGAATACTTCCCACAGTCACGGCCTGGTGTTACTGGTGTTACTGGTGTTACTGGTGTGTTTGCCATCCAACCAGCATGTTGACTTGAGTGACGAATGGAGAGATGAATATTTAGTGAACTTTAAAGGAAACCGTCTCTGTGACTGAGGAAAGGAAAAACTCTTCAGTTTCTGTTTTTAAAAATCTGAAAAGTGTGGCATGCTTTTTATTTCAACCCCACTTTGAGTCAGAACTGTCTCAAACTTCCTCTGAGTTTATCTCCAGTTCAGTCAGGATGGATGGAGAACAACAGTTTTCAACAGCTGGACTTTAACTAGGCCGCCCTAACACAGGATCTGCTTCCATCAAGCGTCAGAACCGACTTTCAGCTAATTTAGATAGATAGATAAATCTTTATTGTCATTGTCACAAGAACAACGAAATTTAAAAGTAATCCATTAATCATTAACTGATGACAGAAAGGCTATTTGCTGAAAGAAGAACATCATTAAGCCAAAACTACAAAAAATATAAACATTTTTCATTTAAGATGAAATAAAATCTGTTTTAGCATAAACTCCTTTAGTGCAGCTTTAGCTTCAGATTCAAATTCTGGGAAAAAAAAGTTTGTTAATCACCTTTTACTCCAATTATTAATAAAAAATAATCATCCAGGGGCGTGCCGTGGTGGCGGAGGGGTTAGCGCGACCCACATTCAGGCAAACGTAGCCTCGACGCGGCCGTCGCGGGTTCGACTCCCGGACCCGACGACGTTTGCCGCATCTCTTCCCCCCCCTCCTTCCCCCTTTCCTGTCAGCCTACTTTGAAAAAAGGGACACTAGAGCCCACGATTAAAAAAATATATATATAATAATAATAATAATAATCATCCAATCAGCTCTACAGATAAATGATCAAACGTTAACTAAAGGATTCTATTTTAGTTCAGAATTAAAAAGTGATTCTTTTCACATCATTTTTGTACTAATAATAAAATGAACTTAAGTGGTTAAATAAAAAATTGCTGAATTTTATCCAACTAATAATCATAAAATAATCGTTAGCTGCAGCGCTGATCTCTCCACACTTTTCAGATTTTTTAAAACATTTTAAGTTCATAATTTTTAGAGTAACATCGGATCCTGTCCAGTCAGTCCAGAAAACGGTTCCAAGGTTCCCATGTGGATCCTAACTCTTCTTCATGTGTTCTCGTCCTCCAGACGCCAAACACTGTGCGGAGAGCGAGCTGGGCCCGCAGACCCGTCCCCGTAGCAACACCCTCCCCAAGAGCTTCGGCTCCACGCTGGAGCAGGGCCACGACGCGGCGGGGGAGGTCCGGGGCCCGCGCCCCACCAAAGAAGAAACACTGGAGCTGATCCAGCGCCGCGTCAAAGGGAAGCGGCAGGAGGACGGCTGGCCGGACGACATCAAGGTAACCAGCTCAGCATATTTTATATGAACATGTTGCCAGTTCATGAAAGAGGTGGCATCTTTTTGTTTTGGTAATTTAACAGGATTAAAGGCTGAAACGATATTAAATACGTTGTAGTACCGAGTCACACCACAGGGTGGCGGTGCTTCAAAAAAATGATGATATTTGCAGAAATTAACACATTCAGTGAGAAAACATCTGTTCATTATGTTAAAATAACAGTTTGTTTTACTGGGTCATCATGTCTAACGTGAATTAAGATTCTTTTAATAACTAATAAGTTTATAAGAGTGGAAGATCCTGGTTTAAATGGTGTTTCTGCAGAAGATGACCAAAGAGCAGCTGTCCTGTGAGAAGATGGTCCTTCAGAAGAACTTGCTGCACTACGAAGGCCTCCATGGTCGACCCGTAAGTCCGTCCTGCTGCCGCACCGCCGCCGCCGCCGCCGCCGGCTGCTGCTGCATGACGGCGTGTTTCTGTGATCAGGTGACCAGAGAGGAGCGGCTGGTGGTGAAGCCTCTCTACGACCGCTACAGGCTGGTCAAGCAGATGCTGGCGAGAGTCAGCATCAGTCCGGTAACGGTAAGGCCGCCTCCGACCGCCGACGCCCGTCAGCGCTCCGCCGCTAACGCCCGTCCTCCGCTCCAGGTGTCTCCCTCCAGCAAGAGGCGCAGCCAGACCCTCCAGCCAATCATCGAGGGAGAAACCGCTCACTTCTGGGAAATCAAAGAGGAGGAAGAGGAGGAGCAGAAAGGCGGCGAGGAAGAGGAGAAGGAGGAGAGGGAGGAAGAGGAAGACGACGAGGAGGAGGGCGAGAGCAGCGGCGGAGAGATGCAGAGCTCCGAGGTCATCATGGCCTTGGAGGCCGTGACCCCGAGCGGCGAGTCGGTGAGGAGCCAACCGGACGGGCTGAGCGACAAGATGGAGGAAGGATCCGGGCGGCTGGCGCTGGACCTGCGCCTGTCCAGCTCCAACGCCTCGTCCATGTAAGGACCTGCTCGAAAAATGGTTTCACCTTTTTATGAGATTGATCTCCTCCAGCCAATCAGAGCCAGGAGGCGGGGCTTAGCGCTGTCCGTTAACCACATGCTATGCTAGCTGCAGTGTAGCAAGGAGCTACGTTTTTTCAACAAATATGTAAAAGAATCTTTTTTATGAAAATTACAATGAGAAAAACTTTTCAAATACTAAAATAGTCTGAATTACTTAGAGACTGTTGGTTTAACCACCTGCTGACTCCATTTCCCATGATCCTCCAGGCCAGAGCTGCTGGAACAGCTGTGGAAGGCCAGATCAGAGAAGAAGAAACTGAGAAAGACGATCCGAGAGTTTGAGGAAGATTTCTATCAGCATAACGGGAGGTAAGTGAAGCGACGCGTCCGTTCGTCGCCCGCACCCGCAGGAAGAGCTGAGCGCCGCCATCTTGTTTTCCTCCATCCTGCAGGAACGTTCAGAAGGAGGACCGGGTGCCGATGCTGGAGAAGTACCGCGAGTACAAGCGGATCAAGGCCAAGCTCCGCCTCCTGGAGGTCCTCATCAGCAAACAGGATTCCTCCAAGTCCATCTAAGTTTCTGTCGGATAACCGCTGTCATCGCACACGGCGCCACCTGCAGGACGCCACCATGAACCCTTCATCAGCAACACTTCACATGTTGAGGGAAAAACAAAACATTTTCAGACGTTATTTTATGGTTTGCAGAGAAACTTTGGGAAATCTTCCTGTTTGTTCGTGTTCTGTTGGGTTTGCTTCATCACACTGCCGGCGTAGCGGGGAGGGGAGCGACTTCCTGCTGGCAGGTCGAACGAGACGCAGGAGGAACTTCTCCGAGTTTCAGTTTGTTTGTGGCGCAGAGTGCTGGGAGGGGCAGGAAGGGTTAGATGTAAAAAATGTTATTTGCACAGCATTCCCAGAATGCAGCCCCTCTGTTGTTTCCATTTGTATTTCTAGAAATTAAGCACTACTTCTATACAAATATCAATATACTGTACATAAAACCAGAAAAAATGAATGTCAGACATGTTTAAATTATTTCACAGTTGGCCCCTTTTAGGTTTATTATATGTGTGATGTTTTTTTTATTATCCATACTGCTAATGTTCCTACATTAACCTTTTGTATGTAACCCCAACATGTCGTCGCTCTGTGTAATATAAGCTAATATAGCAGTACTGTAGTCGGCTTGCATGGCAGCACAGATCTTATCCAACACCAACTGTTCTCATTATTTGTGCCATGAAGAAGCAGCAATAATAAAAGTTTGCATCAGACATATTTTAACACGTTTCAGCTCCGTGTGTCAATATTTTCCCACATTAAAAAGTGTTTTTGACTCGTCAGAAAACATTCTGGTCTCTTAAATGTTTCTTTCTCACCACAGCAGAGTGGAGAAACTCCCACGCTGTTTCACACTCACCGGTTTCTCCAGAAATCCACAGAAAATATTTCTCTGCAAAGGTTACACATTTAGTCAGCTGTTAATATTCAATACTTTACTTTTTCTTTAGCTCTCACATTTTTTAAAAACAATAAAGGTTTAATTTGTGGAAATAAAACGTCTAGCTTGCTACATAAGTTCTGCTGTTTTCTTTTTTTTACCTCTGAACTGTTTAACATTTGATACTTGTGTTATTGCCCTCTGGTGGAGAAACGAAGTACTGCATTTAGACTTAGACTTGTACTTTATTGATCCTTTGGGAAGACTCCCTCAGGAAATTGAAGTTACCAGCAGCTCCCAGGCAAAAAACAAAGATAACACACAGTAAGCAAAAGTGCAAAAGAATACAAAATACAAATTAAATACTAAGGTACACACCAAATGTGAGTAACCAAAACCTTAAATTATGCAAGAAAAACCTTAAATTATGCAAGAAACAAGAAATAAGAATATAGAATATAAGAATATAAGTAAATATAAATACAAATACACAAAAAAATATAAGAATTTGGCGGATAGATTGACCAGTGATATCGTATTGCACTATGTGGTTTGACCTGATAAGTATGGAGAAAAATACAAGGGGTCACTACTCCTTCTACCCTCTGTCCTGTGTCACCTCCCCCCCCAATGAGGAATTGTACAGTCTGAAGGCATGGGGGACAAAAGAGTTCTTAAATCTATTGGTCCAGCACTTGGGAAGCAGCAGTCTGTCACTGAACCGGCTCCTCTGGCTGCTGATGACGGCATGTAGAGGGTGGCTGCTATCGTTCATGATGTCCAGCAGTTTGTTCAGTGTCCTCGCCTCTGCCACCGTCACCAGAGAGTCCAGCTTCATGCCGACCACAGAGCCGGCACGCCTGGTCAGTTTGTCCAGTCTGGACATGTCCTTCTTGGATATGCTGCCTCCCCAGCACACCACGATGTAGAAGAGGACACTGGCAATCACAGACTGGTAGAACATCCAGAGCAGTTTGCTGCAGATGTTAAAGGACCGCAGTCTCCTCAGGAAGTACATCCTGCTCTGCACTTTCCCATACAGGTGGCTAGTGTGTTTTGACCAATCCAGTTTACGGTCCAGCCACAGCATACAAAGATACAAAGACTAAATAATACTTTAAGAAATGCTACAAAATATCTTTCCAATTTTGCTGACCAAGATGGAGAACAAAAGATGATACAAAAGTTGTGAAAACCTGGGAGATGTTTCGACTAAAATAATCGTTTTTGTCAGAAAAGGGTCAGTTTAAAAATATTGTATAAATTAACGGCATTCTGGTGTTAGAAAAAGTTCTGATCTAAAACAATGGAAAAGTCTGTTGCCACTTCTGTAAACATGGCGGGTTAAAAACTACGAAAAAACATTTAAATACACAAAATATTCAAATATACCAAACGGGGATTTAGTAGATCTGAATGATTTTATTAGTTATATTGAATGTGGAACAGGAAAGTCGTGTTAATGCCGTTCAGCTTGAACTGAAACCCTGTTGAGAACTGAACGGTTCTTCGTCCCTGCCACTCACAAAATGGCCGCGACGTTGACGTACGATTCGGACATCCCCATGAATTTGGTAGCTTCCGGTTATTGTTTTAAAAAATTAAAAGCTACGTTGAACTTTGAGGCTAAAGCATTCAGCATAAAATGATAGTTCACTGACAAATAAACACAGTGAACATTTTTCATTTAACTTCATTGTTTCAATGAAGTCCGCAGTTATTTTTGTAACGGAAGTGGATTTTTAAAACAAACTTAAAACAGGATAACGAAATAAACCGCTGCTTGATTAATCTGGCAACTCGTTTGAATCGACTGTGGAAATGTTTCTAAAAAAACCCAATCCTTTCATCTTTTCATTTCTGCTGAACTTTAAGTTCCGATTCTTCCGCCAACATTTGAACGGATCTTTGGAAAAGCAGAAAACTGTTTTTCCCCAAAAGATTAAAACATGAGCAAAATGAGAATGTTAATATTAATCAGGAAGCAATCTTATGTGTTGCTGCTAATTTAGCACTTAGATTTATAAGAAAATAAACAGGACGAAACTCACCTGGAGTTGTTTGTAATGGTTGGAGGTTTTAGCAGCAGCTGCTAATTAGGCTAATTACACCTGATGAAGGCCACGCCCACCAGCTGAGGTACTGCTCTTTATTTTTCTAAAACAAACTAAAAATGTTTTTGATTTAAAAAAGAAGACTGTTTTCTACTTTTAGAAACTTGTGTTGTTTCTTTAAATTGATTAACCGTACAGCACCAAACGTTTGGAGACATTTTCAAGTAGATGTCAGTAAATATATATTTTCCTTTGGAGAAATGGAAATAAAAGCTGACAGGAGGAAGTTTTGTTAATCTTTCTCTACATTTTTGCTGTGAAAAATGAACCAAATCCAACATTTTGTTCACAATGTTCATCATTTATATAAAAAATATAGCAACTGCAGTGAGAAAAATGTCCATCTGGTCACTTTAAACAATCACATGATATACTTCAAAGTCCATTTAGTGTTTCAGCACAGATTCATTTTAAACATCTTCACAAGTTCTATAATAATAAACATGAAACTGTATGTGCCTGAATATTAGAGTTATTTTATCTTAATGATTATTCCTCTTATTTTCAGGCAGTTCCTGTTTCCCACCACAGGTGGTGCTGGAGAGTCTTACCTACTTGCAGGTGTTTCCACCTGAAGAAGACCGCTCCCAGTTTTCTGTAACATAACAGAACATTAAATCCAACCAGATGAAATGAAAATCAAGTGACTTATAAAACAGGAAGGTTATATTTAAACTTTATGTGCTTTTATAGAATAAACTAAGATCCAGTCCGGTAAACATGGTTCTGTTTCAGGATCCTGTTCCTGAACGCAGTGGCAAATGAGTCAATAAATAAAGTCATGATGTCTTTCCAGCTCATTTTTTACAGTGCATCATTTTCAGCTCCAGTGTCTCTGATCTGATGTGTGCGGCTGGCAGCTTCAGAATGAGCAGCAGCGTTCAGTGCAGAACATCAGTAGTGTTTAGTCCCAGAACCGAAACACCAAAACTGATCCCAAACTTTAAAAATCAACTCTCAAAAATACTAAATCTGCTGTTTTTGTTGCATATAATTTTAACATTCTTCATGTTGCGGCGCTCCGGTTTTGGGCGTTTGGGTCGAGGAGGAATACTGCTGGTCACCACCAGGTGTCACCGCTCCAATTATTGCAACCGGCTCCTTGGAGTCCAACCATCAAGCCAACAGAACCGGCGGCTCGGTTTGGTGGAATTACATCCGTTTATCCTGGAACCCCAAAGGAAGCGGATCAGAACCAAACATGGAGGCTCTCGGTGGCCCATAAAGTTCTGGTTCTGGGTTTCTGGCCGGGTCATAGCGGCTTGTCGATCACTGCCACTCCTGAAAAGAACAGGTCCGATTAGTTCAGCAGTTCCTGGGAAATCTAAAATTGATTCAAAATGCTCAGAAATTATTTTCTGAATAATTACTTCTTTTTTTTTATCTAAGAAAAAGCCAGGGTGTCCAAAGTGAGGCACGGGGGCCATTTGTAGCCCTTGGAGTGACTTTGTGTGGCCTCCGAATGCAATTACAGAACTTTTTATTTTTAATCAGAGTAAAAAAAATCTCTGACACAAATTATTTGTCTTTTTATAACCAAGATTTTACTGAATTTGCTAGACTTGGCTAAATATTGCAAACATTTTCAAAGAAAGTGACTCAATTTTTTTCTTAAATTTGTTCCATCAAGCCCAAAAGAATTTGAAAACTATTTACAATTTCTGTCACTTTAAAGTTTTGAATCTATAATGAATAACATCCTTTTTCCACAAAAAACAACAAAATCAGATAACTTTAACTTCTTGATTTTATTTTTCTATTATAATTATTTAAAAATAAAATAAAACATTCTTTAGTCCTCAAGTATTTTTTACCTGTTGATTTTGGCAAAACGTTTGGACACCCTGAGCTAAAAAAACATAATTTTTAATATTTAATTTGGGTTACTGAATTTTATGTACAAACCAATTTTGGTTTACAATAGACACGTTGCAGCGTGACGCAAAAAACCTGCTAGCCGACAACAACTAGCATTGGTTTTAGCTGCTAGGTTGTCAACATAACGAACTAAATCTAGAATCTATAAAAGAAAAAGGGATGCAGTGCTTTCCTAGTAATTGCCAACACTACGACAATTAGATAAGAAGTACCAAAAAAAGTTTTAATTAAAAAGTAGGGCGGGAGAAAGTAGGGAAGTGGGCCAGATATGCTAGCTTGACTATGACAACCTTAACATGTAGATGTGCTGCAGAATTCTGTGTTTTGTTTCAGTAAAAAAACAAAATAAAGCTAAAAAGTCGACCCACACATCAACTCTGACAGATCATCAGTAGAGCAAGTGTCCAAATTAGCTAATCAACCACCGCAGTGCTAGCTTAGCTAATAGCAGCGGAAGCTAATCTACCAAACCACTCACTTAATAATCGCAAAATAAACATGCAGCTTAAAAACATAAACTGTAGCCCACTGAATGTTCTGCTCTTTGAATGTGAAATGTTTGCGAGGTTTTTGCTGTTGAATCCTGAAACGTATAGTGGCATTGTTATCAGTCAGTTGCTATGGTAACGAGTCTGTGGTGTGTGGTGCAACCTGGAACCTTGTAAGTTTAAATGTTCTGTTTGTTTACACTCTTTCCCTCTCATCAGTCACATCATTTAAACAGAATCTCTGGTCCGTTTGGGTAGAAAACGGTTTGAACTAAAACTGGAGTCAACATCTCCAGGCTCTGCTGGTCGTACCGGCGTAGCTGCGGCCGTTGCTCATGTTGGTGGGAATCAGGCTCCACTTGTCCGTCATCGGGTTGTAAAACTCCACAGACGACAGGTTGCAGGACCCGTCGTCACCGCCGATCACGTACAGCAGCCCGTTTATGGCACAAACACCTGCAGGAAGCAAAAAACAACCTTATTACATCAGAGATGTTTTCATGTCAATCTGTAAACAAACATTTAAATGTGTGATTTTAAAATCCACATTTTCCAGCTTGGAACCAGGAAGTGAGGCGTATTTAATGCATTTTATTTGTGACGTGCCGACCTGCGTTCCTGCGACACATGTTCATGTCGCTGACCAGACGCCACGTGTTGCTCTGAGGCTCAAACACCTCAACGCTCTTCCTCACCAGAGGACCGTCATGGCCGCCCGCTGCGTACAGCAGGCCGCCCAGAACCCCGACTCCTGCAGGGAAACATCATGTGTTCATCACAGGCTCCATTAAGCCATTCACTTTAGTTATCAGTATTTAACAGTATTGAATGGTTGACAAAAACGTCTGTGTTGCCGTTTCATTCGGTGTCCATCAGGGGGAGCTGTTGCTCAACATGAAATAAAGTTTAATGGTCCGAATGAGAAGAAGATGATTTTTACGCACATTTTTATCACAACATCACAGAGATGTTGATGTTTTTAAATGATGACAGTAAAGTCAGAATGTTGGTAGAATATAGATGCAATATTACCAGGAGAAAGATGTAAAATTACAATAAATGTAATTTAATGAGAGTAAAGCCTGGATGAAGTCATTCAGATTAAAAGATGAAATATTTACTTATTTTACTTCTCAAGGTGTTCAACTTTCCTTATTATATTTTTATAAAATTGCTACTTTATTCTCCTAATATTACAACTTTCCTTTAGTAAAATTATTCTGACATTATTTAGACTTTATTGTTGTATTGTTACATCTTTATACTTCAATTTATTTGTTGTACAACTTTATTCTGGTATTATTACTTCCTCTTTTTAATACTAAGGCTTTTTTCTCGTAATAATATGACTTTTCTTACATTATGATTTTCTTGTATTATTATGACTTCTCATATTTTTCTCAAATTATTGTGATTTTCTTCTTGTGTTACAAACTTTCTTGTAAAATACCAATAATTTTATTCGTATATTACGGCTTTTTTTCTCATGTTATTACAACTTTGTCAAAATTTATGTATATTAAACTCTCATATCATTAAGACTTTATTCTTGTAGTATTACAACTTCAGTTACTCTTCATGTAAAAGCTGCTCCCAGTGTGTGTGTGTGTGTGTGTGTGTGTGTACCTGCTCCACTTCTCCGTGTGCTCATGTCGGCCACGTAGCACCACTGATCAGAGACTGGGTCGTATTCTTCCACCGTGCTGAGGCACTGACGAGATGCTCCATCATAACCTCCCACAGCATACAGCTTCCCTACACACACACACACACACACACACACACACACAGTGGGTCCAATAAGGCATGTTTAGCTGCGATCTTTTGGTCTAAATTCTCACGGTCTTACCGTCGACCACGCCCACGCCCACGCTGCTGCGCCGGGTGTTCATGGACGCCACGACGCTCCACTCGTTGGTCTTCGGGCTGTAGACCTCCACGGTGGACAGACCTGCAGCGGAAACACGCAGCCGGTCAGAGGAGAAACGATTCCTGTACGTCATGTTTGCTAAATTAACACTTTAAACTATAAATTGAGGTTCATGTTTGACTTTCTGTGGTTTAAATTGGGAGCTGATCCTCGGTTTAGATAGAAAGACAATAAATCAAGAACAATTTCTATCACAATGGACACGTGATCAATATCAACAGATAGTACATCTGATGAAATATTCACTCAACCGCACAGCATTCTGGGAAACAGGCAGACGCTCAGCCTGTCAATGTGAGCTAAGTTAGCTGGTAGCATCAACCAACTCACTAACTCTATGGTTGCCTAGCAACAGCCTGCTGGGTAACAAGCAGCAGCAGTTTCAAGTTTCCCTCCGTTTGTTAAAACAGCTTCAAAATAAAAAACAGCTGAAAAGCCTCTGGAACGTCGCCTCGGTGTGGCGGCATTTCAGACATCGTCACGTTCCGGACGATCCGTCCGGCGTACCGATGCTCCCGTTGAAGCCTCCGACGGCGTACAGCAGCTCGCCCAGCACCGCCGCCCCCAGCGTGCTGCGCCTCTCCTGCATGCTCGCCGCCGCGTTCCACTGGTCCCTGGCGCCGTCGTAAACGTCCACGGTCCGCTCCCGCAGCGAGCTGTTGAAGCCGCCAACGGCGTAGACCCGGCCCGCCATGGAGACGACGCCTGGAGGAGACAGAGACACAGGCTGAGGACGGAGACACAGGCTGAGGACGGAGACACAAGCTGAGACACAAGCTGAGGACGGAGACACAAGCTGGGGATGGAGACACAAGCTGAGACACAAGCTGAGGACGGAGACACAAGCTGAGGACGGAGACACAAGCTGGGGATGGAGACACAAGCTGAGACACAAGCTGAGGACGGAGACACAGGCTGGGGACGGAGACACAGGCTGAGGACAGAGACACAAGCTGAGGACGGAGACACAGGCTGAGGACGGAGACACAGGCTGAGGACGGAGACACAAGCTGAGGACAGAGACACAAGCTGAGGACGGAGACACAGGCTGAGGACGGAGACACAGGCTGAGGACGGAGACACAGGCTGAGGACGGAGACACAAGCTGAGACACAAGCTGAGGACGGAGACACAAGCTGAGGACGGAGACACAAGCTGAGACACAGGCTGAGGACGGAGACACAAGCTGAGGACGGAGACACAAGCTGAGACACAAGCTGAGGACGGAGACACAAGCTGAGGATGGAGACACAAGCTGAGACACAGGCTGAGGACGGAGACACAAGCTGGGGATGGAGACACAAGCTGAGACACAAGCTGAGGACGGAGACACAAGCTGAGGACAGAGACACAAGCTGAGGACGGAGACACAGGCTGAGGACGGAGACACAAGCTGAGGACGGAGACACAGGCTGTGGACGGAGACACAGGCTGAGGACGGAGACACAGGCTGAGGACGGAGACAAAAGCTGAGGACGGAGACACAGGCTGAGGACGGAGACACAAGCTGGAGATGGAGACACAAGCTGAGACACAAGCTGAGGACGGAGACACAAGCTGAGGACCGAGACACAGGCTGAGGACAGAGACACAGGCTGAGGACGGAGACACAGGCTGAGGACGGAGACACAGGCTGAGACACAGGCTCAGGACGGAGACAAAAGCTGAGGACGGAGACACAGGCTGAGGACGGAGACAAAAGCTGAGGACGGAGACAAAAGCTGAGGACGGAGACAAAAGCTGAGGACGGAGACACAGGCTGAGGACGGAGACAGAGTTTGCTGACTTCCTGTTGAGTTATTTTATCGATACTGCGATATTTATTGATATATTTCTTCCTCATAAAGTATCGATTTTAAATCTACTCAAATACTTCGTGTTCCAAGTTGCACACTAAAACTGACATGTAAAGAAACAACCAGCTAAAATTTAAATAATGAAATACATCACATCCTCTAATATGTAATTTTAGATGATATAAAATCATCTAAACTTTTGGTCTTATAAGTCAATAAGACAAAAAAGGTTTGATTTCTGCCTAACCAAATATACAAAGTCACATAATTAACATTTAAACAAATCAAATGTATAACAGAAACATTTATTACAGTTTTACACCATCAGTTCCATTAATTTAATCCAAGTCTGTGGAATCGTCTCAAAACGTCACAAATCACTGAAATCTTTCAGAAAATCTTACAAACATATCAAATTGTGCCGTTTGTCGAATATCGTGATATAAAACGTATCGTGAGCATAATATCGGGCGTCGTATCGTATCGTGAGATTAGCTTATCCCGGGTCACTGAGATGAATTTAAGTTAAAATCAGTATTTTAGTTGGTGGTCTGTAGGACAGAACTGGACCCGTCTCTGCTTCTTCCTGCTCACTTTTCAAACAACTTTAGTTTTACAAAATATTTTGTTGGAAATTTTACTTTTTCTTCCAGTAATTGTTTTGCTGAAATGAAAAGAAAGAATGGAAAACAGAACCAAGTAAAAAGTGGCAGAAAATCAGACAGAAATCAATAAAAACAGAAATAATATGAAATAAAACAAACTCTGTGCCAAGCATGGTGGTGGCAGCATTATGCTGGGGGATAATTAGCTGCCAGTCATACTGGAAGAATGAAGGATGATTGAATCTTTGGCCCATTTGGACCCATCAGAACAATAATTCATCTTTCATGTAAACGGACCAGAACCGGACTCATGCTAGCTTAGCGTCCCGGGTTCTGGTCCGGACACTGACCAGCCCGGCAGCGTCTGGAGGGGAGGTCCGCCACCTGGTACCACCGGTCCTCCTGGAAGTCGTAGCACTCCACGCTCCGGATGGCCTTGGGGGCCTGCCCCCCCACCACGATCATCACCTGCACAGAGCGACACTCAGAACCGGCAGAACCCGCGGCTCTGCGCCCGGCCCGGCCCGGCTCTGCACCTTGGGGATGCTGACGGGGGTCCGGGGTCGGGTCCGGTCCGTCTTGATGAGGTGGCGCTGGTCCGCCGGCAGCAGGTGGTACTTCATGGCTTCAATCAGGAAGTCCTTACAGGTGTTGTTGTTCTTTATCAGAGGTTCTTCCTCAACGATCTGAAAACCAGCAGCCATTTTGTTTGAGACGAGGTCACCGTAAACCAGCAGCCATTTTGTTTTTAACACTTTAAAACCTTTTTTTTCTACCTGCTGCTGGTGTTACCTCTGAATTTTCTCGTTGTTGGACAATAAAAGTTTTTTCAATTAAAACTTCAATATATTATAATGAAAAAACCCAAAACAAAGTCATGCAGAACTAAAATAAATGAATCTCATGAAGTCTTTGAACTTCCAATTGAACCACCAACTGTATTATGTTTTATGAAATAAACCCAGACAAAGTCATGTATAATTGTGCTGAGGAATGAAAACTGATGCTTTATGTTATTATTATGAACATTATAACCCATTATCACCAACAGTTTGTAGAAAAAGTAAGAACTTCTTATCCAGAGCGGATGAAGTGGATATTAATCTTGCAGGTTTATTGGTTGAGTTCATGTTCAGGGATGCGGCCGCACCTTGACCAGGTAATCCCTGGACAGCAGCGGCAGCCTGACGTGCTCCATCAGTTTGGGCATGAACTCCAGACGAGTCGGTTTGTCGTATTTGATCCAAGATATCATCGCTTCAAACACCTGAGCAGAGCAGAGGGAGCGGCTTAGCATTAGCTTCTGCTAATGTTTTCATGCATTTAGTGCTGCTAATTGTTTATGTTTAGCACTAGCAACTGCTAATGTTTTGTGATTACCGATTTAGCATTAGCTTACATACAGTATATTCTCCATTACAATCACAGCAGCCATTCGTTCTAATTCACATTCATCTAATTGGAGATTTTAGAGTAAAAATTTATTTTCTGTGACAACTATGGCAGCCATTTTGAAAAATAAAATAATATCAGTAAATATAATTTTTATGGATTTAATTATGTATAATTTGACAAAAATACGAGTCTTGAATAGATTTTGGCAAATTTAGGGTAAATTCTTTGACGCCCACGGCGGCCATCTTGTTGGTTCTTCAACATCTTGGCAGAACATTTGGACCAGAAACGAGCCGGTAAGAAAACCTTTTCCTCAGTGGAGACGGTGAGCCGGTCACTGGATATCAGGCTGGACACCTGCTGCAGAGACAGACCCAGGAACTCCTCACTCTGCACCACCTCGGAGAAATGCTGCTCTGAGACACAGAGACCGCCCAGGTTACAGACGGCTAGCTAGCACACTAGCCGTTAGCTCCTCAGTACCACGCGTCTGACCTGGTAGCTGGTGACCGAGTGAGAGGCTTACCGGCGTATGCGTGGGCCTGACTGAGGAGCTGTGTGCAGGTGTGCAGGTCAGCGAAGGCTCTGATGCCCAGGCAGTTGGTGGGATGAAGCTGAGACTGCAGGAAGTCGCAGCAGACCTGACGAACATCCATCAGCTGCAGGAGGCTGGCTGCTGGCAGGAGAACCTGGAACCAGGGAACCACAGACTGGTTTGACTGGGACGAAGCAGAGGCTGTCTAGTTTTCACATATTTCCCTACTAGCTGCAGGTAAATCCAGTTCACCAGTTTAGCATTAGCTTTGAATAATATTTTTATGTGTTTAGCTTTAGCTAATTGTATTATGCATTTCAAAACTTACTGTTGGCTCCCACTAAATTTTTTCATGCATTTAGTGGTTTAGCATCAACTTCTGCTGTTTAATGGCTTAGTTTCCATTAATTTTTTATGAATTTAGCATTAGCTTCTGCTAATTCTTTCATGCATTTAGCAGTTTAGCATTAGCTTCTGTTATTTTTTTGTGTGTTTATTTTTCTGGGTTAAAATTTCCAAACTTTCTTAATTGTTTTAGACATTTTTAAAGTCTTAAACATCCAAGGTGAATTTAGAGAAAAGATCTGATGGAGATAGCAGCAGCAGGGAGAGAAGAAGAAATAAAATGATGAAAAGATGGAAGAAAAACATTCATTTGCTCAGTATTGTTAAATAAAAATGACTCAGTCAGGTTAGTTTAACACCATGTGATGATATGATCAAAACCTAATGAACGGCAGGCAGACAACATCACAGGTTTACACCAAAGATAAGGAAACACTGGAGAGACTGTGTGACTCCGGAGCAGCTGCAGTAAACAACATCTAACCTTGGGTTTGCAGCCCAGACAGAACCTAACACTTAAAGGCATAACATGGTCATCACATTATTAAAGTCAGAATGAAATACTGGAAAATTAAACTTTCCAGACAGATGAGTCTCTCAGACAACGGGACGAGAAATCAAACTCATTTCATTCTCTGACACTTTTCCAAATGATCCAGAAAACCATTAAATGAAGCTCAAGCTCTGTAAAAATCCCTACAGACTATCCAGATGCATTTTCTTCACGTAAAATAGAAAAATGTTTTCATCTAAACAGATTCTGTTGTTAGCTTGATCTCATTAAAGGATGAGACAAAATGATGATGAACAAAACGCTGCAGCACTGTGAGCAGCTTCTTTTCCAAAGTCAGTTTTGCCGTTCAAGTTGCTGAAGGAAAGAAGAAAAAAACAAAGAAACACAGAAAGACGAAAACAGAGAAGGAAAATGGACAGGATCTAATCCTGAAAAAAAATCCCAATTTTAATCTCTTTACCAGCTGAATGTGGGAACTAAAAGGCAAAGAATCCTAGATTAAAATTCTAAATATTTATATTTTCAGACTGTAGCAGCGACTGGATGATCGCACAGAAACATGAAGGAGAGGAAAACAGAGAGCAGCTCCCTGCTGACAGCGGGAGGATTTCCTCTCTCTGCGCTTCCTGCGCTCAGAATAAGAGGAAACCGGGCTTTGAGCAGAACTGCGCAGCTCTGGAGTTAAAACCAGGGTTTAAAAAAACAGAGTTAAAACCAGCCAGTCTCTGCTTCTCAACTCACAGATCCGTCCAGGAGCAACTTTCCTTAAATCCTGAATCACATCCAGTCATTTCTGACGAAAACAACAAAACGGATCACTAAATCCGTTCTGTGGTCAAAATAAGGTTTTAACAATCACAAGAAAAGTCAGAGAAATAAAATAAAACTTCTGAACTTCTTTCAGGCAGCAAGAAAGAGAGCGAGACTTTCAGCAGATAACAGGAAGGCTAACTTACAGCGACATTAATCTGTTTGATTTACTGTCATTTTGAACTTTCCATTTGAAAAACTCAGCATTTTAAAAACTTTAGAGTTAAGAATCATCTGAAGTTGTACAGAAACAGCTAGCCATGCTAACAGCTAATGTAAATATGCTAACATTAGATGTGCCAAAATATTCATTGGCATAAGAATCACTACACTCATTTACTGAGATCCAGAATCAATTTAAAATCAATTCTATGAAATGTAAAAATAAAACAAATCTGCTGTCTGTCAGGATCCGTTTTGTAACTGATGTCGCCATGGAAACGGTGCTACAATGTACTGCGCTAAAGTCACCACAATAAAAACGGAAAATGAAAATCAGTTTTGAATCTAATTGAGAAATAGTAAAAGATTCCTAGTTCTACTAAATGCAGTTTCAAATAGAATCAGAATGTTTTCATCTTAAAGTAGAAACAGCCACTGCTCTCTCACACAGTGTGACGTCACCTGTCTTACAAAAATACATCTTATCTTCATTTCAGTTTTTAAAGACAAACTTAAAACAACAAACGTTAAAACCAGCAGATAAAACAGATTGAAAATTTGCCAAAAAGCTGCTAATTTTATGTTATTTAAAAGTAATGAGCATAAAAAGAATCAATAATCATGTGTCTGAAATCGATTAACAGTTTAGAAAAGTGGTTGGAGTCGTTAACACCAGCTGGTCGCTCTGACCGGACCGAAAGTGCTGAACAAAACAAAGAGGCAGACAAAAGGAAAGGTCCGGGCAGCGGTTCTGGCTTCCTGTTCTGATTGACCCAGAGGCATTCCTGACCGCATCACACCGTAAATAAGGAAAAAACAAAGAAAACAGAGAAACACAAGAGTCCAGAACTCCAGATCTCCTGGAAGGAGAGGCTCTGCTCTGAAAACCAGAACATAACAAATGAAATATTACTGACTGGAGGATTTACTCAACTAAAAGCAGAAATTCAGATTAAATTATTATTAATGGTGAGACTTGATTAACATTTTTAAGTGAATTGCAGGATTTGTAGTTAATTACGTTTTAATGGAGAAAATAAGCAACATTTTCAGTTCAAAACATTTTTACTGCTAAATTGCTGAATAAACAGACATGTGAGCTCAACATTATTGTTTTTAATCTTTATTCAGGTTCTTCAAAAATCAGATTCTTCTTTGGAAATGTGGAGGCTGACATTAGCATCAGCTGCTACATGATTAGCAATGAGTTGCTACTTAGGCTAGCATAGCTTCTGATAGGCTAACTCCTCTTAGCACAACTTGAACACAACATTAGTTTTTCCAGCATCCAATCAGATCAATTAAAAAGCAGAAATTTACCAGAGAGAAGCGACTTTGTCATCTACTGTAGCTTGTGCGTCAGATTTACGGTTGTACCAGAAACGGTTCCAGCCGGAACATATAAAAAAAAGTTTAACACATTAAATGTGTTAATGTCTCAATAACATTTATTTCATACTAAATAAATACAAACAGTTGATGAATATGACTGACGTTTATGTCTCATTAGAAATGAATTTTATTTGTTTTTCTTTTGGATTTTAAAGAGTTTATTAGAGGTTCTGTTTCCGTTTATTTAAAAATGGATTCAATCTGTGATTGGTTGTTTCTAGTTCGCTCTGGGAGAAGGCAGAGGAGATGGTTTTCTGTCTCATACATACTTAATGAGCAAAGGAGTAAAACTATACATTTTTATAATAGTTCAATAAAACCAGAGCTGAAACCCCAAGCAGCTGGTGGTAATCTGGATTATTCCCACTCACCTGGACGTTGTCCTCTGTCACCTCTATCTCTGCGGTGTAAATGTAATCCACAAGTTTCCTCAGTGTCTGACCATCAACCTCTCTGATCTCCACCTGCTGGGCTTTGCTCTCACTCATATCTCCTGCACACAGACACAGTTTACCGCCTGGAAGCAGCCTCACTCAGGCCCAAACGGGTCAGAACCAGTACCTGTGAACATGGCACAGAAGTACGGGCTGCAGGCTGCCAGGACCACCCGGTGAGCCGGCACCTCCACGCTGCCCGCCACCAGCTGGACGTCACACAGCATCTGCTTACTGACAGAGAGGCCAATCGTTAGCGTAGCATCGATAACGTGGCATCGTTAGCTTAGCATCGTTAGCGTGGCAGAGTTAGTGCAGCATCGTTAGCGTGGCAGAGTTAGTGCAGCATCGTTAGCGTGGCAGAGTTAGTGCAGCATCGTTAGCGTGGCAGAGTTAGCGCAGCATCGTTAGCGTGGCAGAGTTAGCATAGCATCGTTAGCATGGCAAAGTTAGTGCAGCATCGTTAGCGTGGCAGAGTTAGCGTGGCATCGTAAACGTGGCAGAGTTAGCGTAGCATCGTTAGCGTGGCAGAGTTAGTGTAGCATTGTTAGCGTGGCAAAGTTAGCATAGCAGAGTTAGCATAGCATCATCACCGTGGCATCGTTAGCTTAGCATAATTACCGTGGCAGAGTTAGTGTAGGATTGTTAGCGTGGCAAAGTTAGCGTAGCAGAGTTAGCATAGCATTGTTAGCGTAGCAGAGTTAGCGGGGCAGAGAATTCCTCATTTCTTCAGTATGGTTTTGAATTCTCATAAAATTACAAATTTACTCTCATTTAAAACAAAGAAGTAAAAAAAACAACAACTTTGCTTGAGAAAAAGACGGAACTGTTAATGCAAAATGTTATGCACTTTTCATTTCTTCTGACAAGTTGGAAAGTAAGCAATATTGTTGCAAATTTTGCACAAAAAATGTTTAAAAACTATAAACCTTTTGAAGGACAATGATCTGAGGAAGCTGAAGAGTTTAAAAGGTTTTAGTGTGTAGCTGCAGACAGGCACCTGCGCAGGTCGTTCATGAGCTGGAAGGCCTTCCTCATGTGCGTCTGGTTGAAGGTGTGAATCCCTCCGTTCGCCGCGTCCTCCTCTGAATCCGCGGCGCAGTTGGGACGCGGCGAGGCCGGCGCCGCCACCAGACTGGTGAGACATGAGAGGCAGTGTCTGGATCAGCGGAGACACACAGGCCAGACAAACGGCTCGTTATCCTTCAAATCAACTTCTTATTTAACATTATTACTATTATTCCCTTTTTTAAAAAGGTTTTTTTCTGTCTGCATTGCACTAATTTATTGTATTTATGTTGTTTGTACAGATGAAACTGTGGCTAATCCTGACATGTTTAGTCATATTTATCGTCTTCTGAAATTAATGGCACACTGATTAAATGTCTGAAGCAACAAAACGTCACATTTCAATCTACATTAAGAAGAGATTTTCACGTTTTGTCAGTTCAGAGCTGAATTGTTTCGTCGTTTTCTTTGCATCCCAATTATTGAAAACTATTTTTATTACATTTCCTTTATTTCCCAGCTGATCTTGTATATCTGGTTCTCCAGATGTTCTAGTCCGACCCACAGAGCTCAGTAGAACACTGTTGATTACAGAATGACATTTAATTGTGATAAATAGATCATTAATAAGGACTTACCCTAAAGCAATAATTTTTATGATGAAATAGGGTAAAATCTTGTAGGACAGAACAGTAAAGGGATCTTTCACTATTCATGTATTTAAAACATTGTAATTATGAAAAAGCAACATTACATTCCTCATTAGCATCATAGCTAAATTTACACTAACGGTAGGTGAAATGTTCGGATTTATAATTTTATTAAGTTAACATCTGATTGAAAGAAAAACAAACACCTGTAATAATAATTTTTATACAACTAGAGATAAATCCAGACATTAGGGGGAAATTAGATGCCTACAATTACTTTAAAATGAAATTTAATTAATCCAAAAAGTATGTAATGTATGTGGTTGAACTCAGTCCAACAGACTAAATCTATTTTAACACCTGAAACATAATAGCAAACATTTGTTGCATCACAAATAGTTCACTGCAATAATAATATTAAACACTGGGATGTGAATACTGTATTTTTCTGACATTTTACAGCTCTAATGCTTGTTTTTACAAACAACTAACTATAGTTTGGGATTAAAAAGTTCTGTTGACCTGAAGCAGGTCAGCAAATGTAAGTTCTTAATAAAAAAACAGAAAGAATGTTGAAATAAAATGTGTCCAGTGTGTAACAGGCTGGCTAGCGCCTAGCATCGCTTATCATTTCAACATAACGGGGGCTTTTACCAGCTATTAATCACCATAAACCTTCATTTTAACTGGTTATATGATTCAGACAGCTTTGTTTAATGTTTGTTTGCAGTCGAAATGACAAATTTTCCGGATGTCAGTGAGGTTACTTTGGTTGAAATGTAACTGCAAACTGTCAGCGATGCTAACAAACTAACCGAGGCTAGCCACGGCTAGCCTGTAGTTCCCTTCCTGAAGACGAGCCGTGGGGCCCGGCTGCGGTGGATTTGTGGGTCATGTGGACTAAAATGTTCTCCAGCAGATGTAGAAGCAGCGTGAAACGCAGCTTTGCTAAATAATCCCCCCGCGATGAGCCAACTCACCCTAACGACACACCGTCCATCCTCCCGGAGTCAGACAGCACAGCAGGCATGAGAGCATCCAGCGCAGATCGTCTACAGGCGCGAGGAGCCACTCCGACAACACCGCTGCGGCTTTTCACTCAAAGCTCGTATATTTGCGAGATGGGTCACTCAATCTACCTAAAAAGCTAAACAACGAGAGTCTTTGTGATCAGGCCGCATCGTTTGGTAGTAAAGGTTCCAGATTTTTCACGGAAAATAATTTGAAACCCTCAGCGGCACAGAGCTCCAGCTAATACAGCTAGAAACTACTGATCGGAATCAGACCCAAACAGGAAGAAGCAGCATTCTGGAAGTTTCTTCCACAAAAAAATTATGAAACACTGGGCATCTTTACATCGAGACTGGAAACTATTTGTTTAGAGTCGCCCTTGGTTAACTACGAAAGAAGATTAGGGACACTGAAAAAAAATCATTCTTACTTATTTCTTAGAATTTGGATTATTATTTTCAGAATTCCGACTTTAATCTGCCACATAAAATATCAATAAACTTGACATGTTTCTCTGGAAAATAAGTTCTTCTCTGGCACAACTCACATTCCTGTCACTCAAGCTGGTTGCTCCCAGATGTCCATTTGGATTGAAGTCAAAATTCTGGGATTATAATCAGAATTCTGGGATTAAATGTCAGAATTCCCTTTTTTCCAGGGTTTCTATTCCTCTGGTAATTAACTGGAATTTAATTAATTTCCATCTGATTTCCAAATTTGAATTATCTTTCTTAATTATGTCACTGTAACATAATGTTTCTTGTTTGTCTGATGTTTCATATTTTCATCATGTAAAGTATTTTGAACTGTTGAAGTGTGCTATGCTGTTAAACTTAGCTTGATTTAATCATTCTGATTTTCCTACGGTGCACTGTAAATATTTTTCATCTATCTTCTCTTTTTATTGTCAGTCACATAATGGGAACTTTTAACAAAAACCTTGTATGTAGTTTAAATATTCCCTCCTTACTGAACAAAATGCATGTTTGTTCAACAAAATGAACTAAATTGTTGGCAGGAATGACAACCGTAACCATGCAGGTGTAAATATTTAGTGTAAACTCTACAGAGCAACTGGAAAGACTTTCCACATTTTATGCTAAAGATGTAACTTAAAATGTGGAAAAATGGTTTACATCCATGTTTTTCTTTAAATTACACAATTACTATACCATATAATGATTTTGTTAAAAATGTTCTTTTTGGAATTTTTGCAAACTTAAGATAGAATCAGATATATTCACAGCCGCACGTTAATCAGTTTTAATCTCACCTGTTTTCAGGTATTTTCGTCCACTCTTCGATAGAAAGAAAAACTGTTTGGATTTAACAGAAATGGACCTTAAATAAGCCAAAAATAAATAATTTAAGACAAAGTTATAAGAGGAGAATTAAATGGCTTTGTGATGTCACAGGGTGTGTTTGTAGGAAGTTAGATTTGATCTTAAATAATTAACATTTTACCACAAAGCAAGTAGAAAATCTGAGCATGACATGTCAGATTAACATCTAGCTATCAGATTATCAAATCTTTTGGGGTTTTAGACATTTCAATTTAAAATTTGAATTAAACCATTTTTAAATTAATACTCTTTACTGTATCTGGAAAGCATGAATAATATTGCATATCTTGTTCCAAAATAAACAGCTCAGTCTAAAGAAAACTGTTGTAGCCTGACCTTCAGGAAAAGCCTGCTGACCAGTTTTACCAGGAAATTTAATTTCTTTAACTAGAATCAGTTCAACATTTTAGTGGGACTAAACCAGGAATTAGGAGTTTCTCCATCTGTTTTTTTTAAAGCTCTCTGGTTTGCTGAATATTTTTGAAGTGTCCAAATTTATTATAGAAACAGGAGACCACATTTAACTGTAACCTCAGCTACTGCTTTTAAATTAATGAAAGTTGAAGTCCTGACCGTTAAACATTCTCCATGTTTAGTTTCTTAGCGGTCATTTCAAAACGGCTAAAGCTTAAAAAATAAAAATCTCAGTAATAAATGTTCTATAGTTTAAATGGGCTAGAGAAATTTAAAAATGACCATTTTCTACCTGTAGATATTGCCCCCTAGTGGAAGTTTTAGGAATACAAGTTAATGAAAGAAAAAAAGACGAAAAGCATAAATGGATTCAAGTCATTAAAAACTTTTAATAATAAAAGCAGAATACAACATAGGGATGAAATGAACACATACACTCAACAGTATTTATTCTTAAAAAAAAAGAAAAAAAAAGCCTGAAACGGACGGCAAAAGATGTAATTTTAGGTGAAAATAGTCCGTGACACGTTCAATAGGAACACATTTTAAGATCCAGGAGGCTCGAATGGAGCCCCACGCTGCCAACACCAGCTCCATAAAACCCTGAGTTTATGATGCAAAAGAAAGGAGTTACATCCGACTGGTTTTGCAAGACAAACTCAATTTTTTGACTTGAGAAGCAAAATTACACATATCTCACTTTTTTTTAACAAATGGTTCAATACACGACAACAAAATATATTCACAATCGGTATGTTTAGAGTCCAGAATGAGTGGAACAAAAAGGACAGATGGGATCCGAGTGGAGGAGGCGGGTTTCATTCATTCAGAGTGGGTGATGGGCTCGCTTTAACCGGACAAAGAGCGCGCAGCCCCCCACCTGTGACGGTGCTGTAAATGTAAAGTTCGTTTCTAATGTCCCCATGAACATCTCGGCTTTCCAATGGCCTAATAACCTCCTCCGAAGCCGCCGCCTCTGCCGGCGCCGCCTCCCCCACCGCCCCGGTACGGAGCCCCGCTCCGGTAGGAGTAGCTGCCCCCCTTCATCGCGCCGTAGCTCGACTGCTGCTGTCCGTAGCCCTCCCCGAAGTCCCCGTTGCTGTAGCCTCCCCCCATCTGGCTGTCGTACTCGTTGTAGCCGCCATAGCCTCCGTAGCCGCCGCCGCTATCGTTGTTGTAGCCGCCGCCATAGCCATAGCCACTTCCGTAATTCCCGCCGTAACCCCCGCCGTAGCCGCCGCCATAACCGCCTCCATATCCTCCTCCTCTCCCGCCGCCGAAGTTCTGCATTCCTCTCCCCCGGCCTCTTCCTCCGCGGCCGCCGGTGGTGATCTCCTGCTTGCTGAGGGCTTTCTTCACCTCCACCTTGTTCCCGTTGATGGTGTGGTATTTGGTCAGCGCCGCTTTGGTGGCCGAGTCGGTGTCCGTGAAGTAGACGAAGCCGAAGCCTCTCTTCCTGCCGGTCTGCTTGTCGGAGATGATCTCAGACTTCTCCACTGCGCCAAACTGCGAGAAGTACTCGGTCAGGTTCTCCGCCTCGATGTGGTCCTTCACTCCGCCGACGAAGATTTTCTTGACGTTGGCGAGGATGTCCGGGTTGTTGGCGTCCTCTCGGGCTATGGCCCTCTTCAGCTCCACGTTGTTGCCTTCGACGACATGTGGCTTAGCCGCCATTGCAGCGTCGGCCTCCCCGGGCTCAGAGTAGGTGATGAAACCGAAGCAGCGGGACCTTCCGAGCTGCTGGTTCATAACCACGACACAGTCCGTCAGAGAGCCGTACTGCTCGAAATACGCACGGAGGCCATCGCTGGTGGTCTCCACGTTCAGCCCTCCAACAAAAAGCTTGCACAATTTGTCCGTCATGTTGGGTTTCGTCTGGAGGATGGGAAATGGAGACTTTCCCTGTCCTTCTTCAATGAACAAGGTCTGGGCGGGGCGTGTGACGTAGTGCACTCTGATTGGGCCATCTTCAGTTTAAAAAAAAGAATCACCACCCACACGGCTTTGAAAATCTTCCGTTCTGTTGAGATTTAAGCCAAAATTCTTCACCTTTGTTGCCGTTTGTAGTTTTATCCCCCTTTCTAACGCCATAATAATAAAACAGATTTAAACTATTTAAAAACTACACGCCATTAGCCCAATTTCTTCCCTGACCTTGACGTGAGGAATCAGTGACTTGCAAAGACAAATGTAGCAATAAAAATCCAGCTTCACCGCAGCATTTCATCAAATCCCCATAAGATAAACACGACTAATTTAGCTTATTGTGTATTTTAGGTGAATGTTTACAGTTCAGATAATTTCTACAATTTTTGACCTCATTTGATCCAGGCCCTTAAATCACAAATTAACTATAATATTCACATTTTTATACAGTTTAGTAGTCACAAGAGACGGCCCAATGAATTAGCAAACTAAGCAGCTGATTATGATTGAATTTTAAGAGACCATAGATGTTGAATTTCATTATTCAAGAATGAGATTATTGAATTTGATTTCATGCTTCAAATTTACAAATTTATGATTTTAATCACTCAAACAGAACCTGTTTGACAACATGAAGTAGGCTAAAAGGTGTGAAAATGCAGCACTGTAAAACCTGAGAACATTAGATAGTGACTCACTGACCTCTATCAGTCTGGAAATGTTTAAATTGCCCTTTTGTACTCTTCCATCGTCCGCTTCGGTTAACATTAACTTATTTATGTTTTTTTCTTTTCCTCTGAATGTCGTGTAGATTTTGTACATTTCTTTTGGCACAATTTTTAAAAACAGCTTCTTTTTTTATGCAATAAAAAGACATGGTACTACTAACATTCCAAAAGTTTTGTTTTTCTTATGTGCTACAGATGACTAAAACATGTTTTTAATCATAATCCCTGTCAATTAGATTGATTTGATCTATTCCGTTCTGGTTTTTGTAACAGTCTGCTCGTTTTGTTGCTCAGGTTTCCTGCAAAGCTGCATGAAGCTCCCATGTTTTGAAGATGGATCGTTAAAATCTGCCTTATCTGATGTCACCTATGTAAGCTTGTTTTTATAGATTTATCTTCACATGCAGCAAACTATCTAAACACTGCAGAAATCAGTTGCATTTCTGTAAAATGACTGATTTTACAGAAATGTTGCTAGCTGATAGCTTTAACAACCAGTATTATGCCTGATTGTTATTGTGATCTTCATTTCACATAGCTGCTAAATTAACCAAATACATTTCACATTTAACACGAGTTTTAGACCAACTCTTAAGCGATGTTCTCAAATAATATAAGTGTGCTAATATTAGAAGCATATTCATTAAAGTTTGGTATAAAATTTTAGTTGCATTTTACTTATGTTTAAATATTAGCTCTAGTCATTTTGCCCCAGTCACTAAACCAATGGTAATCACTCAAGTTTTTAAAGGTGAAGTTCTTAATCTAGTCATTTTCTCCGAGTCCATCAGCAACTAATAATCCCATCAAAGTTAAAACTTTGCATTTTGAAATGATTTAATCAGGAAAATGTGAAACATTTAGCCAATAGGTTATTTTTAGCAGACTTAATGACCTGCAAAGGTTAAGTAAACACAGCCCTCCATTTATGAACATTTTTAAACATGACCTGCAGTTATATCCCAACTGCTTAACCAACGTGAAACATTTGATAAATTGCCCAGAATTTTATTTACATTTTGAATTTTCCTTCATTGTATTGATATTGAAAGTAAACATCTGCCGTCAGTCAGGTAACATTTTATGTATTTAGAGAAATTTTGTGCAGTGCAGAAGTTTTCACCAGCTTTGGATTCTATGACATTCATCTGAACCCCACATTAAAAACTGACACTTTACCTCCAGAAAATATAGAAAAGTAACAAGTCTTGTGGTATATCAAAATAAATATTTATTGTGCATTCATAAAAATATATACAGCCATCAGTACAGAAGCTCCTCATCCTCAGATGATCTGAAACAGGCAAGCATGAAAAATAACCTACAAGTAAGAGAATATAAGTCGGTAAAACAGTTTAGTTTCTAAATCCAGACATCCTACTGGATCCAGTGTAGGAACAGTTTTAGGTTAAATTATGTATTCATATTTAAAACTAAAGGTTTCTCATGAACACTCTCATACAATTCTTTAAGATTTCAAGCTAACAATTATTTAATAACTCACCCATTTAAGTCAAAACCCTGCTTAATAGATTCATTTTTCATCCATTTAGTGTCTTTGTAATAATGAATATTTTAATATTCAGCCTAAAAGCAGCCAACATAAGTGGTCAATATTTTTCTGCAGTAATGTCACCTGAAGGGGAAGAAGGTTCAGCCCTCCTCGGTTCCGTCAGCTTCCAGGTGAAGCCCTACAGGCCAGGTTACAGAGGCAACCTGGAGACGGAGGAAAACACAGCAATGAGAAACAGAGCAACGCAGGATTATTCCAGGAGACACCAGTTAGAGGTTCCACCGTTCAGTGGAACAAACCCGTGTCTCCTTTCACCCACAAAAACCAAAATTAAGCAACAAAACTCCCCAGTTTTACTTATGTTTAGCTACATAAAAAGACGCAGTAATCTGGTAAGATTAAACAGTGGTACACTTGTGCACCATCGTAAATATATTCCATACATTTTTGACCAACACAGAGTGAAGACAGGTTGATTTACATACCTAGTTGGCTGGATGTGGATATCCTAAAGAGATATTTCAGACTCCTATCACAACCGACCCCAGGTAATCAACAGGGTCCTGATGTAGCCTACAAACAAACTGCTACGGCTATTTTGGCTGGGATAGCCTACAGGAATACGAGTAAGAACACCTAAATGTAGGAATAATCAAAGATAATTATCAGAGCCCTCAGGTCCACATGTAGTAAATATGAAAGTAAATAAGTCAAATCTTAAAACCACAGTTAAGACAAGGTCTCACCCTACAAAGCCTACATGCTTTGGCTGTGGGTAGACTGCATCCATTTCACCCACCTGAGTAAAAGATGTAACTAAGATGATCTCATAAACCTGTGGATAAACTGGAAGCCTGGTTAAATAAGTAAGATAACTAAGCTAAGTGGTATAACGTTTTATTTAAAATGAACATACATGAGCATACCAAAATGTTTCAACAATAAGTTTTTGTTCTCAACACATGAAAGTACACAATATACAATAGATATTGCTACAGGAAAAAATGAACAGTATTTAGACTGAATCTAGCAATATGCTCAGAGGAATTTAAAGTACAATATGGGGAGGGAAACTAGAGTCCTGCAGTAGTGAATTTCCTTGGATGACCCGGAAAATTATACAAAAATTTATAGTAAGAATGACATCTATGAACCAGAAAAACATTCTCATCCTCACATTGAAAAGAAAATACACTAAATTTTTATCTAAATTTAACAAAATCGAATCCAACTGCTTAAAATGCAAATATTAAAAAAATAAGAACTTATCAGGAAAATAATCCTACATCATTTTTTTCCAAATACAACGACGGAACGCAAATATAAAAAAAAATAATCCAACTCTAAAGACAACCTCACACTGGTGGCGTGGGTACATTAAAAAAGGGATCATTGAACGTGTAATTCTTCAATTGTGTGTCCTAGGTGAACAGCAAGAAGTGCTGTTCGGGTTAAGCAGGTGTTCAGGGAAGTGACCTTCCTACCTGTTTGGGGGGTTCAGGTGGGGGAGGGGTGTCTCTGCGGCTCTGCCATGGATGGGATTCACGGCAGACGCCCCATTAGTGACTGAGTTTTGCGTCCAAATGCCTGGGAGTAACGAGTAGCGGGGAGTGGGGGAGGGTTCTTGTTTCAGGGTGTCGCCTTTCAGTAGCCGCCGCCGCCGCCGTAGCCCCCCCTGGGGTATCCGCCACCACCACCGCCTCTGGCGTAGGGAGCCGCGCTCCGCTGGCCCCCGAAAGGTGGCCCCTTCATGGGACCGTAGCCAGAGGACTGCTGGCCGTAGCCGCTGCCAAAGTCGTTGTAGCCGTTGCCGCCACCGTAGCCGCTTCCCTGGTCGCCATAGCCGCCTCCGTACGGTCCACCGTACCCTCCGTAGCCGCCACAGTTGTAGCCGCCACCGCCGCCATTTCCGTAGTTGTAGCTTCCGCCATATTCCCTGCCTCCGTAGCCATTTTGATTTCCTCTCATGCCGCGGCCCGGTCTGCCTCTCGGCGCCATTGTGTTCCTGCTCGCAGCCTGCATTTCTTGTTTAGTCAGGGCTTTCTTCACCTCCACTTTGTGTCCATTAACGGTGTGAAACTTCACCACCACGGCCTTATCTGCAGAGTCATGGTCGGTGAAGTACACGAATCCGAAGCCCCTCTTCTTCCCCGTCTCCTTCTCGGAGATGACTTCAGACTTCTCCACCAGGCCGTACTGCGAGAAGTAGTCGGTCAAATGCTGCTCTTCAATGTCGTCTTTCAGCCCACCGATGAAGATTTTCTTCACTTTAGCCAAAGCTTCGGGCTTGTTTGCGTCTTCTCTGGCCACTGCTCGCTTTACCTCCACCGAGTTACCGTCGACGGTGTGCGGCCTAGCAGCCATGGCGGCGTCGGCCTCCTCCGGTGTGGAGTAGGTAACAAAGCCGAAGCAGCGGGAGCGCTGCAGCTGCTTGTTCACGACGACCACGCAGTCGGTCAGGGCCCCGTACTGCTCGAAGTGCTTGCGGAGGCCATCGTCGTCGGTGTCCACGTTCAGTCCGCCGACGAAGAGCTTACAGAGCTGGTCACTCATTTTCAAAAAGGGAGTAAAAATGGCGAGCAGGAGCTGCTTGAATTCAACGACGCGTTGATCTCAAGATGGCGGAGGAGGAAGAGTGGACCTTTTTATAAACGAATAGCAGTGACGTCACATTTATAACGCCTTTTCCGGTTTCTTTGCGGGACAACGGACATCTTGAAAAGACGTACAATGTTGACAACGTATTAAAAATTATTTGCTTCGTTTTAACCTTGAGTCGCATAGAATTATCACAATCTTTAATGTCGTTCTTCAACCAGACCTTTTAATGTAAAGAATAAAGCAGCTCTAAATTCTGATCTTTAAAAAAATAAGAACTTATCAGGAAAATAATCCTACATCATTTTTTCCCAAACACAACGACAGAACGCAAATATTTGCTTTATTTCGAACACAGAACATTACAGAAAATGAATGTCAGAGGACTAAATGTATATAACAAAATATTTAACAAAAAATGCCATTTTTGGTGCTACTCAGGGGTCAAGCAATGTATTTATTCAATATAAATTCAATTCAAAAGTGACTTATTGATCCCAAAGAAAAATTAAATGTTGCAACTCATCACCCAAGTTCCTTCAGAGTTGTTGATGCTAATGGCAAGAACGATCTCCTGTAGCAGTCTGAATTACAGCAAATCTGAAGAGGCCTCTGACTTAAGACACTCTTGAGGAAAATCTTGTGAAGAGGAACCTCAGAGTTGTCTGTAATCCTCCTTTCATCTCCACAGGTCCCAGAACAGAACCAGAACCAGCCTTCTTTGTCAGCTTGAGCCTTTTTGAATCCTCAGTTCTGATGCTGCCACCTCAACAGATGAAGGCAGAAGCGATTACATTCTCAACAACCGACTTCCACAAACAGTGAAGGACCCAACTCTCCTCAAAAACAAGCATCTTCTTTAAATCTGGGCAAAGCAAGAACCATTCAGAACAAGATTGTTTAATTTATTTAACAGACTACATAAAGAAATTAGACCTGGGACTTTTGGGTTTTCTGAAAGTTTGAACAGATTTAATTCACTGCTTGAATATGTTTTTAATGCAGTAATGCATGGTTTAGTAACTCTGTATTTACACTTCTGTATATAAAATCTGGCCATAATAATTATCAGATTGGTAATATATCCTAATTTTTTTAAATAGATCTTTACAGTTTTCTGTAAGGCCAATAAAACAGAAGTATGAGTGAAAAGCACCTGAATGTATATAACCACCACAATTTTCATAATTTGATGTAAAAACTAATGAAACCATCTATTTTTGTTCTATTTCTCATTGCTAAGATATCCTCTGTTGGTCTATCACATGAAATCTGCTGATAAAATGTAAATGATGCATATGGACAATCATGTTGACCCTTGAATTAATTTAAATCTGCCTCCAGTTTCTCATCGTCTGGCCCAAAACTACCAGACGATAGTCAATGGTAATTGAGTTTCATGGGAAACGACAGAGCACTTTGGTGGATTTTCATGTCAACAGAACCGCAGCAACAAAACGAGACGCTTTAAATAAAGAGTGAAATCAAAGTTTCATTGAGATCTTTATGAGGCACACAGCTCATGAAACACTCCCCATTTCTAATACTACCAACACAAACACACAGAACAGAGGCATCGTCACAAATACACTTCCAGATCACAGACAGACACAAATGGGATGATTTCACGTGGGCCGATCAACAGATGGGAGAATAAAACCTGCATTAAATCAGCTCCTACTGAGTTAGTTTACATGTGAACAATATTAAAACATGGTGAAGCATTAGAGGCCTGCTGTTGGTGCCAACAGAAGGTAAAGGATTTTATCTAAAATTTAACCTATAAATGCACCATCAGATATTTAAATCTAATGAATCCAGAATGGTGGAACAAAATGAAAATGAGTCAAATAAAAAGTTTATTTAATCAGAAAAAACAAAAACAGATGACCCAGAATTTAGCAGGACCTGAAACAGCGCCTCCTGTGAACTGAGGAGTTATTGCAAGGTAATGATGATGTATTATGGGATGTGCTGCTGGGCAACCAGAAGGTTTCAGTCAAAACGAGTTCCTCAGCCATCATAAAAAAAGGAAGAACGGCTGGAGACCAGCGATGCAGCCAATCACATTTATAAAAAAAAAAAAAATTAGTAAAAAGGAAAAACTCAGAGCGATCCTTTACAAGTTCTTTTTTTATTTGTTGTAGTAAAATCAAACATCTAACTAACAGTTTCACTCAGTCCTTTTTCCTCTAGGCTCTAATATTCAGAGTAAAGGCCTTTAAGATAATGAAAATGTCGATAGTCTGTGTGCTTGAATGGATCAGGTCAAACAACTCCTAGTCACATCTAAACAGTCTGAAAGAAGAAGAAGAGCCCAGCTGTGTGTGAGGAAGAGGAAGTCATCTACTGGGGTGAAAGGTCACAGCTCCACTGAGTCGTCATGGTGGAGGATGTGATCACATGATGTAGACCTTCTCTGCCTGAGAGAAGCTGAACACCTCTTTGGTTCTGGGACAGACCACTTTGTCGTCCTGGCGGATGGACAGCAGGGACTGGAGGACAGCAGCAGGAGAACATTCTTAAAGATCAATAAACTTTCACTTCTGATTAGCATTTAACACTGGAACTGGAAGACATTTTAAATATCACAAAAACACACAAGGCAACAAAAACAACAAATAAAACGACTTATTTAGTCTCTGTAAAAATAAAGGTTCTCCAAAAAAAGGATGTAGTCGAGACCAAAACAGCAGACTGAATATTTTATCATCCAGTCTTTGGTAGAAAGAACGATGATGCAAATGGAGCTCATTTTAATTTATCATGATTTATTGTGACTGGCCTGTTTGTGCTGCTATCACTTAAAAAAAAACATTTCCAAAGGTCATCAGAGGTCATGTTTGTGCAGCAAAATATTTTTGTTTGTGCTGCTTTTGCTTTGAAAATATTGATGATGACTTCTGGAAACTTTTTTTATTAATATCTTTAAACTCTAGTGGCTCAAACCAGGTTTTTGCTGCCCAAACGTTTGATTCCAGGTCTGTCAGCTGTGACTGGACTCACGTTGTAGCCGTAGACGTATCCGTTGGGCAGCATCATGGGCGGGTTGTTCTCGTTCATCACCTCCCCAGAGATCTTACACACCAGCCTGGAGTTGGCGCAGTGAGCCATCGGCAGCGGCTGCGCCAACTTGTTCAGAGACTTGCTGCAAACGGGGCAGTCTGGGTTTTTAGAGGAGCCGTCCTCCTTGTAGCACTGACTGAAACGACGAGTTAAGGATCGTCGTGGTGTGAAGAGGATTAAACTGGTTCTGGTTTAGATAACAAAGCATTTACTAAATAAACACCACAAACTGCACTTTAAAGAATCTGTTTTTCATGTTGGAATGTCTTAGTAAGTATTATTTTGATCACTGAGAAACGAGCCGTTACCAGTCGAGTGAACTGATAATCAGAGTGGAAGTTTGCAGGAAGCCAGTGGGAGTGAAGGATACGGAGTCTTGATGGCGGACAGCCCGGCCTGCAGGGTGATGGTGAACACAGAGTTGTTTCCCAGCTGGTGGAGTCTGTAGTTGTCGTATCTGAACTGCTGGATCAGCATCTTCCAGCGAGCCGGGTCCAGAAGATCCTGATGGGAGCAGAAACAAGACAAAGTTTCCCCTGAAGTTACCAAAAATCAGACGTGCTCTCAGTGAGATGAGCTCAGGCTGCTGCAAGGAGACGAGGTTCTACTTCATCCTCATCGATCACGGATCAGAACCAGGATAAACGGAAACAAGGTGAAACAAAAAGAGTTCAGATAATAAAATATTTTAAAATTATGTGAGTTTTTTTTCTACTGTTTATCTCAAACTGGATGTGGGTCAAGATGAAAGTAGATTTTTAACAACTTTATGATGTCTGACCTGAAAACAGGACAAACCTGATAAAATGTTTCAACACTAACAACTATGGAGGGCCAAAAGAGACAAAATTAAATAACGTTAATAGAAAATTAATTTCTTGTGTTTTAAATATGTCAGGAAATCATTAAAATGTAAATCATAATAGATAAAGTTGTGTAAAAAAAAAGAATCAGGCTAAACTACTGGAGTTCAGTTTTAGCCCCTCGGCTTTCATGCATGCATACATAAATTATCTGCATCGTACATTATACATTTGCATTTTAGTGATATTTAATAAAGTAATTTTCTACTAAAATTATTTATTTGAACATTTATTATTTTTCCCTTTTTCTATTTATTGTATTTTTTTTTCATTCCTGCTGTGGACCAGGACATTGTGTCTTTAATAAAAGCTTGAATTGAAGATGATTTAACTGTGTATTCATCTAATTTGGCCCTTTTGGTCCTCCATAAAAACAGATCATTAAAATGTTAATCCTGTTTTTAAATTGTAAATTTTGACAAACAGATTTCTTAAATTATAAACTGTGTTTACACTAATCTGTCATTTACTGTAGAATAAAACTGGACTCATATCAGGTCATTGAAGGAAGCTGTGACAACTGTTTACTATTTTCACTAATTTAATTTAAAAAGTTTGACAAAGTGCACCTAATTGATTCTGTCATGATTATAAAATAATAAAAAGCTCATTTGATTTAAAACCAGCGCCAATCAAAGTTAATCTGTAGTCCTTAAATGCATTTTAATCTTATTAAAAGATAACAGGCGCCCACTGGTGGCAGGAAACTGGTATTACAGTAATTTGCTTTACATTTTTGCACCTCTGTTGAAGCTGCAGAGTGTTTATCAGCTGGTAATGCTGTGATGAAGCAGGACTGCTACCTTGTAGGGGGAGATGTGTGTATCTGATGGGAAGGCCAGCATGCCCATCACCTGCCGGACCTCATCCAGCTGCCCTCCTTCTGCCTGACTGAAATGCTTCCTTGCATGTCTGATATAAACACATAGAGAGTAAACATAAGGGAGACAGTTTGAAAAACAGGAAAACAGCCCATCAATCATGGTTTGTTGTGATAAAGTGTGGGAGTTACCGCACTGCATCCATGCGCTTGTTCTGTCTGATGAGCTCAATAAACTCCTGAATTCTCAGACTAAACTCCAGACAGCTCTGCAAAAAAAAACCCTATTATTATCATTAGAAACATAAAACAGTTTTAAAAAGTTCCCCAAGCTTCAAAAATCATTAAATAAACATGAGGAACAGATTATTTTAGACAACTGGGTCACTCAGCCCACTGCTGCTGTGGTACCAGGTTCTACAGAGTAAAAAGCGTCTTTCTTCTGGACCGGTCCAGACCTTCAACCCTGATAGAAGCCAGAAGTTTGCTGATGGCTACAGAGCATCTGTGTGTATGTAAATATTTGACCCTGTGAGGATTTGAGAAATCTCAAACATAAATTCAAACCCAGTTCTAAATTTTAACATTTCCATCAGTAGATCCTGAATAAATCATTAAAATCCCAACCTTACTGTAACAGTTTCGTCTCTAATGAGACTCCATAGACCTCAGGTCCCTTCAAAGCTACACTTTGTGTCCATTTCCATGTTTAAAAACATAATTACTATTTAATTTTTTTGACAGCATCTAAATGAGAAACTTTATTTTCATGTTTTGATTCGGTATTCAGAGAAAACTAAAGCATCCTCACTCCCACCCTGCAGCAGATCTGAACATCAAGGTTTCTGAGTATTGCTGTTAAATGCTGCATGCTAGGTACCTTCATCTTGCGGAGGCGGGACTTGTTGTCATGGCACCAGGCGAGGCAGGTGGCTGTTTCCTGCCTCTCCAAAGACTCCTCCACCTCCTTTGCTGTGAGGAACATCTCGATGTTCACCAGATCCTGTTAAGGTGGCAGAGTTGGTCCTTTCAGATTAAAGTCAGGATGAGGAAAATGAAGTTTGTTTCATGAGCAAATGCAGAACCTCTATGCCGCTCTGCCTGGCCAGCTTGACGGCGGTGTTGTAGTAGCCGCAGCGCAGCAGATGCTCCACCATCATGCGGTCCATGCGTTTCTTCTTCCACAGGTTGACCGAACCCGGCTGGTCGCTGCTGTGCTCCTTCAGGTGCTCGATGCGCCGTTTACACAGCTTGGCGCTCTCATCCTCCGCTTGAATCGACTCAGCAGCCTTCAGAAAACAGACCGGAAGCTAAAGGTGAATTACAACAAAATGCAGCCGGTTTTCTGAGCTGAAAAATGGCTTCCTATTATCTGATACGTTAAACAGAAGATCCATGTTAGGTCTGAAAGTGTGAATTAATGCACTCAACTTATCTAATGCAACTTTAAGATTCTTTTCCTTCACAACGTCAGGCTTCCTAATAACAAGGGGCGTCCCTTGTTTTGTCCCCATCAGGTTTTGTTGCTGCTGATTCCGTTACCGATCATCCATGAGGCCGATCTCTGATAATCGATCACTGATCACTGCCGATCGCCTGGAAAGGCTGTTAGTTTTTCGCTTTAGGTATAAATGATACCATGTTATCTGGCAAAATGGAAAAAAAAAATCTGGCAATAAATTTACCTACTTTAGACATATTTTAGTACATATCTAAAATCTATCTTTAAGCTACATGCTGCAGCTTTAAGCAGCTGTTCGGTGTGAGAGTTCACTGTCTGGTGGAGGTTGAGCGGCTCCGCCTGTGAAATATTACTACCACTAGCGCGTAGCGGCGGTCCGACAGCGGGAGCAGAACCAGAGTTCTAATACTACTAATAATCTACTAATAACCAGATTATTAAACACAATCATGACATCATAAGAAAGCTTCTAACAATATTTCACAAGAGGAGGGAGAAAAGAGGGAAAATAAGGATGAAAAAAATTGCTTTCTGGTCTTTTAGGAAGCTAATCAGAATAGAATTTGTTAGGATTTGTTCAGATGCTTTATAGTAAAACCACATCAGAATTCTTGAATGTTTCTCCTACTCAAGAATAGTAAAAGTTTATGAAAAGCTAAAAATAAATAGAAACAGAAAAAACATTGCGAAAGACCTGATTTTACTTGGCTAAATCAAAGCAGTACAGAAAACCTGGAGAGTCATTTTAATATCTCCCTGTTTGACATTTATTCTGCATAATGAGCTTGATTTCTAATTAGTAGCAAACAAAAACAAGAATATTTACTTCGAATGAACGAACAAAACCGCTGTCTGTCAGCGCAGGACGTTCTGACGTCGCCATGGAGACGGTAATGGAACTTACGCATGCGCAGGAAGCACTACAATAAAGAGGAAAAAACTACACAACTGAAAAAGAGAAATTCAACCCACCCGGTCTTCATTTATAAGGAAAACACATGGACTAATTTTGGTTTCTATAAACTCCCGGAAACACAGCGGCTGAACATGAGCTTAACCGCGTTCAGGGGTCTGAAGTTGTTGAAGTTGAAGTTATTTTTCAAACTAATGCTGAATTTGGCCAGTAGGACAAAGTCTCACGGCAGTAAAAACTCACACTGGACACAAATGACGTCAAAAATGCTAAGCGTGTTTTCATACCTGATATTCCTGTAGACTCGGTTCGATTGGGAGCAAAACTGCAACATTCGGTTAGATTTTCACACTGCACTGCGTCAAACGCAGCCAGTTTCCCTCCTCACATGTGGGGGCGCTGCAACCATGAACCACTGAAGGAAACGATACAAAAGCTTCCGGAGATACCGAGCGCACAAAATCAAAACTAAAGAGTGGCGGTAGGATTCCTCGTTTGTCTTGGACTAAAAATCGCGAGCCATTTCTCCCGCTAGCGCTGGGCTTTCAAGTTTGTTTTGGCTGTATTTACCCAGAATGCCCTGCGCTGTAGTCCGCTTCCTGCTTTCGGAGTGGTCTCCGGCTTTTGTACCGCGCTAGAGTCGACTTCAACCGAACCGATACCGAGGTTTGTAGGCGGACAAAAGTTTCGATTCAAACCTAACTAAACGAACCGAACCTACTGGGAAAAACAACTGGAGTTCAAACAAAGCGGCCGGCTGGTTGCCATGACAACAACCACCTCTAATTGGCGATATGCCTTTTAAAAATGATCTTGATGCTGAATCTAGAAACCACATTTAGTTAGAAGGAATAGAGCGACTTTTTTTTTACAGTCTCATAACATTAACCCTAAATAGATCCGGTTCGGTTCGGTCGTTTCAACCCGACCGGATCCCTCACCTTCCTCTTCAGGGCGCTGAGTTTCTCCACCACTCCGTCCAGCAGCGACACCACGGAGTCAACCACCGGGAAGCTGCTGAGCGTCTTCTCCAGCTCCGCCACCACCATGGTCACGTGACTCGTCTCCCGGTCGATGTTCTTCTGGGCCGCTCGGAACCGCTTGTTCAGGGTCTCATACGGAACCTGGAAACGCAGCAGCCTTACGTCACGGCTAAAAGGTCAAAGAACCGGTTCAGATCGTTCATTTAAAAACAAGCATGAATGACAAACGCGCATAAACAGGTCGATCAGAAAATTTACCGATACATTGACGATACATTTTAAAAATTGTCTGCAGGAAATTAAATTAAAAGGAGCTCGATTCTCTTCCACAGATTATTTGTCAACCAAATGATAATTCTAAAGTAAAAAACATTTTTATTATAAAAGTTACAAACTGCAGCTGTAATTCTAGTAAATGTCACCAGACGTTACTGCTCCTTCTGTTAACATTCAATACAAGACAAAATATTATGTTGAAATAATTTTAAGAACATTTTAAGAGTGGAAGACAGATTTGTCCATAAATGTATGCAGAGGACGGCGCTGATCCACTGAATGAATGAATCCCTCCTCTTCAGTTAATTTCACAGGGAAACTGTGCCAACGCTCCAGCAGGAACTAATGGATCTCATTCAGAAATCTGTTGAAGTCCGCCAGCAGAGAGGGAGCGTATGCTTCAGCCATGAAGCGTCTGTTTGTCCTCACAGACTCAGAGACGTCTGCTGAGACGAGTTGGTTCTGTAACAGTCATCCAGCTTCATGTCCGTCTGCTTATTGCTTCATTTAGGCCCAGAAAGTTTCCACAAAGTGCCATTTACAGCACAATCAACTGTCTTACCATCAGTTATTATAACAATGCAACAAATATCAAATATGAATTAAAGGAATATGGCTTTGTAACTTAACATCTAGAAATTGGGCCTCTGTCTCTTTAAAAACTTCTGCTCTGTCTGAAGGAAGTCGTCCAACATGGCTCCTCTGTTAACCCTTTAACGTTTTCACCAAGCAGCAGCTCCTACAATGAGCTCAGCAGGTGTTTGCTATTTGCTGCTGGCTAGTCTAGAGGAGCTGAGTGGGGAGGAGCTGCGCCTCAAAGGCGGAGCTAGGTCCACAACTAAATGGTTGCCATGAAGATTAAATAACTTCTCGAACATGTAAGGAAGAATTAAGATGACAGTTCTTTTTTGTTTTTGATGAGAGAATAACTAACATGATGGGCAGATTAAAAAAAACTTGATTTTAGATGATGCTGCTCCTGTAAAGAGGTAAATAGGATGAGGCAAAAAATATGTAAACTACGATAATTTATTATTATTTAAATATAGTCATAATATTAGCAGAAGAAAGATGCACTTTTACCAGAAAAACATCTTAAAATTATGAGGAAAAAAGTTGTTTTAATGAGAGTTATCAGGATGAGCTCTGGATAACTGGACTGCAAGATGTCAGAAAAATCTATTTTTCCTCCATCATCCATCTGGTCAAATAGAAAACTGGCATACAGAATGAGCTGCTATGAGAGTCTAATTGTTTATTAACCCTTCAGAAAAAATACAACAGTCTCCTTGTTTCTGCACAAAAAACGTAAATGATGCAAAACCTGATCTAATTACTTTAAGTAAACACAGAAAAATATTAATTCAATTGCTGCTGAAATAATAATAAGTACTAATAAGTCATAAGAATGTTATACACAGAATTTAATTATTATTATTCCTTTAATCCACAAATATAAACAGAAAAGATGACAGATGGTTTTGTAAGGTTATAAAGTGATGAAAAATGGGAATTAAACAAAAACATTTTATTTAAAATCAAATCTCAGTTTCGAGGCAGAATATTCTGTTAGTTTTTAACTAGGAGAGAATCTTATTCTGCTGTCAGGCGGAAACGATTAATCTGATTATTGAAATAATCATCAACTAATATAGTAATCGATTAATCACTAACTGGAGTATATAGAGTCAAAATAAAACATTATCTGAAGGAACAACACAGTTGGAGCCTAAATTAAACCAACATTTTACAGTAAATGATTTTTTAAAATTGTCTTTGTACATCAAACCCAGAAAACCTCAAGTGGCACTTTTAGTTTCACCCGATTCAAATTCTGCGTAAAAAACCTCTTAACTCCTTTGGCATCAAATAATTGATCCAAAAATTAAACACTGGATCAACCCTCACATGATTTTAGCTGCAGATACATCTTTTGCTACAAATGATCAAGCAGTTCACTCAAACAATGCTGCTATTGCATTTTAGGAAATAAAAAGGAATTGAATTATGCATTTTTATAGTGTAAAAAAATAAGCTTAAGTGGTTTAATGAAAAACATGCAGTAATTTTGATCAGATTACTGGATTAGTCGTCTGAATAACTAAAATAATCGCTCTATTACACTGTAACAAGCATAACCTTTGGGACGAATTAACTGATATTTATTCTGGTTCTAATAAAAGCTAAACATGGAGAAATGTTTGAATTTTCTTTGTGATTTTTGGATAGAAACGTAAAGATAAGACCTCAGTGTCACTAGAATCGTCTCTTAATGCTCCTTCATGGGAAGATCGCTGCTGCCACACCTAGAGCAAGGAGATAAGATCCAGTTTGACGCGTTTAGCTGCTGATGGAGGTTATTATGGAGACATCTGGGGTTTCCTGCAGCAGCAGCATCACTGCTGCGCTGCACAAAAAGCCTCTTCTGATGCCAATTAGAGCATCAGCCTGGACCCAAAATGGAGCCCATCGTCTCCCTGCAGCGGAACCACAGCGGTCCATTCCAGCTCGGTTTCACTGAGCCGGTACTCACCGCGGGTCTGGGTGTGGAGGCGCTGTCATTGGACCGGGTCCGCCGGTGTCGCAGTCCCGCTCCGTGGGATGGAGGAGCGGTGCGTGTGTGCGGCAGCCGGCGGCGGTTTCTCCTGCTGGCCATTTTGAAGCGCACAGAGGCGGCAGGAATCTGATGACACTGCGCTAACACGCCGAACCGCTTCCCCAAACCCCCAACCGCCCAGAACCACCCCGAACCAGCTCCACGGACCGGGTCGGCTGCTGGGTTTAGGTTCGCCTGGTTTTCACCCTTAGCAGGCGAATCACGTCTGCTCCAGAAAGGAAGCGCAACCATATTGTTTCAGCCTCTATTGGTGATCCGAACCCGTCCGTTTAACCCGAACCGGGTCGGGCACCAGTCAGAACTTTTCACCTTTTACCAAAGAACTCAGATTTTGGGGGTACCGGGACCGAACTAACCCGGAGCGGGTTCAGTTTGCCTAAAACTGAGCCAGAATTTGACATTTGGAGGGATTCAGTCCCAACAACCCGAACCGCGAGCAAAGCAGATCAGCACCGAACCCGTTAAGTGTAAACGGTTCTGATTCTTGCCTTTAAACCCATCAGGCTGATGTTCTGGCCATGCTAGCTTAGCTAACCTTAGCCACTCTCAAATTAACCACCAACCAACCTCTTTAAAACAGAACCGAACCCCCCGGGAACCTGGAGCACCCCGAACCAGGGACGTGTACCGGTGTGTGCCGTGTTTACCTTCAGGGTGGGATATTCCTGGACCTTCAGAGCCATGGACAGCTGGGCTGCTGTCTCCTGCACCGCCATCTTGGTTCTGTGCTTTTCTGCTGGCTGTTTTTGTTGTTTTTTTTCCCTACAGCTCAGAATCGTCTGTGTTCACTACCGCCACCTATCGACACGGTGCCGATACTGACGCAGATTCTGATGTTGCGTTCCAGTTGTAATCGAAACTGGGAAAATCAATTGAAAGGCGAACGGATGTTGGATTTTCCACTGGGAATGCGGGAGCAGCTCCGATTTCCCCTAGTTAGAACTTGTCAGGCCGACGCGTTTCATTATGGCGTCTTCTCGCATTATTTTACAAGACAAACATGTAAGAGTGTCTAAAATCAATGTCATTTATAACGCCTCAAACTTAAACAAAAAAATTATGTTTTATTTTGGAAAGTACAGCTTAAAAATATGTTTGTCAGAGATGCTGCAAACAATGTCGATGAGCGTCGCCATGTTGAAATCCGAACTCAATTTGAACACTGTTACTTCTGAAGTAAGACTTCGGTTTCCCGGACGCTGCCCGGCGGGTCATGGGAATAACGCCGCCGGATCGCGCTAGTCGGTTTATGGTCGGAACTACGACGGAATCTGATCGTCTTCGAACCTCCGACTTTCGTTCTTGATTGGTTGGTGCGTTCTTGGTTACTTCTGAAGTAACCTGAACGCACCACAACTCTTCTTCCCCTTTTTCTTGACTCCTAAACTACGGAAGAGGATTAGGGCCACGGAGAAAAGCAATTCTGACCTGAAGGTTCTTTAAGGCTTTAAGTTTCTGACTTTTATGAAGTGGAAAAAATAGAGATTAGATCAGAATTCTGACTTTACGATTAGAAAAGGTTTCTGGTAACAATCAGCCTTTACTGCATCGTTTCAGACAATTTCATCACTTTCCTGTTTGTGGTAGCAACACTCTTCGGTGTGAAAGCCGTTTCTGGTGATTGAAAGAAATTTCAGGGAGGCTTGGAGATGTACCTGTTACAATTCCAAATTGTTTGAACATTTCACTCAGGTTGAGGGAGAGAAGAAGATTTTTAGCAACTAACAGGAAGGCTGAATGTTTTACAGTTAAGTTTTATCGCTTTGAAATTTTCCCTTTTTTTTTCAAGTTGAGCCTTGAATGTTAATAGACACAAAACATGAGTTAAAATGGCCATAAATTAGTCTTTCTTTTGAAATAGTTGCAGAATTTATGGCATTTATTAATAATTAATTATCACTCGAATGGTAGGAACATGTTTTAAATATTTTTCTGTATTATATTTTCTGAAAGATAAAAGCGATTTTGGCAGCAAAGGAAAGTAAAAATCCTTTTTCTGTAGACTCTCATTTAATCTCTAAGTCGTACTTTGATTTGGTTTTTGGTTTAGTTTGTGGACCAGCAGCCATAAAAGCAGAAATATTCCAACCCCATCATGTTTCTGTTCATCACATCTCTTCTATGAAGCGCCAAAACAAATAAGTTAAAATAAACACTATTAACTTATCAGTTACAAGAATTTTAGGCAATAAAATGCAATAACTTGGCAAAACGTGATAAGACCTGAAATGGGAATATTTTCTTATTTATAAAAGGATTGAATTGTTTATTTGCATCTTTTAATGTATTTCTAATATTAACCAAAAAAGGTTACATGGAAAATATCCAGACTGTGCCATTTTAAAAATCCAACTAATCAATTAAACAATCTATTAATAAAATAATCATTAGTTGGAATTTGAATTAAAATAAAGAAATTATATTTTTCTTTTTGTTTCTGCTGATTGAAACATATTAATCAGCAATGTTTACTCTAATTTAAATGTATATATATTGAATATTTGTCACATTTTTACACTTTCTCCTCACTGCATGAACAAGAAAATGGAAGAAAAGGGACAAAACGTTCCAGAGTGAAATCCTCTGACAGATGACATAAATCCTGCTCCGCTCTTCATCTTCATCTCCAAACGGCTCCGTCCGGAGGATCCGCCTGCGCCTGCAGCGCGGCGATGGACGGCGCTGCAGCGTCTGAGGCATCCTCTCTGCTCTGCAGCTCATGGATTCCTGTTTGTCTCCGACGTTCAGGCCTCTCCTGCATGCTTCTTGTGCAGCAGCTGCAGGTTGTGTGGACGGTTTCAACGGCCTGGCTGTGTGATAGCTCTGGGTTTGGCTGGTTGTCGGTTCTGCTACGGCCGGCGCTGATCGGATCTGCAGCAGAACCATTAGACATGCTGCAGTGGAGATGGAGGAAGAGGAGGAGAGAGAATCAAGACTGGGAGGGAGGGGAACTTCAACTGGCTCTTAAAAACCTAAAAAATTATAAAGAAACTGATGAAGATTTAATAATAATAATAATAATAATACATTTTATTTGAAAGGCGCCTTTCTGGCACTCAAGGACACCGTACAAAGAACGAAAAATAGCAAAAACAATAAAATATAGCACTTAAAAGTAGGTAGAATAAATACACAACAATGTATCTATATAAAATCTATATGTAAATCTATGTAAAAATCTATATAAAAATCAAGCAAACCAATTGTGTCATGTTGAAAAGGCAGATCTAAAAAGGTGTGTTTTAAGTTCGATTTTAAATTTAGGGAATGAATTTATGTTTCTAAGATGAGGTGGTAGGGAGTTCCAGAGTTGGGGGGCAGAGCAACTGAAAGCTCTGCTCCCCATGGTAGTAAGACGGACAGAGGGGACAGACAAATGGATAGAGGAGGATGATCTGAGGGAACGAGAGGGAGTGGCAATATGAATAAGATTGGAGAGATATAGTGGGGAAAGATTGTAAAGAGCCTTAAAAGTATACAGAAGAATTTTGTATTCTATGCGGAACTTGGTAGGCAGCCAATGAAGTCTTTGCAAGATAGGAGTGATGTGGTGCATGGATGGGGTTTTAGTAATGATACGGGCAGCTGAATTCTGGACCAGTTGAAGCTTATGAAGAGATTTCTGGGTGAGACCAAACAGAAGGGAGTTGCAATAGTCCAGGCGTGATGTCACAAGACAGTGAACAAGAATGGCAGCGGAATGGGAAGTAAGGGAGGGGCGAAGACGGTTGATGTTGCGTAGATGAAAATAAGCTGAGCGGGTAATATTGTTAATATGAGACTGGAAAGAAAGGGTGCTGTCAAGAATAACACCCAGACTCTTTACCTGAGGGGAGGGGAAAACGGAACAGTTATCAATTTCAAGACTAAAGTTTTTGATTTTGGCCAGATTAGATTTAGTACCAATGAGAAGGACCTCCGTTTTATCACTATTAAGCTTAAGTAGATTAGAGGAGAACCAGGATTTAATTTCAGTCAAGCAATCAGTAAGCGAGGATGGTGGAAGGTTGGAGGCGGGCTTACTGGAAACATAAAGCTGGGTGTCATCCGCATAACAGTGAAAATCAATGTTATATTTACGAAAAATATTACCCAGGGGAAGAAGATAAATAATAAAAAGAAGGGGCCCTAAAACAGAGCCCTGGGGAACTCCTGATGTAACAGAGGAAGGCTGGGAAGAAAAGGTTTTGATCCGAACGAACTGAGTGCGGCAGGAAAGATATGATTTAAACCAGTTTAGAGGAGTCTGAGTGATACCAATGGAAGACAGTCTATTAAGTAGGGTGACATGACAAATAGTGTCAAACGCTGCACTCAAATCAAGTAAGATAAGAATGGACAGCAAGCCAGAGTCAGCTGCCATAAGGAGGTCATTAGTGATTTTTATGAGAGCTGTTTCTGTACTATGGCGGGGACGAAAACCAGACTGAAACAGTTCATACAGGTTATTGTTGGATAAATAAGTGTGAAGTTGCGATGCTACTATCTTCTCAAGAATTTTAGAGATGAAAGGCAAGTTGGAGATAGGACGAAAATTATTCAGATTGTAGTAATCAGCACCAGGTTTTTTTAAAATAGGAGTTATGGCAGCAATTTTAAACGATGCAGGAACTTTTCCAGTGGAGAGAGAGGAGTGAATAATGGTAGAAATAAGAGGGATTATGGTTGAAGCACAGGCTTTAACCAGCACTGTAGGAAGAGGATCAAGCAGACAGGTGGACGAGTTGGACTTATGTATTAGACTTGTAATTTCTGAAGTTGTTGGGAGCTGGAAGGAGGAGAAGGAATGGGCTGGAGGAGAAAGTTCATTTAGTAATAAATACAGAAATAAATGCAGGTTTTAACTATTTTTTCAGCTTTTACATGTATTTTTCTTATTAGGATGGAAATTATGTGAAAATATCAACATTCCCTGTATGAAAAAGTTGCTATTGTCTTATTTTGAGGCTGCAGTCTGTAACTGATGTAAGGAATATTCTTTATAAATTTGTTAAAACGGTTGTTATGGTTTATGTTAACAGACAATCTGTTAAACATATTGATCTCCTCCACCTCTTCCCAGAGCTGCTATTGGTGCCTGAAGAAATGCCCGACCAAAAACAACCAATCAGAGCCAAGAGGAGGAGGGGCTTAGCGCTGTCAATCACCTTAATGTACATGCTGCTAAATGTGCTAATGGTGAATAAATGACTTACAGCTACAGAAAAACTGTTTATCTGCCATCATCAATGGCTATGCTAACTAGCCTTAGCATTCACAACATGCTATGCTAGCTGCATTCACAAGCGGCTGTGATTGACAGCGCTAAGACCCGCCTCCTGGCTCTGATTGGCTGTTTCTAGATAGCACTGGGAGAAGGCAGAGTTACATACTGCAGCTTTAAAACCTAAAAATAGAAATAAAATAGCTTCTTGTCAAAATTACAACAGATTTCCTGCAGTAGATATTTATCACAGATGATAAGTTGTTGTTTTTGAGCTAGCTGTGTGAAGAAACTCTGGCTGCGGGTCAGAGTCATGATGTAAGAGATGCTGACAGATTCTGTCTTGTAGGCAAAGAAGCCCATCTCTACCGCTCTGTGTCAGAGTGTGTGTGTGTGTGTGTGTGTTATTGTTTTAGCTACAGGGAAGAAACCAGTTGCAGCTAAACTTTATTCAGTTTTGCTAAAAACAGGTAGAACTAAGCAGCATGTTGGAGATGTGAAAACTTTTCCACCAGTAGCATGTTGAGTTTTCCTTCAAGTAACAGCAACTTAACGAGCTGCATGGCATCATTAACTCACTGATTTTAGTAACTGTGCTCAAAATTCAATATGCTATGTATATGCCATATACAGTACAGACCAAAAGTTTGGACACACAGTTGTGTCCAAACTTTTGGTCTGTACTGTACGTGTTTAGCATATTAGCATTAGCTTCTGCTAGATTTTTAAGTTAGGGATTTAGAGTGAGCTTCCACTTTTATTTTTGTGTGTTTAGCGTTAACTTGGGGTCTTCGGGCAGACAAAGAGCAGCCCGAAGACCCCAATGATGAAGGAAAACTTTGGACTTGGTGTTCCCTCGCCCGGACGCGGGTCACCGGGGCCCCACTCTGGAGCCAGGCCTGGAGGGGGGGCACGATGGCGAGCGTCTGGTGGCCGGGCTTTTACCCATGGAGCCCGGCCGGGCTCAGCCCGAAGAGGAAACATGGGCCCCCCCTCCCATGGGCCCACCACCCGTGGGAGGGGCCAAAGGGGTCGGGTGCAGTGTGGGATGGGTGGCAGCGGAGGGAGGGGACCCTGGCGGTCCGATCCTTGGTTGCAGAAACTGGCTCTTGGGACGTGGAATGTCACCTCTCTGGTGGGGAAGGAGCCGGAGCTAGTGCGTGAGGTCGAGAGGTTCCGGCTAGAAATAGTCGGTCTCACCTCGACGCACGGCTCTGGTTCTGGAACCAGTCTCCTTGAGAGGGGCTGGACATACTTCCACTCTGGAGTTGCCCAAGGTGAGAGGCGTCGGGCAGGAGTGGGCATACTTGTTGCTCCCCATCTCGGCGCCTGTACGTTGGGGTTTACCCCGGTGAACGAGAGGGTAGCATCCCTCCGCCTACGGGTGGGGGGACGGGTTCTGACTGTCGTTTGTGCTTACGGGCCGAACGACAGTTCAGATTACCCACCCTTTTTGGAGTCCTTAGAGGGGGTACTGGAGAGTGCCCCTCCTGGGGACTCCCTTGTTCTGCTGGGGGACTTCAACGCTCACGTGGGCAATGACAGTGAGACCTGGAGGGGCGTGGTTGGGAGGAACGGCCCGCCCGACCTGAACTCGAGCGGTGTTCTGTTGCTGGACTTCTGTGCTCGCCATGGATTGTCCATAACGAACACCATGTTCAAGCATAAGGGTGTCCATATGTGCACTTGGCACCAGGACACCCTAGGCCGCAGTTCGATGATCGACTTTGTCATCGTTTCATCGGATCTGCGGCCGTATGTCTTGGACACTCGGGTGAAGAGAGGTGCGGAGCTGTCCACTGACCACTACCTGGTGGTGAGTTGGCTCCGGTGGTGGGGGCGAAAGCCGGTCAGACCTGGCAGGCCCAAACGTGTTGTGAGGGTCTGCTGGGAACGTCTGGCGGAATCCCCTGTGAGACGGAGCTTTAACTCCCATCTCCGGCAAAACTTCGAACACGTCCCGGGGGAGGTGGGGGACATGGAGTCTGAGTGGACCGTGTTCCGTGCCTCCATTGTCGAGGCGGCCGATCGGAGCTGTGGCCGCAAGGTTGTCGGTGCCTGTCGCGGCGGCAACCCTCGAACCCGCTGGTGGACACCTTCGGTGAGGGATGCCGTCAGGCTGAAGAAGGAGTCCTATCGGGCCTTTTTGGCCTGTGGGACTCCGGAAGCAGCTGATGGGTACCGGCGGGCGAAGCGGCATGCGGCTCGGGCGGTTGCTGAGGCAAAAACTCGGGCGTGGGAGGAGTTTGGAGAGGCCATGGAGAAAGACTTCCGTACGGCTTCGAGGCGATTCTGGTCCACCATCCGGCGTCTCAGGGGGGGGAAGCGGTGCAGCACCAACACTGTTTATAGTGGGGATGGTGTGCTGCTGACCTCTACTCGGGACGTTGTGGGCCGGTGGGCAGAGTACTTCGAAGACCTCCTCAATCCCACCAACATGCCTTCCACTGAGGAAGCGGAGCCTGGGGACTCTGGGTTGGGCTCTCCAATCTCTGGGGGCGAGGTCGCCGAGGTGGTTAAAAAGCTCCTCGGTGGCAAGGCCCCGGGGGTGGATGAGATCCGCCCGGAGTTCCTTAAGGCTCTGGATGTTGTAGGGTTGTGTTGGTTGACGCGACTCTGCAATGTCGCATGGACATCGGGGGCAGTTCCCCTGGATTGGCAGACTGGGGTGGTGGTCCCCCTGTTCAAAAAGGGGGACCGGAGGGTGTGCTCCAATTATAGAGGGGTTACACTCTTAAGCCTCCCTGGCAAGGTCTATTCAGGGGTCCTGGAGAGGAGGGTCCGTCGGATAGTCGAACCTCGGATTCAGGAAGAGCAGTGTGGTTTTCGTCCTGGTCGTGGAACACTGGACCAGCTCTACACCCTCGGCAGGGTCCTGGAGGGTGCATGGGAGTTCGCCCAACCAGTCTACATGTGTTTTGTGGACTTGGAGAAGGCGTTCGACCGTGTCCCTCGGGGAGCCCTGTGGGGGGTTCTCCGGGAGTATGGGGTACCGGGCCCTTTGATACGGGCTGTCAGGTCCCTGTATGACCGGTGTCAGAGTCTGGTCCGCATTGCCGGCAGTAAGTCGGGCTCGTTTCCGGTGAGAGTTGGACTCTGCCAGGGCTGCCCTTTGTCACCGATTCTGTTCATCACTTTCATGGACAGAATTTCTAGGCGCAGCCAAGGTGTTGAGGGGATCCGATTTGGTGGCCTTAGGATCTCATCTCTGCTTTTCGCAGACGATGTGGTCCTTTTGGCTTCATCAGATCGTGATCTGCAGCTCTCGCTGGAGCGGTTCGCAGCCGAGTGTGAAGCGGCCGGGATGGGGATCAGTGCCTCCAAATCCGAGGCCATGGTCTTGAGCCGGAAAAGGGTAGAGTGCCTTCTCCGGGTCAGGGGGGGTGTCCTGCCCCAAGTGGAGGAGTTTAAGTATCTCGGGATCTTGTTCACGAATGGGGGAAGAAGGGAGCGGGAGATCGACAGGCGGATTGGCGCAGCGTCTGCTGTTAAGCGGGCGCTGTACCGGTCCGTCGTGGTGAAGAGAGAGCTGAGCCAAAAAGCGAAGCTCTCGATTTACCGGTCGATCTACGTTCCCACCCTCATCTATGGTCATGAGCTTTGGGTCATGACCGAAAGAACGAGATCGCGGATACAAGCGGCCGAAATGGGTTTTCTCCGTAGGGTGGCTGGGCTCTCCCTTAGAGATAGGGTGAGAAGCTCAGTCATCCGGGAGGGACTCAGAGTAGAGCCGCTGCTCCTTCACATCGAGAGGAGCCAGTTGAGGTGGCTCGGGCATCTGGTCAGGATGCCTCCTGGACGCCTCCCTGGTGAGGCGTTCCGGGCACGTCCCACCGGGAGGAGGCCCCGGGGAAGACCCAGGACACGCTGGAGGGACTATGTCTCTCGGCTGGCCTGGGAACGCCTCGGGATTCCCCCGGAGGAGCTAGAAGAAGTGGCCGGGGAGAGGGAAGTCTGGGCCTCCCTTCTGAAGCTGCTACCCCCGCGACCCGACCTCGGATAAGCGGAAGAAGATGGATGGATGGATGGATGGATAGCGTTAACTTCTGTTATTTATGTGTTTAGCAGTTTAGCATTAGCTTCTGCCAGTTTTTTATGTTGATCGGTTTAGCGTGAACTTCTGATCATTTTATGTGTTCAGCGTTAGCTTCTTCTATTTTCATGTGTTTAGCAGTTTAGAGTTAGCTTCTGCTAATTATTTTGTTACCATCTGTTAGTTTTTAATGCTTAGAAGTTTGAAATGAGTTTCCACTGATATCTTTGTGTTTATTGTCAGCTACCGCTAATTAACAAATAACGCTAAACAGTTTATTATGTGTTAATTATTTTATACTAATACATTAGCTCATGCTAATTATTTTATGTGTCTAGTGGTTTAATGTTAGCTTCTGCTACATTTTTATGTGTTTAGCATCTTGTTGAGCAAATTAGTGATTAGTGAATCTAAAGTTTTGGTTAGCTGTGCCCACCTCACTTTTAGTAAGACATATGATAAAAAGCTATACACTGGCTAATTTTTTCACTTGTTTTTCCAATGTTATGAGTAAAATAATCTGGCAGTGGAACTAGTTTTTTAAATCAATCACAAGAATTATTTACTAAAAACAAGTGTCTTCATCTTCCTGTTAAGTTTCTTGTAAGTTAGCACACCAGAAAAATTGAGAAAACTAAACTGTTTGAGGCTAAAACATTTGGTTATGATTTGGTGTTTTTGCAGTGCAGTGAATATTCTGTATTAAATATTACTTTCTGACAGTTACAGTTGTTTTTTTAACAGCTAATATCAGTAGAACCAGTTTGTTCCTCTTCGTCGCCTTCTTCTTGCATAACGTGACTTTTTTTTCCCTCGTCGGTTTTCAGGAAACAAAAGATGAATTTTGGCCAACGTTGGCTCCTCCCCTCCCTACACACACACACACGCACCCACACACACACACCCCCACACACACACACTCTGTGACTTCCCCCACCGTCTCCTTCACTCTCCCGCCTTCCCGTTCCCATGAATGCAGCACTTCCTAAACTCTTCACGTTTCTCCTCTTCTTCTTCTTCTGCATGTGAGACGGAGGACGATTCTCTGTAGCAGGAAGGAAGGGAGGAAGGAAGGGGCGGGAGGTAAGGAGGGAGGGGTGAGAGAGCGGCGGCGAAGGGAGGGGACGGGAGAGAAAAAGGGGGAGCACATGTGTATGCTTGTCACTGAGGGTCTGGGAGGACGGAGGGAGGCCGCCATATGCTGACTGGATTCCTGTTCCTGTGTGCAGAGCGCTGGCCGGCCGGGAACACGCCATGGGAAGCTCACATCTCCTCAACAAAGGCATGCCTCTAGGTAAACACCCTGCTTTTATCCGGCTCTCTGTGTGTGTGTGTGTGTGTGTGTGAACATTATTCTACCTTCAGGCTCCCCTCCCCCTTCGCTCTCTTCCTCTCTTCTTCTGTCTCCTCCTCCTCACAAGTCTTCCTCACACTATTATCTATTTTATTGCTCAGAAGGGGAACCGTTGGCCTTTTCTCTGAAGCAGCGTGTATGGGTGTGTGTGTGTGTGTGTGTGCGTGCGTGCTTGTGCGCTTGTGTGTGTTAGGGGAAAATCTCGGCTCGAACACCTCGACAGAAATAGATCTCTCTCTCTCTCTCTCTTCTTCGAGGGCGAGCAAGGACATGACACATATTTCTCTCTTGTTGTGCGTCTTTCATGAAGTGTATTCACACACATTCACACACGCAAACACACACAGGTGCACAAGTGTGTGCACGTGAGCGGCGCTGGTGTGCGGACGTGTTTACACACGAGTGATGGATGCACCTTGTGATGGTGGCTGGAAAAGACAATTCTAGAAATCCTTGGATCAAGGTAGAGCTGCTGGGGAGGAGGAGGAGGAGGAAGATGAAGAAGGCTTTTAGTTTGAAAAGAATGAGAAGAGCTTTTATCAGAGATCAGAGTCACATCTTCTCACTGGAGAAGATCTGATCTGGTTCTAATGGGAGTTATGGATGGACAGACAGACGCCGTAATGGGTGGATGGATAGTTGGTTGGTTGGTTGGTTGGATGGTTGGATGGTTTGTTGGTTGATCAATTGGATGGTTGGTTGGTTGGATGGTTGGTTGGTTGATCGATTGGATGGCTAGTTGGTTGGTTGATCGATTGGATGGTCGGTTGGTTGATCGATTGGATGGTTGGTTGGTTGATCGATTGGATGGTTAGTTGGATGGTTGGTTGATCGATTGGATGGTTGGTTGGTTGATTATTGGATGGTTGGTTGATCGATTGGATGGTTGGTTGGTTGATCGATTGGATGGTTGGTTGGTTGATCGATTGGATGGCTAGTTGGTTGGTTGATCGATTGGATGGTTGGTTGGTTGATCGATTGGATGGCTAGTTGGTTGGTTGATCGATTGGATGGTTGGTTGGTTGATCGATTGGATGGCTAGTTGATTGGTTGATCGATTGGATGGTTGGTTGGTTGATCGATTGGATGGTTGGTTGGATGGTTGGTTGATCGATTGGATGATTGGTTGGATGGTTAATTAGATCAAATCTGTAAAGTTATATTTTCCATAATCTTGTTTAGTTTTTCCTAATTCAAAAACTTTCATCAAATTCCAGAGTTTTCCAGGCTTCTCCAGGCTTTTCCATAGATTGTCTGCATGCTAACCTTAGAAACCCAGGAACCGTGGTAACCGTGGTAACCGTAGCGCGATGCTGGCCTGTTGGATGATCTGTTTAGTCAGAAATGGTTTCCTGAAACGCGAACAGGAATATCGCCGTCTGCTGAGACAGAAACGTTTCTCATTCCCTCTGCAGGCAGATTACCTGAGTCTGAGCTGCTGCTGATTTACTCCAGGTGAGTCAGAGTCAGCAGGTAAATAATCAGTTAGCAGGAAAACCTTCATTTATAACATAACCACTGTTTTAAAACGGATTATTTCCATGGATGATAGTAATATAAACCTTCATTTAAATGACAGAAACACACTGGTAATCACAGTCTCGTTACTACGCAGAACTTTTTACTTTTACTACGGTAATATTATCAGAAAGTGTCACTACATTTACTGAAAAGTAACATTTCTGGATCCTGGATGAAGAATAAACAAGTTTTAATCAAAATTATGTGAGATACAGATCTGCAATTTATGTTGAAGTGAGACCTCCTGTTTCTACACCAGCTGTGCTCTGCCAGTAATTTAAACACTGGAAGTACTTTATACTGATATATATATATATAGATACTGCGCAGAACCCTCAAGCTCCCAGGCCTCTGGTAGAGGACCCGAGCTCAGAGGATAAGAACCACCCGCGGTGGGTGAGAAGGGAATTTTTTATATATACTGTATATATATATGAACTGCTGGATGATCTTCTGGCCAAATGTTTTATTTTGTAAATATGATATTTATTTGTAATTTTTGTTTTTAAAATACCAGAATTTGTGCAAAACTTTATATTTAGTCTGATGATATCTTTTTAAATTATTAAATTAATATGTTTAGTTACAAAATAGAGTTTTGCTTGAGTTATTTCTTGGACTTTTTTCTTCTACATTCTTTAAAACTGTGTCCATGTAAAAATAGTTTTAATGAAGCAACAATAATTTTAGATAAGAAAAACTTTGTTTCAATAAAATATTAAATATTTACATTTTCAGCTTTAATTTTTTCAGACAATAGTGGGCCACACATTTTTTAACCATTATATATAAATATATATTTTATATTGTAAAAAAAAAAAAAATCATTAAAATAGCTTAATTATTTTAAAATCAATAAACTATTTTAATAGTTTAATTAAACTATTAAAACTCTTTTAATAGCTTAATAGTTGTAATAGTGCTGTTTTAAACTATTTTAAAAGTTTAATTAAATTTTTAAAACTGTTTAATAGCTTAAACTATTAACCTATTCATATATTTATATGGTTACATAAAATACATTAGTGAATTTTAATTTCAGTTACATGTATTTATTTTTTATCTCAATCTGAATCTGTAGTTGTGGTTAATAAATTAAAAACTTTGTATGTAGAAGTGAGTATGTGTAGTATACAGTACGTATTGGTACGTATTGGTAAGTATTGGTGCGTATTGATACGTATTGATACGTATTGGTAAGTATTGATACGTATTGGTAAGTATTGGTGCGTATTGATACGTATTGGTGCGTATTGATACGTATTGGTAAGTATTGGTGCGTATTGATACGTATTGGTGCGTATTGATACGTATTGGTAAGTATTGGTGCGTATTGATACGTATTGATACGTATTGATACATATTGGTAAGTATTGGTGCGTATTGATACGTATTGGTGCATATTGGTAAGTATTGATACGTATTGGTGCGTATTGATACGTATTGGTGCATTTTGGTACGTATTGGTGCGTATTGGTACGTATTGGTGCGTATTGATACGTATTGGTGCGTATTGGTACGTATTGGTGCGTATTGGTGCGTATTGGTACGTATTGGTGCGTATTGGTACGTATTGATACGTATTGGTACGTATTGGTGCGTATTGATACGTATTGGTACGTATTGGTGCATATTGGTAAGTATTGATACGTATTGGTACGTATTGGTGCGTATTGATACGTATTGGTACGTATTGGTGCATATTGGTAAGTATTGATACGTATTGGTACGTATTGGTGCGTATTGATACGTATTGATACGTATTGGTACGTATTGGTGCGTATTGGTGCGTATTGGTACGTATTGGTGCGTATTGGTACGTATTGGTGCGTATTGATACGTATTGGTACGTATTGGTGCGTATTGATACGTATTGGTGCGTATTGATACGTATTGGTGAGTATTGGTACGTATTGATACGTATTGGTGCGTATTGATACGTATTGGTGCGTATTGGTACGTATTGGTGCGTATTGGTACGTATTGGTGCGTATTGGTACGTATTGGTGCGTATTGGTGCGTATTGGGACGTATTGGTGCGTATGGGTTGTGACTGGACAGTAGGAAGTAAAGATCAGCCGTTTTGACCGCGTGGTTTCATTGATTCATGAAGCTACAGACTCACTGAGCTGCTTCACCTTCACAGCATTTCTGTTTAGGGTAAAAAAAGCTTCTCTGATTTCTATAGACATGTTGCAGCGTGACATCACACCCCCGGCTTCCTGCTGGAGAGCAAAACTGCTAGCTGATGATAACTAGCATTGGTTTTAGCTATTAAGTTGTCAATATAACACATTCGATCTTAAACAATATAAATAAAATAAAAAGGGATGCAGTGCTTTGTTACAAATTATCAACACTACATCAACTAGATAACCAGGTTAGGAAAAAGTTTTAATGTAAAATGGTGAAGGCGAAGGCACTATGTCAGCTATGCTAGCTTGACTATTACAACCTTAACATGTAGATGTGCTGCAGAATTTGGTATTTCGATTCAGTAAAAAAAAACAGCAACCCTAACGCCAACTCTGACAGATCATCAGTAGAGCGGGTTTTCAAATGAGCTAAGCTAACACACTGTGTTAGCTTAGCTAACAGCAGCAGGAGCTAATCCACAACAGCAATCACTTATTAATAAACGCAAAATAAACATCAAGCCTGAAAACATAAAACTGTTGCAGACTGAGCTTCTGTTCTTTGTGTGGGAAGTGTGTGTGTGTGTGTTGTTGAATCCTGATGTGTTAGGGAAGCTGTTGTCAGTCAGTTGCTATAGCAACGGGTCTGTGTGTAGCACAGCCAAAAAAGAGTGAGAAAAAAGGATAATACGAGTAGTTTTCAGTTATTCTTTGGTGGTTTCTCTGGTTTTATTTTCCCTATTAAAGACGCAGCTATTAAATTAATAACACCTTCATCTCCAAGTTTCATTTAATTAATGGTTGCAGCAGTGCCGCTCCAGATGACAAGTAAAAGAATCGTCTTCTTCCGCTCCAGCATTGTGAGCATGTCTAAAATTTATCCAGCGGCCAGTTTGATTTCTCTGAGGGCCACATAAGAACTTAAGGCGGACCGGGTTTGGCCCCCGGACCTCAAGTTTGACACATGGCTCTAGAAGTGGAGGCGTGTGAAGTGGAGCCGGTCCTCCAAGGTCATCACCAGGCGCTGGAATGACAGTTATTTCCTCCCTCAGAAATGCCTGGAATCCAGATCCAGAGTTTCCAGCAAACCGCAGAGCTCAAACTGGGCCTCCTGCTGGTTCCGGTCGCTCCCAGCCTGGTTCTGGTTCTGCAGAAATCTGCAGCTTAAACCAGACTCAGTTCTGCAACACAGAGCAGGGAGCTGAGCTTGATCCACGTTGGAAAAAGAAAATGCGTTTGCCAACAGAACCGGACCAAAACCCGGTTCTGTGATTAAAGTCCGGTTCTGCTGCAAACGGAGCCGAGAAATGCAGAAGGAAGTCCGACCGGCGGCGTTAAAAATAACTCCTAACTGAAGATAAGAGAACGACTTGAAAACATGAACAAATGTGATTTCAGTTTGAGCAACTTTTATTTAAATGAAGGAATTATTGACTGAAACCCAAAACTGGCTGAAACGTTGCTGGTAAGTTAGTTTCATCTTGTCTCAAGTCTACTGAGACATTTGCAACAGGAACTGTTGCAAATATCGGAAATATAACGGAAAATACTTTCCGTTGCTCTCAGTCGTACGATGGCGTATTTGGGTCATTATAGATATTTAAAAAAAGGAACAGTAAATAAAATTTTCTAGAAACAAACATGGAAAAGTCAGAAATTTTAATATTTTTTATGGAAAATTCAGAAAATTCTGTTTAGCAAATTTTCAACATTTTAAACTCAGAAATTTCAAAATTTCCGATAGTAAATTTCCGATATCAAAATTCTATAGATTTTTGAACAAATTGTTCGACATTTGAAACTCTGAAATTTCTTCTGTTTTTCTAGCAAATTCTCAAAAATTCTTTGTTTTTTGGTGAAAATGTACTCTTAGTTATTAGAGCCTTCTGCAAGGCAGTCTTACTGTCGCTGCATCTCTATGCAACGTCCGAATCCCATGATGCATTCTGACACCAAGCGGCTCCGGATGTGTCCGTCTGGATTCTCTGGAGCCTCCAGGCAGAAACTCAGAGCAAAGTGACAGAAAGAGTCACTTATGTCAGGCTGCATGTCAGAGAGGAGACGAGTCAGCAGATTTCCTGCTGACTCAGCAGAAACAGTTCTATCTGGAGGGAAACCAGGAAATGTTCCTGGAGAAACTCCTCTAGATTTAATGAAACCTCAGATGTAAAAGTGACAGGAGGTCTCACTCCTACCTGATTGCTGACCCAATACGTTCTGATTTCTGATCAGTTAGAGATCAATACTTCAGAAAATATCTGACTGAGATATCTCTTCCTGGTTGTTCTGCTTTATTGCTGTAAAAAAATCATCTTTAATTTATTGCTGAGCAGGAAAAATAACTTTTTATGAATATTATTTCCCCTAAGCACTTTCAACTTTCTGCTTTTGGTTCATGGTTCAAACACAAAAAACACAAAAAGTATTTCTGTTTAGTTTTAATGCAAATATTTTATTACACTTGAATTAAGACAAAACGGACTTACAAATAACTTTTCAGAAACTTGTTTTAAATAAATAATTCCCTAAAATGTATTTTAAAAAGCACCAGTTCCAGATTATTTCCCTTGTAACATTTTATGGTTTGAGATTATGAGTGAAATAATCTGTACTTTTTTAAACCCAGTATTAAGGAATTATTAAGGAATTAACCTTATTATTGAAAGGTTTCTGTGATGCTGCGACAGAAGAGTAAACATCATGTTGAAACATCGCTTCACACTGGCAGCCTCTCCAGAGACAAAAGGTGTTCACTGTAAAAAGTATTTACTTTTAATGCGTATTTTATCTACTATTATGTTTATGTGGCATAGACGTACAGTAAGACATTAATGGAAACATTGTGAAATGATTAGTTGTGTGGATTTTAAAGCTACTGAATGGATTTGCTTTTGAAGGAATTAAGTCTCATAAAAGCATCAGAAAAGCTTCCTGTTGTTTGGGATGATTCATTTTGAAAAGTCTAAATTTTACTACAAAAAACTCAGAAATTTGCCAGAAAAAACAAGAAAATTTTTAGATTAGTTTCAGAAATTTTCCGTAAAAGTTTCAAAAGTTGAAAAATGTTGACTTTCAAAATCTGAAATTTCCAAGATTTAAAAAAAAAAGAAGAGATTAATCTAAAAATTTCTAAGTTGTTTTGGTGGAAATTTAATTACTTTTGTCTTCAATGTCCCTAATACGGCTGTGAGTGACGGAAACTTTTTCTAAACTCGTTTCTGGCACAAATATTTTATTCCACTTGAAATAAGACAAAACTAACAAGTAACTTTTCTTCGAGGAATAAGAGATTTCAGTCAATAATTCATCAAACTTGATGAAAAGGTTCCAGTTATGAGTGAAAAAGTCCAGATTTCTCCCTTATTGTTAGCCAGGTGAAAGGTGCGTTTCGTGCATTCAGAGCTCATCCTCCTCATCATCAGGCTTTGTTGTAAGTTAGTTTTATTTTATTTCAAGTCTGCTGGGATATTTGCAGTACAAACTACAGACTGAAATCCTTGGTAAGGTTTTGTGTTTTTGCAGTGTAACGTGGAGTTTGTTGGAGCAGTGAAGGTTGTAGAGTCGACCAACTGCTGGGAGGAAGGATCTGCGGTTACGCTCCTTTGTGCACCCAGGATGCAGAAATGTTTGAGTGATTGCAGTTAAACACTCCTGAGTGATCCGACTTCTTCTTTCCTTCTGTTTTTAGGCATCAGACCTCCCATCATGAACGGGCCGATGCACCCGCGCCCCCTGGTGGCGCTGCTGGACGGCAGAGACTGCACCGTGGAGATGCCCATCCTGAAGGACGTCGCAACCGTGGCGTTCTGCGACGCTCAGTCCACACAGGAGATCCACGAGAAGGTAACGTCCGCAAGCTGACGATGCAGCTGTAGAGAGCTTCTTCCTGCTGGAAAAGCCTCCATGGAGTCTTCAGTCGGTCCAGATCCCTTCCTCCACATCAGGGTCAAACGGTTTCAGGCTGAGGAACACGTCGCACTCACAGACCATCTAACCAACTCAACCTCTTAATATGTACAACCTGAAGAGAAAATATTAATGTCTTAACTCACTTATTGTTGTCTTTTTTGTTCGTTCTTATGAGAAAAATGTTGTAAGTTTACTTTGAGTTATTTACGGGATTTCCAATGGAAATCAAAAGTGAGTTGTTCTTTACTATGAGTGTTGTGTCCATTAATAACATTTTAGTGCTACTTATAATTCAGAAGCGTAATAAAGGGAACAAATATTTTCTTACAGCTTGAAGAAAGCGAGACGTAAAGATGCAGTTAGTCAACGCGGGGCGTTACATATCTAAAAACAAAAATTCTGCAACTCACCCTGAGAAACTGAAAAATGTTCCTGCAGACACAAATTCTTCTGATCAAGAAATCCTGGGATTGTTCCCACTTGTATCCAGCTTTTCTTTTTAACCGCTGTTCTTAAGTTACTTCTGCAATGTTAGTCAAACAGAGTCCTGTGGAAAGCCAACTGTATTTAAAGACTCAAGACGTAAAAGCTACTAGGACTTTGTTACTTTTAACACAGACGATAAGTTATCAGGATATTTTGGTTCCTGGGCAAAATTTGATCCTCACCCCTTACCAGTTGGTGGCGATAATGCTCCATCTAGCTGTTTGACAATCTCCATTAAACAAAAGACAAAGAGAAACCAGTGTGACACCGTCTCCCTAACAACGGGCTCAAACACGCCTAGCAACGGGGTCAAACACGCCTAGCAACGGGGTCAAACACGCCTAGCAACGGGGTCAAACACGCCTAGCAACAGGGTCAAACACGCCTAGCAATGGGGTCAAACACGTCTAGCAACGGGGTCAAACACGCCTAGCAATGGGGTCAAACACGCCTAGCAATGGGGTCAAACACGCCTAGCAACGGGGTCAAACACGCCTAGCAATGGGGTCAAACACGTCTAGCAACGGGGTCAAACACGCCTAGCAACGGGGTCAAACACGCCTAGCAACGGGGTCAGCATTAGAGAAATAATTCTGCTTTGAATGCAGCAAATAATGTCTTGATTTCGCTGCACCTGCTGCTGTTTTCTCTGACTGAGGTTGTATTTTCAGGATGGATGTTCGTTCTGTGTGCAGGTGCTAAACGAAGCTGTGGGGGCGTTGATGTACCACACCATCACCCTGATGAGGGAAGACCTGGAGAAGTTCAAGGCGTTGCGCATCATCGTTCGCATCGGCAGCGGCTACGACAACATAGACATCAAATCCGCCGGGGAGCTTGGTACAAACCACAAACACCCTGAACTAACCACAGACACCCTGAACTAACCACAAACACCCTGAACTAACCACAAACACCCTGAACTAACCACAAACACCCTGAACTAACCACAAACACCCTGAACTAACCACAAACACCCTGAACTAGGCGCACAAATACATCAGCAACTGCTGAACTGCTAGTCTAGAGGGACTCATGTTGTAGAGACAAAGAATATGCAACACTTAAAAGTTGCAACTAATAAAAAAATGTTTTAAAATAAATAATCCCTGGCATAATTATTGGTAACCCTAATGATGCCTTTAAACCAGGGGGGCCCAAAGTGGGTCCTGGAGGCCCGGCATCCTGCACGTTTTAGTTCCCTCCCTGGTACCAACAACCTTTTCAGCAGGTTGTTGGTACCAAGCAGGTAAATGTTTTTCTTAGGCCTCTAATGAGCCATCATTTGATCCAGGTGTGTTAAACCAGGGAGAGACTAAAACATGCAGGATGCCGGGCCTCAGGGACCCACTTTGGGCCCCCCTGGTTTAAAATCTATGAAACTGAAGGATTTGTTTAGTTATGCTTAATTTTTAACTCGATCAAAGTTTCTCCAAGAATCTATTTTTATCTGTTCCACCACAGAGAAGGACGTCAAACATCCAAAAATCCTGATCAAGTTAATTGCCGAGTCTAATCACATTTTAATCACCAAAATAAGCAACACGTTCAATTCAAAAACCTTTTGTTGCTAAATTACTGAATAAATAAACAAAATGAGCTCAACAACAAAGGTATTTATAGCTTTTAATCTGTTCTTCATATTGGAGCAACGTTCAGCTTTCCAAAGTCAGGAGCTTCTTTAGAAATGACATTAGCATTAGCTGCTACATGTTAGCACTGAGATGCTATTTTAGGCTAGATTAGCTTCGCTGATAGGCTAACTCCTTTTAGCACAACTTGAACACAACAACAGTTTTTCCAGCGTTCGATCCGATTGTTTAGAAGCAGAAATTAAAACCCAGGAAGCCGAGAGAAGCGGCTTCGTCCTCCGTCGCTGCCGTTAGTGGTGTTAGCTAACGGCAGCTGGTGCGTCAGGTTTATGGGCGGAACAGAAACACACAAATACAAAAGGTTCCAACTTGGGACTTTTGTGTAAAAAAAAACCTGCATCTGTGACTAATCCAAATTAATTGATTAAAATGCACAAAAATATAATTTTTAATAAATGTCAAAGTGCAATCTGTCCCAGGGTGATAAGAATGTGATGACGTGTGAGGGAGAATACACAGGGGGCAGGAAACAACTTGACCTAACAACATAGAGCAGCTAGAAGTAAACTAGAATCACTAAGAAGGCCTGAAGTAAAATAAACAGAAACAGGAAAACAGAACAACAAACAAACCTCCAAACAAGCGAGGACTTACCAGAGAAGTCTGGTTGAAGCTCGTCTTCCTCCCAGCAGCGGTAAACTCTGTCAGCTGGATCTCCCTCAGACCTCACCCTGCTTCCTGCTCCGACAGGTATAGCTGTGTGCAACATGCCGGCAGCGTCGGTGGAGGAGACGGCAGACTCCACGCTGTGCCACATCCTCACCCTGTACCGACGCACCACCTGGCTGCACCAGGTTTGTAGCTCTGCAGCCCAGACAGCAGGCAGGGAACCAACAGTCACTGGGTTTGTTGGAGGTGTGCGTCCGCTCACCGCCATCATTATTTACACTGTAACAAATAATCTCTGCCAACTGACATATAAGCAAAATTGAAACATTTCATTTTCTTTAGAATGTGGCTGTATTTGAAAGACGTTGATGTAAAGTGTAGAAGGTACAGTAAAATGATTTGTTCCTCAAATCATTGCTTAGACTCATGTGTTGTAGTCTGACAGGATTAGCTTGTGGTGCAGAGTGAATTACAGCTGGATCACCGTGCGTCTGCGCTGTCCGCTCCGTCTGAAGTGACGATGCGTCTTCACTCCCGCCAGGCTCTCCGGGAAGGGACGCGGGTTCAGAGCGTGGAGCAGATCCGAGAGGTGGCGTCAGGCGCGGCCAGGATCAGAGGAGAGACGCTGGGACTCATTGGGCTCGGTGAGAATCCAAACTGGTGTCAAACTGGTCCACATCGGTCCAGGTCCTTTCTTTTCATACAGGACAACTAATCTGACCGAGCAGAAAGGCATCGCTGAAGGAAAGTCATGAGAAGTCAGATTAGTATAAGATTCGTCGGAGAGCGAAATCAAACTTTTTACCTCCATGCTAAAAAGCTTGTTGCTCAGCAAGACAATCCTGCATAAGACTACATACAATCTAGACGTAACAAACTCGATGTGTTTGTAGGCCGGGTCGGCCAGGCCGTCGCCCTGCGAGCCAAGGTCTTCGGCTTCAACGTGATTTTCTACGACCCGTATTTGGCCGACGGCGTAGAAAGGTCCCTGGGGCTCCAACGGGTCACCACCCTACAGGTAAACCCAGCTGGCCTTCATGTCTACCTTTCAGTGCCTTCAGATCAATCAAATGGAGGATTTCACTCTGAAAACAGAAATGAAACCTCATTTACACTTCTGGTCAGAAAGCTTTAGAAACATCTGAAAGGCCTGCAAGCAGCAGGTCCTGCAGCGGAAACGTTTCCATCTATTATTGAGTGATGAAAGCAGAACTAGACGACATTCTGACGGGGATTTATCATCTTCCTCCTCAGGACCTTCTCTTCCACTCTGACTGTGTCTCTCTGCACTGCAGCCTCAACGAGCACAACCACCACCTGATCAACGACTTCACCATCAAACAGGTACGCTGAGACCAGAGGCTGGCAAAGCCACCAAGGAAGCTTGTAAAGTCATATCAAGCCTCAGCTGAACGGTGTGTGTGTGTGTGTGACTGCGTGTTAAAGATGCGGCAGGGGGCGTTCCTGGTGAACACAGCCAGGGGGGGCCTGGTGGATGAAAAGGCTCTGGCTCAGGCTCTGAAGGAGGGCAGGATACGCGGGGCGGCTCTGGACGTCCATGAGACAGAACCTTTCAGGTATTACTGAGCAAATGCTTCATCAAGTTGTAAGAGAACTGGCTTCGTTGACCACCAAACCAGACGTTTGGGTTTTCCATCTATCCAACAGCAAACTGCAGTCCAGCTTCTTCTGTTCATATCCTCTCAGTCCATGTTAAAGTGTTTTCTTCACGGTGGGTTGAAGTGCCGCTGTTCCAGTTTCTGATTAACTTGATCCTTTGGTTGTTCTTGAACTTCCTAAACAATCTGAGGGTGACGGTTTGGGTCAGAGGTTTGGGGGTTCGAACAGAACCGTGATCCAAAACAAATATCTGACCTGGATAACCAAGGCCAACATTGAGCCACCGGGCCAGCACCAAGAAACCATCTGATTTAAGTAAACAGAAACATTTCTGTCCAGAAAGATGGCGGAAGCTTGCTGGTTTCTCTGAAACTTTAGGGACATTTATACAAATGTTAGTAGGACTGAGTGTATGTAAAGTTTTGACCCTGTGTGGATTAGAGAAAACCCACAACAAATTGTTGCTTTAAAAGTATTATCATCAAAAGTCCCAGATCAGTATCACACCTTTTGCTGATGACGGTTTTCTTTCTGTGCGAATCCCAGTTTGTCTTCTAAGTTTGAGTTAAATGATAAATTGGACAGAGTAATTTCCTGCAGCTGAGCTGAACGTACCGTTTGTTGCTGTGGCAGCTTCAGTCAGGGTCCACTGAAGGACGCTCCCAACCTGATCTGCACGCCGCACGCCGCCTGGTACAGCGAACAGGCATCACTGGAGATGAGAGAAGAGGCGGCGAGGGAAATCCGGAGGGCTGTGACAGGTTGGTGGACAGAGTCAGTGACCAAAGGAGACACTTTAGGACAGAGAAACAGATTTGTTTTGTTGATCCTTATTTGTTCATTTTCAGGTCGGATCCCAGACAGTCTGAAGAATTGTGTGAATAAAGAGTTTCTCTCACCCAACAACCACTGGGCCGTCGACCCGGCTGCGGTCCACCCTGAGCTCAACGGCGCCTACAGGTACCGGCCGGCGCCGAGTTATCAGCAAGAATTAGAGATGATCCAACATCCAGCTTATCAACACATATAGCTGCCAGGTTGCGTGCTTTGTTAATGTATTTATACACTTTACTGTATTTTACTGGATTTTATGTGACAGATCAACAAAACCGAAAGTGTTTTTACACCTGATAGTCCAGTAGACTCGGTTCGATTAGGGACCAAATTCGCAACATTTGTTCCACCTCCGTCTGCTGCAGTTCTCTTTCTCACTGCAGTCAAATGATCCAAACTAATTGGGAAACCTGTTCCCCTCCTGGCCTGTGAGGGCGCTGCACCAAGAACCACTGAAGGAAACGACATAAAAACCTCTGAAGGCACTGAGAGCAACTTCCTTCTTCACCAGATGGAAACAAGATGGAGGCGTCAGATTTTAGTGTTGGAGGATTTCTCTTTAGTCTTTGGCTGAAGACCAGGAGCCATTTCTGATGCTAGCACTAGGCTAGCACGTTAGCTTTGGTTGTATTTACCCAGAATGCCTTGCGCTGTAGTCCACTTCCTGCTTTTGGAGCGGTCTCTGGTCTGCATGAGGTTCACATATGCATTTGAAAAGAACCAGAGTTCACTTCAACTGAACCCAGACCGAGGTTTGGAGGACCAGAGGTCAGAGGTCAATTAGCATTCACACCTCACCAACCGGACCAGAGTTTCCAGGCAACCGGACCAGAGTTGGGTTAAAGCGGACTGAAGAGGAATGGTGTGAATCCACTCTTAGTACATACAGTATATGTGAAGTGGAAGGAAACAGTTACATGGTTTTACAGTTTTTATAGATAAAATGCAGAAAATGTGGCATGAGTTGACTTGATACTTCACAGGCAGTAGAGACCCACATGTTGGACTTTTGTCCTTTGGGATCCATCCCATAATATCTCTGGCTGCATGTTTAAGGTGGCTGTCCTGCTGGAAGGTGAACCTCCAGTCTCAGGTTCTTCTCAATCTAAAGTTCTCCAACCACAACAGCTGCCGTTAGCTGAGTTAGTTTAGTTACTTCCTTCACTGCTCTGTGCTGGTCTGTCAGCTCTCTGTAAAATCCACTGAGCTGTGTGAACAATTTTGCCCCTCCTGCCCCTCAGGTACCCCCCCGGAGTGGTGAGCTTGCCGGCCGGCGGCCTCCCTCCGCCCGTCGAAGGCATCGTCCCGAGCGCCGTGCCCATCACGCACACCCTCCCGCCAGCTGCCGCACACCCGCCCCACGCGCCGTCTCCCGGACAGAACACGGTGAAGCCACCAGAGGGCGACAGAGAGCAGCACCCCAGCGACCAGCTGTAGCCCTTCTGCACGCCGACCGCCGCTCAGGTTCCACCTGCTTCCCAACAGACAGGTCTCACTCCCAGCCGGAGCAGGACTGACGCTTTACTCAACAACCCAGAAAGTTCCTCTAAACCAACATCTGATCGTTGGTGCCTCAACAGAAAAAAATCAAAACAAGTTTAAATTGATTTGGGGAAAAAAGAATTAAGAAAATCTTTAGGCTGTTGGTGTCCAAAGTTAGAGGTTTTCATGTGTTCTGTGTCTTTTCCTTAGTTTGATGTGACATCGAAGTTATTGGGTTAGAAATGAATGTAACCTGCCTGTGAACAGATTTTAGAACATGATGATATTCGTATTCCAGTCTTAACAAAAACTGGTTTAAAGATACAATATCTCGTTTTCTTTTTATTTGTCCCTAAATTAGCAAGGCCCCAAAAAAGAGGCAGCATTTTGCACACCATCTCAGGAACCTACGTTTCCGCAGGTGGTAATCTAGTTTTTTCTAGCATTTTTCTTTTCTAAATAGTTTTTATGCCACTCAGTGCTTTTGTTTTTCTACCTGCTTGCCTTTCCGTGTCCCGTTGCGTTAGAAAAGAACAACTTTAGTGAGATATAAAGTTGATCTAATGCTTGTTTCTGTTGGTTTTGTTTAAGGAGCATGTCACTTTGCTCTGGGATTGTGTAAATGTTCGAACCGAAGGCGTAATGAGAGGAACGTTTAGGAGAGGTGGTGAAATGGTAAACATGCTGGGACCTGCTGATTCTGACGTTTTCATTCATGAGCTGACGAGGCGACAGACTGAGACACGTTAAAAACATGGTTTGTTTTTAATAATTCACCTATTCTGGCTGCAATTTCTGCTCCTGTTCTGACCAGCATTGTAACTTTGATAAAGGAATGACATTTGTGTCGACCAGAATGACCAACACTATGCTAGGCTACGTTCACACAGCAGGCAGATGTGACCCAATTCAGATCCTTTCACCCCAAAAATAAAATTTGTTCCACTTACACATGTGGATAAATCTTTACTGCCGTAGGCAGAGCTCCGTGGAGGCCATCTTTACTGCCGTAGGCAGAGCTCCGCGGCGGCCATCTTTACTGCCGTAAGCAGAGTGCCGCGGCGGCCATCTTTACTGCCGTAAGCAGAGCGATGCTGGGTGACATCTGTCTTCTTCTGCGCATTTGGATTATCATGCGCAAATAGAGTCTGACTTTGGTCACTTTTAATTAGTAGAATGAATAATCATGCAAAAAAAAGTCAGATTTGAGCATTGAGACCTGCTGAGAAAACGTAGCCGTGGCGATCTGTGCAGGTCTCATTTTTTTTCACATAATGGATCCATGTTTTACCCCTGAGGGTTTAACTCCATCACAAATCAAACTCTGAATCAGTTTCCACACAACAACACTTAGCTTAGCTTTAACTTTCACTACAAGCTAATAAAGATAAAGGTAGAACACTCAGATAAAGGCGAACGTTCTTCATTTGGCTCAGACACAAAGAGAAAAACACAGAGCCAAAGCTGCAGCTTGAAGAGAGCTGATACTCTTAACTTTAGTAGATGTGAAACGTGCTATAAAAGAAAGCTTTTTGCTATTTGATTGACTTTATGCTCACAAACAACTCCTTCTCCAGCTTTCTGTCCTAGCTGCGTCATGAACAGCATTTCGTTTTCTCTTTTTAGCTTTCAGTTGGTTTTTCTCTTGAATTCGGAAGCAGAAAATGTTGCAAACAATGAAACTTTTTCTGAGGAATAAAATCTGCCTTCTTGGCTCGTTTACATCTTCACCCCACACCTAGCTTAGCATATTCGCCTTAAATAGTTTGGTTTTCTGTTACAACAGAAAACAACATCATCCATATATGGAAGTGCTTCCTGTTTTACACAAAGGGGTAGGTGTCGTTTTTTAAATTACTTTTATACTTTTTATGAACAGAAAAGGCCAGTTGTGATTTATTTCACGTCTTTTATTTTGTATTTTCGGGTTTCCTGGCTCTAAACCTTTACTCTGTTATGCACTTTAAGTTGATTCCTCCATCTTCAGGTCCTGGGACGGTTACGACAGTAAAAACGGTTAAACTTGGGTAAAGATGAGACTCAGATGATCTCTGAAGATTGTTTTAACGTCTCGAGAACAAACGCCTCCCGCTTTCCACAAACAGACATGAGCACAGAGAAGCGGCGGCGTTTCCCCCGAGCGGCCTGAGATTTCCTGGAGTCCCTTTAACATCAAGCCGGGCCCTTCCCGTTGCTACCATTTAACCACCTGCTCTCTTCATGTGTACATACAGTGTTCTGCTTGCCTGTGTCAATGTGACTTGATTGTTTCTGTGTCTAAAAGCAGCGCCAGTAGGGGGAGCAGTAAATTACCCAGAAGTCCTTTCTGCTCCCCCTACCTGCAGCTGAGTAGTAAAAGCTGTTTCCTGTTGCCTACCTGGTCTTCTTCATGGTGAGGCAGCGATCAGGGATGGACATTTCCACCGCAGGGCGTTTCAGGCTAAAATGTTTGATTACGAGAATAAAGTCAAAATAATGTAAGAATAAAACAAAAAGTAGAAATAATACGAGAATAAAACTGCATGTCAGTCATAATATAATAAAACCAATAAAATTAGGAGACTAAAGTCATTAAATGAAGTTATAATATAAACAGAATAAAGAAGCTATTTTACCTCAAAAAGGATTAAAAACACGAGGAAAGCTGAGAATCTTATACTTTATTATAAGGAATAAGGAAAAACTTCATTTTTAACACATCAGCATGAAATTATTATCAGTGGCTGAACTGAGTTTCGAAGACAGAAGATTTTAATAACTATCAAAGTTTTACCTAAAAACTTTCCATCTTTCTTCTGGTATTTTTGTGTCTTTGTTCTCATAAAATTCTGACTTTATCCTCGTAATTCTGAATAAAATGATAAAATCTGGTCGTCTGGCTGTAGCAACGCGCCGCCGCAGACCGAAGGTTCTGGGCTGATATTCTGACTCGGTTCTGGTTCTTCCAACCCAAACTGCAAACATTCCTGGTCCAAACTGACGGATCCGGCGGTTCCCCTGAAATGCCATCCCTGGCGGGAGCGCCCCCTGCTGCCGCCCTTCATGGTGACGTAGTAGGCGTAGCAATATTCAGTACACACATTAATCTATATTCTACAGTAAATATCATTATTTTTGGTCAAACGATGACAACTGAAAAAGATGTTTGTGACTGTATGCATTTGTATGAATTATTTTAAAAGGAAATAAACTGTGGAAAGGTGACGGCTGGGTTTCTGTTTCTGTGCTGCGTTTAGCTGTTAGCATCATTTAGTTTAGATCATCAGAAAAACTTTATTAAAATGCATCTCCACTGGGAAGGATTTTCATTTTTCTGCTGTTAAAAGCAGAACAGACCATTTGTGAAGCTCTAGAGATGATGCTGTTTGGATCAAAACAAATTTGAATCTTTGTTTCCTTATTCTGTTGCTAAATTAGAGCCAATAATTTACATACAAACAGATTTCTGTCCAAATGGAGAAAACGGTTGGATCTGGATAAATAATTTCAGAACTTGCATTTTTTAATTAATTTAGTGAAAACATGAATTTCTTTAGATAATATTTTAATTTGTTGTGCATAGCAGAACCGAGTTTGAGTTGAATCATTTGAGGAATAATTGATCCAATAACGTTTTAAATCGTAATAAATCCTCATTAAATGTAAACGTGTCCAGTTTCCCCTCGTTAGTTCTGTGTCTCCACCAGGGGGCGCCGTTCCTATGCAGCAGAACTGCAGATAAAACTTGTGAAATTCTGATTATTGCTCCTATAAACACAAAATAATTAAAAACATATTAATAAGTGATCAGATTGTATGTGTAACCCACGTTAAAATCTGACAAATAGGAATAAATAGCTGCTCAGTTAAAATCTGAATAAATAGGAATAAATACTTGCCCATGTTAAAATCTGACATAAATAAGAATAAATAGCGGATTAAAAGTCTGAACAGAGAATAACGTCGCTGCCCCTTTAAGGAACCAGCGTCACAGACGCGACGCCTGGGTGACGCTGCGGTGCACAAACCAGAGGGAGAGAGCAGAGGAGGAATCGGAGGAAAAGAGCAGTTGATTGATTAACGGAAAAAAAAAAAGTTAATATTATAGTTAAGAAGACATAATTTACCTGGTCGGAAACTGACTGGGATTTTATGAGAACTGAGTTACATCGGTTTTGGTGAGTTTTGTGTTTATTTTCTTACGTATTCACCGTGTTGTACTTTTCCTTTTGGCAGAAAGCTAACGCTTAAGACGTAGCTGTTTGAAAGAAATGCTCCGTTATAAACTGTGATCAGGTTAATGTATAAACGGTTATCCAGTTAATATGTTGAGTTTATGAAGAAGAATTTATTTGTATAATTTAAGGATTTAAAAAGAGTTTTGTCGTGTTTGTGGCCTGTTACACAGGTCAGGTTTTTTGTTCGGTTGGAAGCTCGGTCGGAGCGAAGATTGGTCTGCCGTGTGCGACGTCCACATTCACAGACGGGATTCAAGATGGCGAGCCAGACCTAGACCTTCAATTCATCTTTTCCATCATATCAGGGAAGGACTCTCCTGCGTATGATAATTCGCTGCCGGAGCGGTAGGAACTTCAGGAACTGGTTCAAACCGAACTGAACAGGATTAAGAACTGATTTAAGAACTGGTGAAATTATCATTATTTTTTTGGACTGAATCAAAACCGAAGCTTTTCATTGAACTGAGAACCTGAATTCACATTTGGACTTGAACTTGAGTTTAAAGTGGCATACTTGGCTTTTCATATGTTATGTCTCTGAATGTGAATTGAATAATTGTGGTCCACTTTGATTTGTTTGAAGGTATTTCCTTACCTGTGAAAGGAAAGAAAAGCGAGTTAACTCAGAGAAAAAATAGGAATCCTAAAATAGGTGCAACCTAAGAAAAGGAGACTGGTCTAACTAACTTAAATTAGTTTGACTAAAATAACCTAGGAAAAAGAGACTGGTCTAACTAAATTAGATTAGTTTTACTGAAATAAGCTAGGTGAACTAGTGAGTAAAAAGAAGTGATACATTCTTCTTTTTCTTCTTTTTTTAGGGGGGTTTTGTGTATTGTGTTTCATGTGTGTTTTGCATTCAGTAAATTGCCGGCTTTTTGCATTTAAAGCAGCGGTCTCTGGTGTTGTTATTCTTGCTTCCCCACTCCTTAGAGCCTAGAACTGGTCCAGTAGCGCAGTTAGCCGTGTGATACCGGTGCTACATATGTCCTGATTAACAGCATAATAAATGTAACAAACCAACAGATGATTTGACCTTCTACTCATTTAAAAGTTAATATTTTTTGTTTTGTTGGTTTAAAAAGCAGCAAATTTCCTGGAAGTCACTTTGAAACTCCAACCCAGCATTAGAGGTCTGCAATCCAACTTTCCTTTTCAAATCACAACCAAAAATCAAATTATGAAGAAGTCAGAAAGTGTTTTATTGTTTTTTATAGTTTCATACCGAGAACAATAAATGAAAAAATGACCATCGGACAGAAAAAGACATTTATTAATCAGACTGGATGCGGTTTGGTGAATTTATATCCAGATTTCCAGTTTATTTTGCAGAAACTTCCTGTAAACATGCGACAGTCGGGAACATCAGATCCGAATCTGATTCATTTCCACAGAAATAAATCAGATATTTTTGCAGGGAGAAAAAATGGAAAGTAGGAAAACAGTTGGATTTGGGCAGAGCCGTAAAGTAAAAGATAAAAGTACTACGTTAGATTTTAGTTAAATATTTATCTTTCTGAGGACTTTCTACTTTTACTTCCTACTTTTAAGATAAATCTGTATTTTTACCAATTACATTTTCACATATGGCTAAATGAGAGTTGGTAAGAATAAAAACTGGAACGTATCAGTACTTTGTAAAATCTCTATTCATGTTGTCAGCAAAGATTAAAATGTATTTTTTATACCTAGAACTTTTTACGTATTTTATTGAAAGTCTTTGAGTTAAACAGTCCAACCTGTTTCACTTTGACTAGAATATAAAAGTTTTTATAAAAGTTTCTGTAGGTAACTGCAGCTGTTCCTGATCATTTGTTTTTCAGAGATGCATGTTGCACCATTTCATTTTGAACACGTTCAGTTTGACCAATCATGAGGCTTCATTTGAAACTAACTGGCCTTATCTATGAATAACTTTCATAAAACAAAAAGGTGGCAGCTGAAACAGACTTTAAATCTGTTCATGTTTTCACCTTCAATCAGCCGACTTTGACCAGCTTTAGGTTAAATTATTCTGCAGGATTCAGTCACATGCAACCATATTATGTGTAGAAAAGTGAGACCTGGCAGAGCTGCATCAGCGTGAGAATGCTGGTCAGAACAGGAGCAGACGTTTTGGTCCACCGCCGGGCAGCAGAACGGGTACGGCGCCATATTGTCTCCTGAATGCCATGATTTCAGCTCCACCTTCACAGAGCTGCTCTTCATCCTCACCTGCTCTGTGCTGCTCCCCATTTAAACAGCTGATCGTCACCAGCTCAGTGACAAATCGTCTGGTGCTCCTGTCACAGCCTTCAAGCCCCGATTCATGTCCAAGGAGTTTCTGGTTTTCTGATCCTGCCTGTGTTTGACCACTGCTTTTGTCTAGTCCCTGCTGCCATCAGAGGAGTTTCTGACCTCCTGTTGCTGAACCCTGCCTGCCTCCTGTCTACTGGATGTTGGATTTTCCTTGCCTGGGACTCTCCTGTGCCCGACCCTGGACCGTTTTGCCTCTCTGGCTGGTGGATATTCTGAGACTCCAAACCCTCCAAACCCAGGCTGGATTCTCGGCCGTTGTGGATCCCGGTTCTTGGTAAATCTCTTTGTGTTTTCCCTGGTTTTCATCCAGTCACGACTCTCTCCTCCGTGTTTGTGACCGAACCCTGTGGATCCCCTTCCACACCATCTCACTACTTCTAATAAAACGTGTCGTAGTATCACTTGTCTTGGCTGCGTTTTGGGTTCTGGCTGATTTTACTTAAACGTTACAATGAGTCTGTTTTTTGAGAAATGTAACTAATGCATAGTTTCAGGTTATAACTTTTTCACATTTCTGTATGAAATGTATTATGATCTTAACATGTTTCAGAAACTTTAAAGAGAAGAAAACAGTTTGCACCTGCCACTCCTCCACTTAGTGATTAACTGAAAAGGCAGCTGTGATTTCCGCCTCCATCTGATGAAAGGCAGAGTTCACTAGATTTACTGAGTCATATTTTACCAGCCAGAAGCAGAAAACATCAAATAATTGTGTCTTTCTGTGTGATAGTCGTGGTTTTTACACATTAACAAAATAAAAGAGGTGACTTTTCACACGTTCTCCTGTTTCACCCTCTCAGCTCTTTTCACGAACCCTCTCACTTCCCTGCGGTTTCTCCTGCAGACGTCGACTCGCTGCTGTTCTCCAGCTGACGGAGCGTCATGCAGACCGACACCGACAGGGAGTTACTGTCCAAAACCAGGCGGGGAACACGGTGGCTGCCCTCACCCCGACAAGCTGGGGTTAGGAGCTCACATCGCCCCTGACTCCACGTGTCCAGTGGTTTCTATGGAGAGCTTGACTGCAGCGGCTCCGTGTCTGGTTTAACAGGCGGCTCCGGCCTGCCAAGAAAAACGTCTGGAGCTTAGTAAACAGCAGACACGTGCTGCAGGAGGCTGGCTGCTGCCTGAAACGTGCAGCTTCTGCAGGTGACTCCTGATTAGTTCAAACTGTTAGTCTCATTTTAATTTTTGCAGAAGTAAGGGTTTTGTTGATATGCAGGTGTTGGAGACTTCCTCTTAAATCCACGCAGGTTTAACAAGTCAAAAGTCCTGGCTGTGATTCAGCTGCAGGGTCTGTTAAAGAACAAAATGTTATCTTTGGCTCAGTGGGTTTTCTTAGACCCATGCAACGGCTCCACTGCTGGAGAACAGAATAAAATGAATATAAAACATTTAAAAATCCTCTTTTTCCAAATATTCCACCCAGTTTCACCATAAAGTCTGTTTATTTTCCCACAATCAGCGGTGTTTACTTGTTCCCCCAGAATCCCTGACAGAGCCATGACCCAGTTTCTCCCGCCAGGTTTCGATGTTTCTTGTGTTTCCTGTCTGAGTCGGACTGTGACCGAAGCCACCTGAATGTGGGTCAGTGAAATCTGTTCAACTGCGGCTCAATGCCACACAATGCACAACCAAACCTGCAGCAGACACGTTGCAACATCACAAGTGCAAAAAAACTGCTAGTCGACAACGACCAGCATTGGTTTTAGCTGACAAGATGTCAGTATAACCCAGTAAACCATAAATGAACGTCTGATATATAAAATAAAAAGGAACTCAGTGCTTTGCTACTAATTATCAACACTAAGACAACTAGATAACAAGGTCAGGAAAATGTTTTAATTAAAAATAGAGAGGGAAAATAGGTCAGTTATGCTAGCTTGACTTTGACAACCTTAACATGTAGGTGTGCTGCAGAATTCGCTCTTTCAGAACCAACAAAATGGCGACGTACACACCAACCCTGACAGATCATCAGCAGCAATAGCAGCAGTAGCTAATAGAAGCGGTAGCTAATAGCAATGGTAGCTAATAGCAACACTAGCTAATAGCAGCAGTAGACAAGATGTCAGTATAACCCAGTAAACCATAAATGAACGTCTGATATACGTTAATTTATGGTATATCAGACGTTATATAGCAATGGTAGCTAATAGCAACACTAGCTAATAGCGGCAGTAGCTAATAGCAGCACTAGCTAATAGCAATGGTAGCTAATCTACCGCAGTGATCACTTATTAATAATCGTAAAATAAACGTCAAGCCTGAAAACATAAAACTGTAACGAACTGAATGTTCTGATCTTTGTGTGGGAAATGTTTGCGTAATTTTGGTGTTCAGTCCAGACACATTATTGGGGCTGCTGTCAGTCGGTTGCTACGGCAACGGGTCTGTGTGTAGCGTAGCCGACACAGAGAGCGAGAAAAGGGCAGAACACGAGAGGTTTTGAGTTATTCTCGATTCTTCTCCACGGCTGCAGGTTTCAGCCAGAGCTGTCCGGGTGCTGCCACCTGTCGCCCCGACTCAGCTGGAAAGAATCAGAGGTTTCACACTTCAGCTGGTTTCATTTGGTTGGAAATGTGCACTTAGCTACAGCTGCCACTTCCGCGAGTCCAACCTGAGGAGACACAGACGACGGTAATGGAAGAACAGCAACGACAAGCGTTTCTGCTAAAAACGTGGGTTTTTTAAACTGATGTGATCACTCCGGGTTTGTCTGAGGATCGAAATAACACCACTGCCTCCGTCCAGGAAGGCAGGTTTCAACTCGGTTAATTCAGTTGTTATAGAAAGAGCCTTGCCTACTTTCAAGTAATTGATTTCTGTTTGACAGACAGGTTGCAGTCTTGCCAAAGAAAAGCCACATTAGACATGGAGCTCATTTCCACGAAACATTTCACCATCTGCTAATGTGTCCAGCATCGCGCTGAAAAAATCCAGAGTTCCCCCGGACCTTTTCTAGGAATACCTTGAGAGGAAATCCAGACCATGTTGCAGTGCTTAATTTCATCATAGATTAACATCAGCCCTTTTTTCCTGTTGCTGAATCAGGAAGTTGCTTCATTTATCCATCTATTTTCTGTCTGTTTCTCTCCGGTTCAGAGTCGGTACGCCGTGTCCCCCGCTCCGTGATGTAAGGGTCAGAGCCTCTGGATGTCCATCAATCTGAATTTAAATAATAAATCTCAAGTTCGTAGCCTTAAAAAGTAAAATAGCTATTTATTTGGATGACTTTAATGAAAGCTACTTGGAGCTGCTAGCTTCTACTTTGGTGTTTTCTCTGCTGTGTTGGTTAGATTCATTTAAATCCAGTTTCATGAAGCGTTGACCTCTGGTTTAAATCAGCTTCAACAGTGAAATGATGTGGCATTTTGAATCAACTTCACTAATTGTTTCAAACCAAAACCATCAATGCAAAACTTATTTAATATCAAATATTTGCATAATAATTACCCTCAGTTGAGTCACATCAGGCAGGAATGTATTTTCTTACTGTGATGAACTGATACCTTCACCAGGCGCAACCAGCTGCCTAAATCAAAGTATACCAGATTTTAATCCAGTCACAGTTTCCGTCATATCGCTCCTTTGGTTTAAAGTCCATTTAATGAAATCCCAAAGACGGTACCGGAATGACCAGAACTTCCCTGTTTTGTTGAATGCATTTCAGGATCACTAGATTCAATTTAATCAACAAAGACAAACACTTTGGTGTTTTCTCATCTGATAGTCCAGTAGATACGGTTCAATTGGGAACAAAACTATGACATTTGTCCTATTTTCAGCCAAACCAACCGAACCCTCTGAGCAACCTGTTCCCCTCCTGGCCTGTGGGGGCGCTGCACCAAGAACCACTGAAGGAAACGACACAAAAACCTCTGATGACACTGAGAGCAACTTCCTGTTTCACCAAATGGAAACTAAATGGAGGCGTCAGATTTTAGCGGTTGGAGGATTTCTCTTTAGTCTTTGGCTGAAGACCAGGAGCCATATCTGCTGCTAGCGCTAGGCTAAAGCTTGTGTTTGTTTTGGTTGAATTTACCCAGAATGCCCTGCCCTATGCATAGAATGGAACCAGAGTTCACTTCAACCGAACCCAGACAGAGGCTTGGTGGGCCACAGTTTGCTTTTTGGTTAGCATCAGAGTTCGATTAGCATTCATATCTCCCCAAACGAACCAGACTTTCTAGCAAATGGACTGAAGTTGGATTAAAGTGTAAAAATTTACAATCACGTTACTGCAGACATTTATTTTTACATTTGTCCATCTAGATTTATTTGTTTTTCTATTAAATAATGCATCATATATGTGTCAAGTTAAAAAAATTAAATGTTTTAAATATATTTTTTCTAAACATGTTCATATAATCAAAGAAATAGAGCTTTTTCTAGTCATTATGTTATAAATCCTAAAACCAATTAAAACAAATCTGCACCTGATCTCACAACCATGTTCTGCCATCCATCTGCAAAAATCATTCTGCTCAAAATAAAAAGTGAACATAGGATGTAAAACTTCTTTAAATTGTAAGCATTGTTTACGTGCTTATTCCTTCTGAAAACAGTAAATAACTTTGTAATTTTTTGTGTTGGCTTAATAGAAGAGGCGAAACGAGCTAAATGTTCTGCGTTCACAGCAAACCGAAGGATTATTTAGGTTTTGTTTTATTTCCTGATCTTTTTCTGCCGCTATTTTTCTTTCACCATCACAAACGTCCCCATCTCTCCTCCTCCATTAGCTGGCGAGGCGACTTCTTCTGATGTTAAATAGTTTGTGCACTGCTGCCACCTAGTGACCGGAGGCTTGTTTATCATCCAAGCATGAAAAAAAGACATATAATAAATAGTTTATCCATGAACATCATGTACATGTTTTAAATCACGGTACTCAGTTGGACATTTCTTTTAATCAGAGTTTTAAATAACAGTAATGTGTCCTTATTGTATTGAATCACTGCAACATGTTTTGTGTTTTCACTGCTTTTGATCGTTTCTGTGACCGACGCTTCGTTATAAGAATTAAAGCATCGTTTACCTAAATCCTCCCGGGGATTTAGGTTATTCCTCTGCATGTGTTGTTATGCAACATTTACGCTGTGAGGAAATCTGCTGCAGCTTTGCCTGTTTTTCAACTTTTCATCACATTTTAATTCTGACATCATCCTGAACCTGCAAGCAAATTAATATGACGTTTAGGTCTGCAGGGACCAGTCAAAGCCCGCTGCAGCATGAAAAATAAAAAAACAGCTGTCCGTTCTTGGAAATATCTGGCTTTCTCTTTCTGCTGTATTACAAGATATGTCTGCTTTGACAATCTGCAGCGTTGAGCCTCATATTTTCATTCAGAAAAATCACAATCTGTCAAAGGATTAGGGTCATTTGCACCCCAAAAATAATCTTTTCAACTGCTCATTTATTTTCAAGAGAGCACGGTTTGTAGAAAAACAATTTGTAGAAAAAAATATCTGATATTATATTTGACAGGATATTGAAATATACTTAGCGTTTAAAATTAGAAATCTTTTGTAGAAATACTTTAAATCCTGTAAAAAACACAGATCAGCCCTGCTTTCAAAGGTTTGTGTGGGTTCAAAATTAAAAATAAAGGAAAAACTTTGCAATTTTCAACCTTTTCTTTTCAGACATGTTCAAACTACTTGCTGACTGCAGTCATACAGACTTTCATTTCCCAAACTGAGGAATATGTGCAAAGCGTAAAGGAAGAAAATCGACAACATGACAGACGGGAACCAGGCTGATTTACCTTTAAATAGTTATTGTGGATGGCAGCTCCAGCAGCAGTCAGTCTTGCAACAGATCTGAAGAAGACTCTGACTGAAGACTGTTGCTATGACAGTCTCATGTAGTTTTTTTTACTGTTTTTCCCTCTGTGACCTGTGATATAACGTGTCGTTTTCTCCCTCTGAGGTTCAGGATTTAAGGTTTTCATGGCAATCTCACATCCTCCGCCGTCACTTCATGTCCTGTAACTCATGTGAATCAAAGCCGGACAACTGGATGGATTTAAAAGCAGCAGATTTCTCTTCCAGAATCAGGGACGTTCCAACAATCACAGAGCAGGACAGACACAGGACATCGCTTCAGTTTGAAGCTTTTCCACAGAATCTTCTCCCTTCGATTCGATCCGTTCGTTTGTTAAAACAAGAAAAGTTCAAATGAGCAAAGATCCGCTCTGACGGGAATCCTGCTGCGTCTCCATTGACCATAAAATTAAAATCATGAAAATAAATTTGCCCAATGGAAACAAACCAATTTCGAAAAAACTCACATTTTTTGTTTCTGACTGAATTAAAATTTGTGTATTTAGCTGATAAAGTGGAAACCTTTTTCTTCGCATTACACAAGTCATGTGATCAACAACAGAATGATTACTTCTGACGGAAATGCAGAAGAAAACGACAACAGGAAGTAGTTGGTGGATGATGGAGCGGCATGTTTTTTAACAAACATATTCACATGTGATTTTAATTTTGTTTCTTATTTAATACAAACACTGAAGTTGTAAAATTGTGTTTTTTCGACGTTAGCGGAGAATCGCCAAAATTCATTTGTAATGAAGACGCAGCGTCCTAAAGGAGAAGGTGAGAAAAGACCTGCTAAAGCTTTCATTGATGGTTTCACATCAGAACATGACAGCATAGCAACAGGCACATTTAAAAAGATGGAAAAACTGAATGTTCCCCACTAAGCAGCGAAACAGAATCAAAACGCTGCCAAACACGAAGCACTTCTATAATTTATAGAGGTTTTCCTGACACACGCACATCTAAAATTCAACATTTTCTGTCCCTCATTCAGAAACTCCCATCATCACCTTCCTAAACTGGCCTATAATAATGACTTATTTTTTTGGCCAAAAATAAAAAAATTTTGCTAAATGATTTTTGCACAAAATATCTTTAGGAAAGAAAGAGGTGGGGATTTTTTTTGCTGTCGGCAAAAAATGACTTGGGTAGTTATTTAATAAGGTGACGACATTTCACAAAGATCCATCTCACAGAGTGAGATCCTCCAAGACTTTATGTCTGCTAACGATGATTTTGGCTCAGAGAATACGGTAAAGATAATGCAGTTTTATTCATAAAGCACATTTTCAGCATCAAGGCAATTAAAAGTGTTTACATAAAAACCCAAAGTGAATCGTGTGAATACATAAAAACCAAACCTCTGTCTGGTTTGGTTGGTGAACTCTGGTTCAGTTTGAATGTGAACGCCAAGCGGACCGGAGACCAAAAGCAGGAAGTGGACTACAGCACAGGGCATTCTGGGTAAATACAGCCAAAGCTAATGTGCTAGTGTAAAGGAAAATGATTATTTGTTGGCGCTTAATACAGTTAATCTACGACATGTGTAACAGTTATATACAATACTCTTATTTGGAACAGGTCTCGTCTGAGATGCGGTAAGCAGACAGAGCAGGGCCCTTTGCCTCCCCCACACTAGAGCAATAAATTTGCATTCCAATGGAAGTGGGGACTACGGAGGTGTCTGTGAAATCTCATCTTAGGACGTTTGGCGCCAGGGATCTTCCGTATCAGGCAGCGATGGGCACGAAGTGGTCCGCCTTTGCTTAGATAAAAAAACAGACACCTTTGCTATAAATCAGGAAGTCACAACTTTCTTTGGGGGCCTGAGGGAGTTCTAATTGGTCGAAGAGCAGAACGCCTTCTTTGCATATATTAAATAGGGAAACGCCTCTTTGGTTAAAATTTCAGGGCAGCACCGGAGAGGGGCTGAGAGAGTTTTTTTTCATCTTTTCTCCACGAGGGCGCCTTTGTCTGTCTTATATGTTTTGTGTTCGTCTGTCTTCCCTTGTGTGTTTTTATTTTCATGAGAAAATGCATATCTCTGTATCTCTGCAGCTTTGTTGTCGATTGCTTTGTATGAGATTAAACTCTGTGATCTGTGACGTCATTCTGTTTCGCCGTACTTTTGCAGCCGTGATGACATCCGCTCGTGACCCGGCTAACAGGAGGAAAAGGAGAGCCATGCTTTTTCCAAAATTTAAGCTAACATAATAACTTTCCTCTTCAACACTAGCCTAGCGCTAGCAGCAGAAATGGCTCCTGGTCTTTAGCCAAAGACTAAAGAGAAATCCTCCAGCTGCTAAAATCTGACGCCTCCATCTTGTTTCCATCTGGTGAAGAAGGAAGTTGCTCTCAGAGTCTTCAAAGGTTTTTGTGTTGTTTCCTTCAGTGGTTCTTGGTGCAGCGCCCCCACAGGCCAGGAGGGGAGCAGGTTGGTTTGGGTCAGAACCACAGCAGCTGGAGGTGGAGCAGATGATGGAGTTCTGGTTCCAGTAGAACCGGGTCTACTGAACTATCAGTAAATTCAGATTACAGGATGTAAGAACTGAAAGTTTAAAGTTGAAACATGTTAGCATTTAGTCGATCAGTTTTCATGTAGTCATAAGTATCTCTGTATTTTGCGTTTTTGCTGCGATCTTGGTAATAATCGTCATCTTGACTCCTGAAACCAGCTGTAAAAGTGGCCGTGGAGCCAGACGAAGCCACTCTGTGTGCAGGACTGATTATTTTAGCACATTCTGTTAAATAACTGACGGTTTGCTGGAATCCTCTGAATCTGTTAAAAGCCAAGGCGAACCTTTCCAGGAAGACGTAGTAAAACCACTAAAGCAGCAGGTCGGATAAAATCCTTGTTCTCATTACCCTCAGCGTCTCTGTGCTTAGCCGACTGTAAGGACTTTTACCAGAAAGGAAAATGAAAAGATTAACCTACTTTCACTCTTCTGATGAAATTAAAAATCCTAATTTGACGAGTCAGAAGAGAAATTCAGTTTGGGGAGCAGCAAACAGAGAACTGACCTCTTATTCTGTTGTGTTTTTCAACATATTTTACTTGCAATATTTTATCAATTTTTACAACTCTGGTAATTTTCTAGTAATCCAAAACACAAATAAATGTACTAAATGACCAGATAATGAATAAATGTAAGTAAAATTAATACATGTAAGTTATTTAATGAGTAAAACATAGTTATTCTGATTTAGGCTCTGCTACGTTCTCCTACTGCTCCCCAGTGTCCCACCACTCAACACGTTGGAACAGATTAGAATTTAAAATGAGATTTTTCTCACTTTCTGGTGTTAATTAAAAAGGATATTTTTATGTCTTTTAATCATTTGATTTGGATTAATTACATAGATTTTAATGCAATTAATCAGTTTTTTTTCCTTTTACCCAAAGTACAGCGTAGGAACCTTTGTATTTGTGTGTTTCTGGTACACCCGTAAATCAGGCAACATCCGCCAACAACAGTGGTGGATGATGACGCAACATCTCTCGGTCCACTGGAGGTTAATTTCTGAGTCCGATCTGATGGAAAAGACAACTGTTTGTTGTTTGGACAATGTGCAGCTGGCTAACCAAAGCTTTCATCACAGTTCATCCAAAGTGTTGAATTCAAATCTCCTCTGGAATATCACCAACTACAATTTCCACAAAACGCCGCGCACGCAGCCGCACGCAGCCATCAACGCCTGACTGGTGCAGCTGTTTCCATCCGACGCCGTGATTTTAATGACTTATTGTCTGAAGAATCTTATTTACATGCGACTCTAATTTAACGTTTTATTGAATGGAAACACAGCAACTGCAATATTGTGCTTTCTTTTTTTTTTACCTTAGCGGAATATAGACAACGATTTGAGCACATTTGTAATGGAAACACAGTCACTGTTTTTCTACCAACTTGGAATAAACACACCAGGAACTGGATTTTCTTACCTTGTTTTTAGTTTACAAACTGTATCTTTATGTCCATTTATTCAATAATTCAGCATCATCAAATGATAATTTTTTGACATATAGTTTTGATTCATCAGAGATCCTGCAGTTAATTTGACTAAAACTTTAAGTTGAGTTGCACCACTACTAGATAAATAAACTGAATTGATTTGAATAAGTAACCCACCAGTAACCTAAACAATCCAATGTGTTTTGTGAAAGATGGGAAAACTATGACATCACTATGACATAAGCTGCAGTTCTGCAGTAAAATGCCCATTAAAGGCAATTCTAATACCAGACAGATGCTAAACTCTAACAAGCTGTTGTATTTGACCAGGCGTTGCTAAGTGAAGCCTAGCATCGTCAGGATGTGTCCTGGACTGGTATGCGTGCTCCAGTGGTAACCGAGCTTGAACCAGTTTAATGAACCTAGTGGGTTTTTGCCGTGGTTAAATTTCCACTGTCAGCAGACCGTGAATGAAAATAATGGATCTGAATATTCAGTCAGATGTGCTTTGAATCCTGTTTTCAACCTATAGCTCCACTCTGTTGTGGAGAGGCGAGTGGAATAAAGTTTACGGCTGTTTGGGGTTTGTTTTGACACCAGGCGCAGATAAAGCCTCGTGATTCCAGCAGCGAGCTTTATGAGCCCGGCTCGGATCATTTTGACTCAGTAGCAGAGTCTGCATTTCTCACAACGCAGCAAAGTAACACTAGAAAGGCGACTCCTACATACATTCTTTGACCGTTGGACTGCTTGATTCACCAATAAATACTCCATAACCCAATACATCTTTAGGAGCTCATCAATTAGGTAGATTTAGGTCTGATTAGTTTTTCACAGGGACCAGATGGAGTTGAACAGATTATTTCCTTTGATAAATTAATTAATGACTTGAAAAGTGACTTTTGTTTTTATTCAGGTCATCTTTGTCTAATATTAACAATACTGTCTGAAATATTTAAATATGACTAAAATAAAACAAAAACAGAAAACCTCTATGTCCTGGGTGACCACCCCAGGCACGCTAGTAACTAGCCTAGCTAAGCTAATGGACAACAGAGAAAGTAGAAAATCCAGTGGGCGACTAACCAAGGCATGCTAGCAGTTAGCTTATTAAAGGCTAACCCTGGTCTATTTGTGCTAATGGACAACAAAGTAGGCAATCCAGTGGGTGACTAGCCTGCTAGCAGTTAGCCTATGCATGCATGCTGACAGTTAGCTTATCCAAGGTTAACACTAGCCTATTTGTGCTAATGGACAGCAGAGGAAGTAGACAATCCCATGGATGACTAGCATAGACATGCTAATCACCAGCCTCTCCAATGCTAACGCTAGCTAGTACACTCCTCCATTTTCCAGCACTGGCCGCTCAGTTGTTGGTCTATCATTAATGAGATCAGTAGCATCAGAACGGATATAGCCTCTACATACAGGAAGTAGCACAATAATCTTAATATTGGCACTAATATTGCACCATACAAACAGAACCAAATAACCGCAGGTCAAACGGACCGTTGGCCAGATCCATACCCATGTGCTGAAATGTTTACATGAACCTTATACTGTATATCTTCTTTTTGTTATTCATTTTCATAATTTATGGAGACAAAAGTAAAAAAAATATTCAAAAGTTTAAAGTTAAAGTGAAAAACATTTCTATAAAATGACAATGAGGGATTTTTAAAAAATTGTCAGTCAAAATGACAGACAATAAAAAAGTGAAGTTCTGCTGAAGTCGTGGCTAACAGAAACTCAGCCTTCGTTTCATTACAGCTCGGCATCCCATAGTTTCTCTTAAAGCAGCGTTACAATGTGTCAGCCTTGAGCTTTCATGCTGAATAGTTGCTCCCACTTCCTCCCTGGTTCTGATCCGTCAGACTCAGTCCAGACGCCTCAGCCGAACACATGTGGAGGAAACCAGAACCAGCTTTATCACCGCCTTCCTCTCCAGCTCAAATAAATTTTGGCACTTTTGCAACCTGACAAAATTGGACAGCAGCGTTCTGTGACCTCTATATTTCTAGACAGAATGTAAAGAGTTGAAGCTATGCTGTAGAGAAGGACCACTTCGCTGGAAAAGTTCTTTCTTTTTACGAAGAAGCCTTGTAAATCATGTCCTTTATTCCTCTGGCCGGGGGTTCACCGCCTTACCACAGGGTGGGAGGAGAGCATGATGGGAAAAACAGGAGGGGAGCTCGCTGCATTGGGTCCGAGAGGAACAGAGACTTTAAAGAAAAAGACAAAAACAAAACGACTGGGTGCATCGGAGGTGACACTGGAGTTGATCTGACAAAAACAGTCAAAATAGTTAAATATTTAGAGATAGTCAAGAATTTGGTGCAGAAAAATTCAATTTGATGAATGCGTTTGCTGTCAAATATAGTCTACATGTATTGAAACATAGGAACCATAAATATTTTCTACATCTCGTGTTTCCTTTTTCTGGTGGACATTTTCCAAAATGTTGTGACCGGAGGTGGGCACAGATGCCCAAAGAATTAGCTACTCAAACCACAAATTCACTCAAAGAAATCTGAGCTACGCTAATGCTAAACTGCTAGACAAAAACAATATGGAAGCTAATGCTAAACTATGAGACATAAAAAATTTGCAGAAGCTCACATTACCACGAGAGACATAAACAACGGCCATCTTGAAAAATAGCCGCCATTCTCAAATGAAAATACAAATATTTATGCTTTAACCAACACTTTAAATATCTTCATAGCACTATGCTACACTAGCAGAGCCAAAATATATTTTCCTTTAATAAGTCTAGTGCTTCCTTTAAATGTGACCATAACTTTACTAATTAGATTTAAAAACTAAACATTTTAAACTTAAATTCACTGAAAAGATTAAATATTTCTCTTAATATCAGTTGGTTTTACTGTTGTAACTTTATTTTGATTTTAGCTTTTGTAACATTTTATTTCCATTTTGACTGAACAGAAACGAGACAAAGCTGCTCGACTTTCCTCCAGTTCCAGAAAACTGAAAGTTTACAGCAGCCTGACGTTGTTGACACTTTATTCTGCTGATGTCAGCATGAAGAAACTGAATGGATCTGCACAGACCGCCTCTCCGCCCACACAGCCAGGCTGAGCTGAAACTCTGAGGTCTGAACTGAACCGGGTTTGGGGAACCGGGTCGGAGGCAGTACAGCTGACTCGGCGGCGGATCCATGAATCTCAGATTAACCGCTTCGGCCGTGACGTCTCATATTCGCTGGTCTGACTGTGGTGGGTTTAGATGATCGATGGCTCACTCATCCAACTCCGGCAGATCCAGCAGTTTTCTGTTTTCTGGAGGTCAAACAGGAGGCCTGAAATAATGACTGTCAGGAAGCTCAGACACGTTAAGACTCAATTCTTCTGCATTTTCCTGTCCAGTTAGCGCGTCTTTAAAACCGAAAGTAAACCAAGTCCATGTTGACGAATATGATTGAAGTGGAAATAAACCCGATGTGAACGTAAAGCCCCGCCCACAGACTTGGTTTATAAATTAGACCAAAGTGGGCGGAGCCTGGAAACACAGAGGGAGGAGCTTTTATATAAACCACGTCGCTGGAACCAATAGGAAAATTCACCTGCAGTTCCACCGTTCAACCCACAGAGAGCAGCACTGAGATGGTTTTAGGCTAACTACTGTAGATTTAAACAAGTTTACACAGAAACATTACAAAATGCACAGCAACAAAAGGTAAAGTCCAACCTGAACAGTTTATATGGAAAACAATCTGATTTGGAGTTTAGCCACTCTTATCCTCAACTTACGCTGCCATCCAATTGTTGCATGAAGTTTTATAAAATTGCAAAATAAAAAAAGCTAATAAATTTTTTAAAACCGTTTTTAACAAATGAACTTGAAATATAAATTTGCACACAGTCGAGGTTCTTTCATACGTAGAAGCAAACTTGTTTTGGGGCAGCTGACGGATAAATTTGATTTTCTAGTTTTTGAGTGCGCCCCGCCCCTCCTGATGCCGCCCTGGGTGACTGCCCATATCAAAAACCGCCACTGCATTCACGTTTTCAAAAAATCTTTAAAAACGGTTTAATTGTCTCAAACATAAAGATTCTCAGTTTTCCAGGTTTTTACTTTCAGAAAGGTTTAAAGGAAGCCATTTTGTTTTAGACTTTTTCATTTCAGATTAATCGCGTGCGTTAAAGCTGACAGACCTAAGATATATAGACGTTAGAATTGCAGTCTAACGTTTCAGTCTCTGGACTGGCCCATTATTACCCCGAGCAGAGCTTGAGCCAAACCAGTGGCTGGACTACCGTTTCAACACCAACACACAGAAATGAGCAAATGAGGCACGTGCTCCCGGAGCGCTCCCACACAGTGCAGGGAATCAGTCCGGAAATCGGGGGAAATGATTGTAAGTCGCCCGTGGGGAGCTCCTGATGGTGGGTGGACAGGAAGACCGGCCAGTGTTTATCAAAGACCCCTTCTGTTCATGAATTCATATCTGTGACAGCAGCAGACATGTTTATTAAACGAGCAGGAAGGTCCTGAGTGGCCCAGAAGGCGCGGCAGCAGAAAGCACCGGGTTCAGCCGTGTTCGTCACTTCTCTTTTAAAGCTTTGCAGCAGGATAACAATGAAGACTCCAAGCTGTAAATCTGCTTCGGATAATATCGCCTGGAAATGACACACTGTTCCTCATTAAAAGACTTAACTCATTTTCAAGGTTCAGCAAAAACCAACCGGGTCCAGCCGGGTTAGCCACCAAACAAATTTATGAGAAATTTATTCTAAGTTACATTAAGTCTCTGAATCATCACTGAAGGACACAGACCTGCCCTGATGTCCTTCCAGTGTGAGGCAGATCGACCTCTGACCTCTAGCTGCCTGACTCCATCTGTTTACAAACTCCATCTCTACGTCTGTATCCAAACCTCAGCTTATCAGTTACTTTTTCTTTGTATTTTAAAGGTTTAAAGTTGCAGCATGTGTTGTGACAGAATAAGAAAGATAATGTGGACAAACATCAGTCTCCTGACACTGACATTACCTGTCTCGTATCAAACTGTCACAGCATAGCGACAGTTTTAGTGAATATGGAAAAAACATATTTGTAAAAGTTACATACTGCAGCTTTAAGGAGATATGGGGTCAAAATGGTTCAAATCTCATGAGGAATTAGATTTTTATTACTTTTGTTCTGGTTTGGGCCACACAGCTCCTATAAAATAATAGAAATCAGAACCTCTGATCAAATCAAAGTGACTCTAAATGACCTCTAGATATTGTTTAGATGCAGCAATAAAAACTATTTCCTCTGTAGACAAGTTGAAAACAGCAAGTTGGGCTAAACTGCAGGACAGAGTTAATACTGAGACTTTTAATCACCTAAATATAAACTTCAACTCTTCCTCTGAATGAGAAAAATCACGTGTAAAATGGACAATACAGGCCTGGACAACCGTACAAACAGATATGTTTGGCATATGTAGCAGCCTGATAGGTTAAATCTGACTGATTGACATCAGGGTTATTAAACACACACTGAGTGATTGTTCTGCAGAACTTGCTGCTCTGATCATGTTTTATACCATCCAGCTGCTAAACAGACATAAAGACAGAAAAGCTGCTGCACAGATGACCAGTTTGAAACCTTCCAAATAAAATATTAAAGACAAACTGGAGGCTTGAACTTTGACTTTAAAATATTAAAGACAAACTGGAGGCTTGAACTTTGACTTTAAAATATTAAAGACAAACTGGAGGCTTGAACTTTGACTGGTGTTTTTGAAACATCAACTCATTGAAGATGCTGCTGCTGCAGTCCTGACTTATACCAGGAAAACGGAGCAGATCAAACCAGTCCGCTGTGAAGAACGGGATGCTGTTGGGGTGAAAGTTACAGGTAGGAACCACGTGGATCCCTCGGTGTTCCTCGAACCAGAACCAAACCGGAGGAAACACTGACCATAAAACTGGAATAACAAAAATAATACCGCTAAATAGAAACACACCAATTTTGAAAAAAATCACGTTTTTTGATACATTTTTGTGCTAGCCATATCGAAGTTGATACTTTTCACAAACTGCAGTGGAAACACTCTTCCCATCATGCTAGCTCGTACCCAGCAGCTTGGCAGTACCGGCTGCCTCCACCAGGGGTCTCCCAGCCTCCTTCAGCTCACAAAGTTAAGCTGTCATTCGGAAACCAACTACAAACCAACCAACTACTGTTTCCCCAATGCAGGTAACCGCTCCCAAGTAGGCGATGAATAAGACGCAGAGGTCTCCTTTGATTGGCTGAATTATTCTCATTTAAAAGTTGCTGCTATAAATTTTAGTGACTTTTAGCGTGAACAAGCGTATTCATGTGTGACTTTAACTGCATTTCTTATGTAATGGAAAAGGAAATAGTAAAATGCGTTTTATCGACATTACTTCTATCTGTAATGGAAACAGATTTCTAGTTTCTGGGCTCTTTAACTTTTAAAGCAACTCCCTGGAAACCCGAGATGAGCAGAAACAGCTGGCTTAAATCAGGACCGAACACATTACTGTCTATTTATTCTTTTTAAATTAGATTATTTCTGGTTTGTTGTGATGCTGAAGTATTGTTTTAATGTATTTGTGTTTTTAATGTCTTTCTCTGCTCTTTTATCTTCTTTAAAAGCACTTTAAATGACTTTATTATGCTATAAAGATAAATCAGCCTTGCCTAATGACGAAAAAAGAATAATAATGTCAAAAATGTACTTCTGGGACAGGATGGCAGTGTTCTCTGTCTCAAACTCCTACTTTTGTTTTAAGTCTTCTCTAAACAACCGTGACAACCGTTTGCAGAGATGCATGAGCTCTACATTAAGTCTGGGGCATATTAAAGGCAAACGGACCTCAAACCTCCGAACCGCAGCGCGTTGCCACATCCTCCACTCCCACAGCGCCACGGCAGACGCATGACACACTCTGCAGTTTATCTTTTACTTCACATTCCTCAGGTATTTAAATCACTTTAAATAGGACCAAAATGTACATTTTACTAATAAAACTGAATACATCACATTAAAGATGAAATCAACCACAAATTAAATCTGTGGTTTTTCCACATTACACTTGAGTTTTGCTCCTTTATGTGTCCGACCACCAGCTTCAGTGCATCTTATGGGATTTTTTTGTGACAAACCAACACAAAGCAGAAAACACGCAAAAAGTTGCCAGCCGACGATGACTAGCTTTGGTTTTAGCTGCTAAGTTGTCAATATAAATCTTAAATGTATTTAAAAGAGAAAGGGATGCAGAGCTTTGCTACTAATAGTCAACACTATGACAACTAGATAACAAGGTCATGAAAAAGTTTTCACTTAAAAAAAATAACGACGGAGAGGAAAGTAACTCAGCTATGCTAGCTTGACTCTGAGAACCTTAACATGTAGATGTGATGAGGAATTTGGTGTGTTTTGGTTCAGACAGTTAAAATAAAAACAAAAAGGCGACCCAACCCCTGGTTAGCTAATAGCAGGGGTAGCTAATCTATCACAGCGATCACTTATTGGTAATCCCAAAATCAACTTCAAGCCTGAAAACACGGAACTGGAACGGACTGGATGTTCTGCTCTGTGTGGGAAACGTTTGTATGCTTTTTGGTGTTGAATCCAGACACACTAGTGGGGTTGTTGTCAGTCAGTCACTATGGTAACGGGGCCTGTATGTAGCGTAGCGGACACCAAGAGAAACTCATGAGTGGTTTTGAGTCATTCTTCAGTGATTTTTCTACGTTTTCTTTGCCTTTGCTGCACTGAATTAAGGATTTCTACATCTCCAGGTCTCGTTTTGTTAGCGGTCCCACCGCAGAAGCCCGGCTATGTACTGGAAGTAAAATAATCGTCTTTTTGCCTCCAAACATTTTGCTCTGGCGTGAAATTCCCAGATGTAAACAACATGCAACCTATCTCTACCTGTGTTGTCCTTTCTTCCTTGCAGATTAGCTCCAGCTCAGTCAGATTGGACACTAATGTTCAGCTCCTGCATCACACTCTCAGTTGGATTTAGGCCTCAACTTTGACTAGGACATTCTAACACAAAGACCATGGTTTTACATTGTTTGCACTGACATTTTGACAACTTATCTTCTGAGTCTTTCAGGTTGGAAGGCCTCTCTGCCATCACCCTAATCTTTAGCACTGAGCTGTAATAAATTAATATCACATGTTGGTGCAATTAAACCCAAATTTTCCACAAGTGTGAATAATTCTGAGCAGCACAGAGACAGTTGTAGGCCAAATTTTGCAGAACAATTTTAAGTGAAAAAGTCACACTTTGCAGAGAAAATGGCACTTTTAAAACGCATGTAAACAGTTTATCTGCAAAAAAAAACTTGATTTGGGTTTATATTACTCTAAGTGGGTTTCTCACATACGGCACAGATGCTGCTGTGTCTTTAGAAATAAAAATATACTCTAATGAAGGAAGAGGCTGATTAAAGAACAGATTTAACCAAAAGTTACTGGAGGATGGAAATGTTCACTTGTAAGGAGCAGCGAAAAAGTAAATTTCATGTAAGTTATAACAGAACAGCACAGCAAACTGAACACTGAGTGATGTGTTTGGGGTATTAACTACTTACATTTACTCAATTACATCGACTTCAGTGACGTTTTTGAAAAAATTTATTTTTATTAAGCTGTACTTTTTACTTTTACTGGAGTGATTTTATTTTGAAGTATTTCTTCTCTTACTTGAGTAAAATTTCACCAGACACAGACACACACCTGTTAAAGTTTCATAAGTTTTTTATTTAAAGAAACTGATTTGGAAAAAGTTTCTTTTGCCTGATTTTCTTATTTTTGTTGCTTATATGAATTATTGTCATTAAAATACCAACTTTTCCACTTAACTTGATATTTTGGTCCGCTTGATTATGTAATTATTTAAAATTTAATGATTGATAATTTGATCAGTTAGTACTTGAGTAGACTTTAATAAAAATATGTCGTAGTACTGCTACTCTTAGTTTAAGTATAATTTCTGGGTTCTCTGTCCAGCTGTGGTTGTTTCAAAGGTGAGAAACTGTCAGATGGAAGATTTAGACTGATCATAAATCTGATCTAAAATGCAGGAAAGGACTCTTATCTAAGCAAAGTTACTCCTAGTCATAATTAATAGGGTCTTATTTTTTCCAGTACGAAATAAAAACTGGATTTCATCTGTTTCCTGAAGAATGAATTAAAAGGTCGCGACAGTAAAAGAGTGACGGTTGCAGGATAAGTCTGAAGTGAGCGAGTAAACCAGGTGTTCAGGAACACAGATTTATTCCCCTCGATAAAACCGAACACAGTGCACCTCTGTTCTGCAAAGGCGGCGGTGATGAGTTAATTTCCCTCCTTCTGGCTGGAATACGCAGAGCGAAGCAATTAATGTTGGGAACGAAGGGCAGCCGAGTGAAGACAGGCTGACTGGAGGAGTTTGGGTTTGTTTGTGTGGGGAGCGCGGCCATGTGGCGGCCATTAGCTGATTCAGCCTGATGACATATTGGTGTTTACATGAGGGGAGGGCGGCTCGTCACCTCCAGCAGCCCAAACAGAAACAGACATTTACAGAAACATGTCGGCCCCAGGCTGATGCTAACTCAGGATAAACTTGTAGCTCAGTTAGGATTAATTAAATTATTTCATGTTGCCAAATGTCAGAAGTTTTCATACACCAAGATGACTGTGCATCTTTAATTAATTTGGGAAATTCCAGATGATGATGCCATAATAAGTTAATGTACAACTATCGATATTTATTTAAAGCTAGACTAAAAACTCACCTGCTGAGTGTTGATTTGAATCATGATGAATGAAACATTTAACGACATATTTGATGTGTAACGATGACAAAATGTAATGTTTGCTGGTTTTCTGAGTTGATTTCTTTTATGACGTAAAGCACTTTGAACTGTGTTCCTGAAATGTGCTACATAAATAAACTTGGCTGATTGATATTTTACAGGATTGGAAAAACTTACCACAATATAAGCGTTTCCTATCAATCGATATCTATAATTATTGATTAGTTTTGTTTTAAATATTTGAAATCCAGCAAACTGGAGGCCAGATCCTTTTCTGTTTTATCCGCAGCTGTCATTCAACGGGAAACCTTAAACCGCTGCTGCCCAATTTACTCAACAGGTTGTTGCTAGGTAACCATAGAATGAGTGAGTTGCTAGGTAACCACAGAATGAGTGAGTTGTTAGGTAACCAAGGAATGAGTGAGTTGCTAGGTAACCAAGGAATGAGCGATGAGTCGATGCTTCCAACCTTGCCTAGCTAGCCATGAGAGACAGAGCAGCTAAACTCTTTGCTTTCAGTGAGTATTATACATATTGAATATTCAATCAGATGTATTATCTATTGATATTGATCACATGTCTATCATGATATTGATTTATTGGCATTATTTTCCCTTTGCTGTGGTGTAATGCAGCCACTGTAATATAAAGAGAAATTTGCTTAGTCCTCCCTTGCATCTCGACAGAACCAACAGAAACGAAACTACAGATTCTTATTGAGGGACAATACATATTTTATGTATCAACGTATTTCCAGACTTTAAGGTAAAATCTGTACATTTGGCAGTTATTATCTCTCACTGTGTGACTGGTTTGTGTGGCCTAGTCAAAGGAAACCCTGACTGTTGGTAACAGCTGTGTGTTGAGGAGAAGCTCCTAGCTCTGCTTCACCAACTGTAAACTTCTTCTATATTGTCTGAAACAATCCTGATCAAGTTTCAGGAGAAAAGCCACGTTAGCCCAAAGCGTATGGCACAGCCAGAGACTTTGGTATTTTCCATTCCCCTCGGCTGCCTTGTAATGTCTGACAACAGAAGGACACCGCAACGTTCTAAAATCGCTTAGAGTCACTTAATTCAATCCAGTTGTGAAGTAGATTTGAAGGAAACTGCTGAAATGTTCTTCATATGATGCTATGCGGCTAAGTTTGTTTTTCTGACACGAATTAGAGCGTATAAAGTGGGCAGTGAAGTTATCCAAAACTGGTCGTATTCCCTAACCTTGTAGTAAACAGTAGGATCAACAAAACTGATGAGAAACGAAACATACTTCCTTCCTCTGTGTTCAAAACGAGTGACTGGACACCAGATCCAGATTATATGAACAAACTACAGCTAAAGCATCCTTCACTCTAAGAACAAACTACCAATAGCTCAATTTCACTGATCGCAAATCACATCAAACTACAAAATTTAGAGCAGCGCACTGTGGCCATTTTAGTTTTGGACGAACAGGAGCAGTAAGCTTGTGTTGGGGAAACATCTGTACATCTGAACAGCTGGTTTAGATTATTGATATGTACCACTGAATGACCACCAACAGTTGATTGCCAACCACAAATACACTCCAGATGAAGAAGTGTTTTATGACACCCAGCTGGTATAGTGACAATGTTTATCACCTTGGAATGACAGGAGAGCTAATCGATTTACTGGCTTTTACAAATTGATATTTAACTTGAAAAATTATCTGCAAAGCATTGATGAATCAATATTTTTACAGGAATTTGGCAACATAGGCCCAGATAACTTAGTGCTAGCAAAGGCTAGCTACCACATCGTCAGTAAAAAAAAAAAACAACCTTCAACCAAGGCTGCCGCTCAGCCATCGTTCAAGTTGCTCCACACTGAGCGCAGAATATTGAAATGAATGGGACGTTACACGCCCTTCAGGTGTTTGTGCTTTTCTTTGTCTGAACATCCAGGCAACAATGACGTCATTTGAAATCAGTGTAATTGTTGGTACCTCCATAGTCTAAAACATTTTTTCTTTGCTTTTTTAGGTGAACAAGAGTTTCTAGGAATGTGAAGACAGTCGCCTATGACATCCCATTTAACTGGGTGTAAATACGGCGTGCACTGGCAACTGGACGGCCACCAGTTTGTCACCATTGACAGTAAGGATAATGGTAATAGAAACAGAAACATCTCCAAAGCTCACTGCTGGAGAATGGCAGCAAAGAGTTGCATGTACAGGTCAACGAGTCTCCAAAACCACCACAAGGCGACAATCAAAGAGGCTGTTCAAAGGCCTTCAGAAATAGTTACTTTATGGGTCATTTGTTCTGTGAGGAAGGTTTCTGACATTGGCAATCAGGTACCAACGGAAACCTTAAAAGACTTTATGTTCAAATATCTCCAGAACAGAAAACACCAAAAAGCCTCTGCTGAAGTCCCATCTAAAGCTGACCATGAGAGACTTTCAGCCTCATCGATCTTATCTTGTGGTTCAGAGATCGACAAAGTCAAACTGTGAAATGACTCAAAAAGCCTCAAAGCAAACTGGCTTAAATTCCCCAATCTGCTGGGAACATTATCCCAGCAGATTGGACATTAAAATGTCCAATTATACGGAGCAGCAGAGAGCAAGAGACAGAGCCAAAGTCAGGGAGCATGAAGGGGGCAGGGACATCACTGAGGAACACAGGGTAGAGGAGGGAGGGAGCAGGAGGAGGCGAACCTCCTGGAAGACATAAATAGGCGAGAAAGGAGTTTGGATCCTTGCAGTCACTCATCCCGACAGCCAGGACCGCTGCTCCCCGCCCCTCCTCCAGCTCTCCTCTCCAATCATCCGCTGCTGGAACCAGTGAGTATCTCCTCACCTTCACCTGGTGCTAACACAGCCTAATCAAACTAAAGACTGGGTCTGTTACCGATGGGAGGCTGTTAGACCTGCATGCAAACATACCGGCATGCTTAAGGTGAACAGAGCAAGACAGAAAGCAAACGGAGATGGATGATTCTCTGTGGTGACCTAGTAAGAGAAGAGACAGAAAGCAACCAGATAATCAGAGGAAAATCATGGATGTTGTAGATTAAACTGCTTGGTTGATGAAAAGTCTTTGCAGTTTTATGAATCAAGGTGTAATTATGTATCTGTGTCTAGCTGAACGCATGAACTCTCAAACTGATAGGTGATTATAGCTGAGGACTACTTTCTGAAAAGTTCTCCACTGCCTTCACGGTTCAGGAGGAAGACTCAAATTTCTCTTCAAACCACCGTAAAGTCCCATAGCAGGGAACAGGAACCGTAGCTCTAGCTATCGCCTACCTATCTATCACAGTAGCTGTCGCCTACCCGTCGTCTATCACGGTAACTACTGCCTACCCGTCGTCTATCACGGTAACTACTGCCTACCCGTCGTCTATCACGGTAACTACTGCCTACCCGTCGTCTATCACGGTAGCTACTGCCTACCCATCGTCTATCACGGTAGCTATCGCCTACCCGTCGTCTATCACGGTAGCTACTGCCTACCCGTCGTCTATCACGGTAGCTATCGCCTACCCGTCGTCTATCACGGTAGCTATCGCCTACCCGTCGTCTATCACGGTAGCTATCGCCTACCCGTGAGAAGCCACGGCAGTAAAAAGTTAAAGTCGCTAATGGGGCAGTTGGGACATGTGAGTCAATCCGTTCAGCTCCATGTTCGGGTCCCCAGCGATGTCAGGCAAGTTGCTTTGATCATGTTCCAAGTTGCTAAGTGTTGTAAAACCAGCAGGAGAAAGGAGTCAGAAATGCAGAGTAGGTGTTAGAAAGATGAAACCAGAGGCTTCTCGGTGTTTCGTGTTTAACATGAGCTACGTTCACTCAGCAGGTCACGATTCCTTGCTGAAATCCTATTTTTTGCGTGATCGCTCATGCTACTAATTAAAAGCAACCGCAAACAGACTTCTGTGTGAACGGTTTACGACCCCAACACGAAGAACGTAGACGCCACCCAAAGCAGTAAAGATGGCTGCCGCCGCGGTCACTGGATGGTCAGCAGACGAAGGAAGCTGATAAATCCCAGCTAACAGCAACGAGTTTTGACTGCAGACACTTTGACAACTATCAGATACGGTTGGATTGGTTTTGGTGAAAAATCGGAATTGGATTGTTCAGACTGACATGAAACAGGCGAGTACGTGTACAAAATGGATTATTCTTCGTTCGTGATGTTTGGTACTTACATCACTTATTGGAAACATTTCGTTCCCACTTTGACGGTTATTTACAGTCACTTTCTAGAAACTATTCAGTCTACTGTAAGGAAAGAGATTTATGTGACTCCAGTGAAGAATATCCACCAGCAGGCGGTCTCTGAGTTATTCAGGTTTAAGAGTCAGAATCGGAACAAAAACAAGATAGTGTATACAGGATTAAATTAAACATGAAATCTGAATGTTTGTATGATTATTTGCTGTCATAATTCATGGAATACTTAACTATAGAAAGAACAACAAGCTGACGTGACAGTTTGAGTAAAATAAAGCAGTAAAAGGTAGAAATGTGGAGGTGTGTGTACAGATCTTCACCTGTCTACGTTGAGTAGGGAAGCTTTGATTGGTTTAGTAAGAACTGAAAGGCACTGGTCTATTTCACTTCACAGAACGCATAAAAACACAAACTCAACATCAAAAACAAAATCCCTTCTCTTTAGGTGCCACTGAATTTGTGAAACAGCAGCAATAAGAGCCAATGCGTCTGAGTTAGACTGAAAGGCATTTTCTCCACTAAGTGTTTTGTATTTTTCAGACCATCACTCCATCTCCAACCCGAACCCATCATGGAAGCCAGCAGGAAGACTCCCTCCTTCTCTGACGCCCTACGTCACCTGCTTGTCCTGATGCTAGCTCTCCTCCCCGCCGTTGGGTCGATGCCGGTCCCAACGGACGTCCCCATGTGCACGGCGTCAGAAACAGCCCACTACAGACTCACCTTCACAGGGAAATGGACCCAGGCAGCTTTTCCTAAGCAGTATCCTGTCTACCGCCCGCCTGCACAGTGGTCCAACCTGATCGGTAAAAACATACTCCACACTCTGATGATTACTGGCATCAAATATGAAAACTGAAAAGTCCAGAAGAAAATAATTTGAGTTCAGGTATCTGCAGGTCTCAAGAAATCAAATTTAAGACGCGTTATTGTCACAGAAATCATCTAGCCTCATATGGTTTGGCAACAGAAGTGAGACAGTCGCAAAGACAAACGTCATCCAGCCAGCTGTCAAGAAATTTGAAGAAAAGCTAATTAACTAGCAAAGGTAAATTAGCAGCTAGTTAGCGGTAGCTTATTGCTACTCACACGTTAGCCTTAGCCAAACAGAAGTCCCGTGATTAACGTATTTAAGGCCAAATTACATTTTTTAAAACTAATGAAAGACATTTTAAGGCCTGAAGGAGAATTCAGCTTCTATGCACCACAAATCTGGAACAAACTTCCAGAAAACTGTAAAACAGCTGAAACACTGACTTTCTTTAAATCTCGATTAAACACCCACCTGTTTAGAGTCGCATCTGAAACATGATCAATTACAAATTTTACGACTTAATGTAATGTTTTGATTGTTGATTCTATGTTGCATGACTTTGTGTGTATGATGTAAAGCACTTTGAAATGTGCTATACAAATAAAATTTGATTGATTTTGAGGCACTGATTGATTATTAAAACAGCAGAAACAGTTTATTCATTGACCTTTATGGATGTACGTAAAGTCTAAACTTGTTGCACCAATTATACAAATCCTCAGTTTCCTCCTCTCTGCGCTCCAGGGGTGACCCACAGCTCCGACTACCACATGTGGCAAAGTAATGAGTTTGCCAGCAACGGAGTGAGGGAGTTTGCGGAAAAAGGCGAGGCCTGGACAATCATGAAGGAAGTGGAGACGGCCGGCGAGCGGATCCAGAGCGTTTATGGGATCCTCTCCGCTCCTGCTGTCGTGGGAGGCTCGGGCCAGATGGACGCCGAGTTTGAGGTGTTTGCCAGGCACTCCTATGTAAGTCTCCCCACAACCGCCGGCTTTCAGGCTGGTCACCGAGTGCGTGAGAACTCTTCACCCGACGGGTCAGCAAACACAGCAAGCTGGTGTCAGGATGACTTTAGCAGCGCCCAAAAATTTCACAGCAAACATTTACCGAGGAAATACTCAATGTAACATCCTGATTTCTGCTTTGTTCAACAGAAACAAGAAAAATCTTTTTTGCATATTTCTTCCTAATTTTAAAAATGAACATAATTATAGACTAATGGTGGGACTTTATTAAAACCCTGAATAGAAAAGAATTAGCAGAAGCTAATGCTAAACCACTAGAAACACAAATTACCACAAGCTAAAGCTAAACCGCAGAACATAAACAACATTGAGTAAGCTAGCGCTAAGCATAAAGCAGGGGAGTCAAACTCCAGGCCTCCAGTCGCTGTCCTGCAGGTTTTATTTGTGCCACAGGTACAAAACACTGGAAAGAAACGGCTTCATCACCTCCTCCTTGTGTAGCTCAGTTCTCAGAGCCTTAATGACCTAATTATTCTGTTCAGGTGCTGCAGCAGAGGCTCATCTAAAAGCTACAGGGCAGCGGCCCTCCAGGACTGGAGTTTGACACCTGTGCCTTAAAGCAACCGTCTCCCAGTCTGCATCATCAATTATCAATTTCCTGCAAGGCAACATGGCTGCCACTGAGCACACCATCAATTAATCTGCATTACGTTATACTAAAAAGTGGTTTATACTTATGTTTAGTTTTCTTTATTCCAATAAACCTAAATGAAATCTAGAGCAGTCTCCTAATTCAGAACCAAAGTCCAGTTGAGTGTCATTTAGGCCGTTTACACCACAACCATTTCTAGTGAAAATGAAAGTTTCACAGGGCCTTGAAACGGGGCCTTCATCTGCAGCTGTTCTGGTTCTGGACAACCAGGCAGAGATGCTATGGGATGGGTCAGAATGGCCTAGTCAAAGTCCAGACTAGTCCAGCTGCCTAGATTTGAATTATAAGAATAATTCAAAATACAATTTTAAATAGTTAAGCAGGTTAAATTAGATTTTTGATCATTTTGAATCGATTCAAACTGGGAGGACTGGGAACCCTCTAAAGAACTGCAGACTGGAGTCTTCCGGTTATAAATGTCTTCCCAGCGCCGTTCTTGTCCAGCTGTTTGCACGTCGCTGCAGAATGAGACTTTAACATGCGGCCGGATCCAAAACTGGAGGTTACTGGACCACCGGTTCCGTTCTGTGGCTCCTTTCTCAGAAAATCCAAACTGAAACGGTTGAAACCTGAGTTGAGCCCAGCTGTGATGTCGGTCGTTGTTTTGTTGCTCCACTTTGCGCCCTCACCTCTTTCTGTGGCAGCTGTCGTTCATGGTGCGGCTGGTTCCGAGCCCGGACTGGTTCGTGGGCGTGGACGGCGTGGATCTGTGTGACGGCGACCGCTGGAAGGACAAAGTGACGCTGGAGCTGTTCCCGTACGACGCGGGAACGGACAGCGGATTCACCTTCTCCTCCCCAAACTTTGAGACGATCCCGCAGGACAGAATCATGCAGGTGAGCCGAGAGCAGCGGCGCATCCATCAGACGCCGTCTCACTTAACTTCTGCTGCTTCTTATTCTGCTTTGGTGAAAACTACAGACTAAAAGATCAGGACAGGGCAGGGGTGTCCAAAGAGCGGCCCAGGGCCATTTGTGGCCCTTGAACTGACTCTGTGCGGTCCCCAGCTGCAATTCAAAACTGATACAAATTTGGAGACTTTTCATTTGTAATGAAGGTAAAAATAGTTACAACATAATTTCTTGACACAGGAAAACATAAAGTACAACACAAAGTATTTGTGTTTTTATAACCAAGTTTTAAGAAAAACTAAAACCAAGTTTAATCAGTCTCTACTGAAAAGCCGACTTTGCTGCAACAAAATCAGCTTTTATTCTTTCTTAAACTTAAATAAATATTGAAACAAAGAGACCCAAATCCTGTTTTTATTACTGAAAATAAATTTATTCAATCAAGCCCAAAAGAAACTGAAAACTAGATGCTTTACAGCAAACATGAAAAATCTGCTGCAGCGTCTCAGGGCCAATGGAGGGAAGGAAAAGGAGTAAACTTCTGCCAAAAAACTCAGAACGTTTCTAAAAAAAAATACAAATTTTAAATTAATAATAGAATTTTTTCTACAAAATTTCTATTATTCTGAAGTTTTGAATTCAGAACAATTTCTGAATTATTCTGAATAATTTTGAAAATTCTGAAAAATGTCAATGCTGAAAATTTTATTTTGAAAAGTTTTCTATAACATTTCTGAGATTAATCACGAAATTTCTGAGTTTTCGGTGGAAATTTACTCCTTTTCTTCTTGAAAGAATCTCTTTCAAGTTTTGGTTCTACTCTAAATATCTGGATAATTTATTTGCTTGATTTTAAGTCGGTTGTTTTGGCCTGTGATTACTTTTGAGTCTATATTTTTGGCCCATGTGACGAAAACACCTCTGGGATTCATACTGTGTCATTTTGCCCAGATCACCTCGTCCTTCCCGAGCCACCCGGCCAACTCCTTCTTCTATCCCCGCCTGAAGCATTTACCGCCGATCGCCAAGGTCATGCTGACAAAAATCAAGAAAACGAATCAAATCATCAGCCTGCCGCTGGAGCCCACGCAGTCCAACCTGCTGCCAACGGGGAACGAGATCGAAGACAAGCTGATCAGTAAGACCGAATATTCCTCTGATGCTTTAAACACATTTATGGAGATTTATTAGGTAAAATGCAGTGGAAGCCATTTCTGCATATGGCAAAAATATAAACCAATTATTTATATTATAAATATATTATTTATATAACCACTATTTTGCTAAACAAGAATCTTAGCTAATGCTAAACCACTAAATTCAAAAATTAGCAGATGCTAAAACTAAACTGCTAAATATGAAAGAAATAGGGGAAGCTAATGCTAAACAACAAAGTACATCAAAAATGACCAAAAGCTAAAGCTAAACCACTAAAGACATAAAAAAGCATAAGCTAACGCTAACATTAACTCTAACCATTAATGCTAACATTAACGTTAACCATTAACTCTAACCATTAATGCTAACCATTAATGCTAACATTAACGCTAACCATTAATGCTAACATTAATGCTAGCCATTAATGCTAACTGTCTCTGGTTTTATCTCTTATCTCTGACTGGTCTGAGACTCGCTAACAGCAAAGATTTTGCTACATATTATTACTGTAAAGTTGCAGAAATGGGATAACCAAAGTTAAAAGAAGGTGATGTGACCAAAAGTTAATCAAAGTCATGAAAATTTGTAACATTTTATGGAAATAATTGGTTTAAAAAGGATTTTAAAGGGCAGCCATCTTGAAAAATGTCATCATCCTAAATTTCAAGTGACTGATGCCAAATATGAAAAACATGCAACCTGAGGGATTAGCATAGAAATATTTTAAACCCAAATAAACAAAAATGTAAAAACCCAAACCCAGCCTCGGCTCCTGGCCGTTCTGACTCATGCAAACATTTGGAAAACATTTCAGGCTCTGAAACCCAATCACATGCCAGCAGAAACCTGAGAATCCAGCAGAGAGCGGGGCATTGCGGCCACATCTGCTCTCCGGTGGATAAAAACGACGGCTGGACTAATTATTTACAGCAGAGATGACGGTGCACAGGTTGAACCGGACCAGTCGCCATCTGCTCTGCTGACACATGGCGGCCATTAAGAGTCAATTATAGAGGAACAAGTTGGTAAAAAGAGTAAAAACATCTGAAACCAAACTCAGAACCTCTAAATGGACCTGAACCGGTTTTATAGTTCACTGTGACACAGAAGGTTTGAGTCAGCATCACTAAATACAAGCCGGTTCCCATGACAACACAACAACAAACAACACAGCGTCCAAGAAGTTGTTGGGGTTTCCTGCCCCGATTCCCAGGGCTCCATCCGTCTGTTTATCCTTCACTTCCACTCGTCCGTAGCATCTCTGCTAACGTCATTCCTAAAACATGACCTTTGACCTGCACCGGCTTTATCAGAGACATAAAGCCCGTCGGTTTGCATCTCTGCAGTATTTTATCAGCTCATCCTGCTGCTTCCCGTTAATGCATGAAGGAAATGTTAAACTCAGCAGCTTCCGCCCGCCTCCAGGCCTTCTGCTTTTCCACTCTAACCCACGACTGCGATACGAATCAGCGGGAAACCTGGTCGCATCAGGCAGCAGAGCGGAGTACAAAACCAAAAGCAGGCTCTATGTGAGGCCTTTCCTCCAGTTTACAGGCAGAAGAAATGACGAAAACAGAAGTTTTTCCATCACTTTCATCAACGAATGAAGGTGAAATCAAGCAGCTCGATCACTGCCAGTCACAAGAGGCCGGGGATTATCGCAGTAAAATCATTTCAACGCACCATAAATTAAAACGGATTATTTCCATTTATCGCTTCTCTCTTCCTACCAAAAACGGGATAATCAAAGTTTTCAGTCTGGTGCTGTGGTCTCAACCAAACCTTGTTTTGAAGGATGATTTAGTTTATGATTCATTTTACTGGTTGTAGTTAACGACATTCACCCCACTGCTGCCAACTCAGCAACTTTCCTGCCAAAATTAGAAACATTTCAGATAAAGAAATCAGTTATCGTCCAAAATCGGAGACGGTCAGGCTTTTTAAAGATTGGTAATCAGCCAGAAAACTGTAATCGGTGCATTGGCCTGACGCAACAAGCAATAAATCAATTAATCACACGATCAATTAAAACAAACTCAATAATTTACGTAATTTAGCGTTTTTTTCTATCAACCAAAAACTGAATGATAAAGTTTCAGTCTGGTGCTTTGGTCACAACTAAATTATTTTTGAGGAATCATTTTGTTTACAGAGATTCGTAATTTATTTTATTTGTTATTGTTGTTTTGTTTATTTTGTGTATTTAAAATCTTCGAGGTCTAGTGTTAAATGTTCATTATAATTTACATTTATTGATCTCTGATGTGTTTTTACTTTTATTTGAAAATTGTCTGAAAATAACAATATTATCGTTTATCGTAATAATTTCTGGCCCAATTTATCGTCCAGTAACATTTATTATCATATATATCTGTAACGTCTGAGTTTCCACTTTGCAGGACAATGAAGGCTGATATTATTCTTCTACTTTAAGTTAAAGTTTATTCATTTTTCTGAATGTGTTCTTAAATTATTATGCCGTTACTTCAAAATTGTGTAAAAACAACAATATTATCGTTTATCATCCGGCAGTTTGATTCTGCAACTACATTTTGTTGCTCCATTTGCTTTTTCTCACTCCAATATCAGCTGTAAGGTTGTTGTTTTCTCAGACATTGTTCTTTGCTTTGAGTGAACGCGTTGTGGGGACGACGTTTGGGGTGTTTCATGTGTTTATTGCCCCTCTGCCTCTGCAGATACCCCTCTGGACTGCGAAGTGTCCCCCTGGTCACCCTGGGGTTTGTGCAAAGGGAAGTGTGGCGACTCAGGTGTGCAGCACCGCACCCGCTACGTCATCATGCACCCCGCCAACAACGGAGCGGCCTGCCCCCTGCTGGACGAGGAGAGGAAGTGCTTCCCGGACAACTGCTTATGACTAGGCAAGGACAGGAGGGGGAGGAAGGAGAGGAGGAGGAGGAAGGAGAAGAAAACCAGGAAAGGAAGGACCGGGCACAGACGCTCCAAGAACCACAAACGGTCCGCGGTTTAATCCCAGTCTGTTCGTGGATCAACTGGGTCGGATCCGAGTCAGGTTTAAGATCGGTTTCAGCTCCAAACGGGTGTAGTTCTGGCAAACAAGCCAGTAGACACCGCTTCAGTTTTCATGATCAAACCGGCCGACAGGAAGACAAAAATTTAAACCCTGTTAAATAACATTTGACCCAAAATGAACCCAGACAGAGCTGCCATGTTTTACAGACATTCTGTGTTTCTGTTGTTTATATTTATTGACAGGATTTTAACCTGTTCTGTACAGCATAACGAATCTGAACGTTAGAAACTGTATTCCTCTACGTTACTGAGACAAATCTAAAACAGCTTTATATGACACAGTAAAAAATTGTAACAGATGCAGCTACTAAAGTTAATAAAGTGGGAAAGTAAAAAATGAAATGAGTTTTTATTGTTATTCATTCTGACTGTGATTGATTTGTTGCTGAACTATAAGCTAACTGCTTCTGTTTGGAAAAAATACAAGTAAATAATCAAATGGATATAAAGATGACATGAAACAGAAAAGTTCATGTAATTAGAGTCAAATTCAGTAAAATGACCTCAGTTATTATTTCTGACTCTGCAGTGTGAATAGAAAATAGAATATTGATCCCTAAGAGAAAACTACTAATTAATATGCAATTAAATATAATTTAAATATGATTAAATGTAAATAAATGGCTGAATAAATAAAATAAGAAGTGTGCACATGGAAACATGTTCATCTATAAATAAATCTATAAATTAGTCCAGAGAAAAACTAGATTGAAGTCTCAGAGTTGTGCATCATAAAATGTATGCGCTGCTAAATAATTTGTTTTAGCCCCAGGATCCATGATGAGCTTCAGACATTTGAATGTGTGCTGCAGCTTTTCTATTGGCTCTCAGATAATCCAATCACAGGCAGCGATAAAGACTGGTCACAGTGCGCAGCAGCTGCAGGTTTCTCAGGCTCAAACCGCCTCTGGGCTGTAAACTCACCACACTGACGACGTTCCTCAGTCTGAACGGTGAAACTCTGCAGAATTCAGGATGGATTTCCATCGGGTCGTTCTCCTACTCCTGGGCTGCCTGCCGCCGGCCGCTGCCATGTACTTCGATCTGGGAGAGCAGGAGCAAAAATGCATCATAGAGGAGATTCCTGAGGACACCTTGGTGACAGGTGAGGCACGCACACCAAATCCTCCAAACCGCTTTAATCTGAGATTAAAAAAAGATTTTCAGCTGTTTCTGCTCCAAAAATAGAATAGAATAGAATAGAATTACTTTATTCATCCCAGCAGGGAAATTATTTCGCAGTTACAGCAGCATAGAGACAAGACACACAACAACCACCACTGAGTAGCAATTGTAGACAAAATAAAAATAAAAATAAAATATAAAATGCTGTTAATATAAAAAGCAGCTTAGAGCAGTCCTTGCAAAGATTCAAAAAATGCAGAAACAGTATGTATATGTAAATATATGTACAGCCAGTGTGCCACAGTGCAGTTGTGCAAAATCGGACTGATTAGTGCAGAACAATGATTTAGCTTTTATTGTACAGTGAGATGGCATGTGGCAGGAAGGATTTCCTGTATCTGTCCCTACGACAGCGGAGCTGGAGCAGCCTATGTGAGAAGGTGCTCCGCTGTCTGTCCACTATGTGGTGGAGAGGGTGCTGTTTATTGTCCATAATAGACAGAACCTTCTTCAGGTTCTTAAGGCTGGAGTCCCTGGAACTCCAGGGACTCCAGCCTTAGTCCCAGTACAGAGCCAGCTTTCCTGATGATTTTGTCCAGTCTATTAGAGTCGCTGGCTCTGATGCTGCTTCCCCAACACACAGCAGCAAAGAAGATGGCGCCGGCAACAACACTAAAATGAGCCTAACAATCATTTCCCACACTGACATCTATAGAGAAACAATATTTAGTTATTCAGAGTGAAATCACTCGCTTTTAATGAAATCATAAATCAGAGGAGAGGAACTAAAAAAGGATTTATGTTTTACATAAAGTCAAGAAAACCACCATGAACGTTTTAGAAAAACAAAGCATCTTCAGTCAGAGGCTTCTTCAAATTCACTGCAATACAGACTGCTACAGCAGATCTTTACTGCCAACAACCATCATCATCTACAATAATTCTGAAGAATTAATATGATTTACAACAAAGTCTGGGCCACAAAAATACTTTTAGAAACTAAAATGATCAAGAATGTGATTTTTTTCTCTCTTCTCAACAACAAACAGATTTAATTAATCAAATAAAAGTCATCAGATTTTCTGTAGGAACAGGATTGTACCTTAAATGGTTTTGTGTGTTTTCCTTGTTAAATGTAAGGCATCCATTTTGTTTATTGTTTTCTCAGGATTACAAACAGAGTCCAGGTCCGTTTACGTTGGAAATGAGTTTTAAAACAGCGATTAAAAGCAGGTTTTGTTCACCAAGTTGTTCTTTAGAGTACAAGTCAGTGATCCAGTTACCATGACGACAGGAAGAAACCACATGATCACTTTGTGTTTAATATGGCATTTCTGGTCCCCCCAAAAAAATCAGTCCAGGGGCCGCGAATGGCCCCGGCTCCCACTTTCAACACCCTTAAAACAGTAAAATTAATAAAATAAATCCAATTTCTCTAAATTCTGTAAATAAAAATATACATTTTGGTTTTATTTCTGTTTTTTCACATCTGCAGCACAAATGTATCCTTCTACCCAGACATATTTAAAGTCTAAGCAGTGAATTTAAATATCTAAAACCCAGGCAGGTTTTTATTGGGGTTTCCGACCGGATGAAGCTGAGCTGCTGTGTGTCTCCCACCTGCAGGAAACTTCTTCCTTGAGCCGTGGGACGTCACGTCGTTCAGCCACTCGCCTCACCTCGGCGTCACGGTTACCGTCAGAGACCCAAACCAGGAAGTACGCAGGAAATCCTCACTGGTGTTGAAACACAAATAACAGCTGCTAGATCTGATTCTGAGCAACCAGAGAACATTTTCAGGGAAAACGTTCCAGTCACAAGGTGTTTCAAAGAAAAGCTACGCATAAATAAGTAATTTAAGTCAGATGTCCAAAGTGTGGCTCGTGGGCCATTTGTGGCCCTTGGACTGATTCTGTGCGGCCCCCCAATTATAAATCAAAAATGTTACAAATTTGGCCCGTAGACGCAGATGGAGGCGTTTAATTTGTAATCAGGGCAAAAATTGTTACCAACATATTTATTTACACAGGAAGATGTAAAGAACAGCAGAAAGTATTCAAGGTTTTATAGCAAAGTTTTAACCACGTTAATTCAGAGACTTTTACTGAGAAACCAACGTTGCTGCAACAAAATCAGCTTTTATCCTTCCTGAAACTTTGATAAATATAGTAAACGTTTGGAAACAAAGTGACACAAATCCTGTTATTATCACTGAACATAAATGTATTCAGTTGAGCCCAAAAGAAACTGAAAACCAGATGTTTTTCTTCTAATACAGCAAACATGCAGGATCTGCTGCAGTGGAGAAAAAAACGTAGTAAATTTCTGGCAAAAAAATCTGACATTTTTAAAATGATCTCAGAAATATCCTACAAAAAACCTTCAAAATTTTTAAATTTGAAATGTTGAAAATTTTTCTAAAAAATTTATGAGATGAATCACAAAATGTCAGAGTTTTTGATTTAAATGTAGTTAATCTCATTATTATTATTACGCCTTATTTGCTTGATTTCAGGCTGGGTGTTTTGGACTGTGATTACTTTTGAATCTACAATTTTGGCCCACATAGCAAAAAGTTTGGACACCCCTGATTTACGTTTATTTTCTTCCCTCTTCAGGTTCAGTTGTCCAAACGCTACGGAGTATTTGGTAAATTCACCTTCACAGCTCACGCCTCCGGCCAGCACCACCTGTGCTTCCAAACCAACTCCACCAGGTTCTCTGTGTTCGCTGGAGAAAGGCTGGTGAGACCTGTGGAGAAACACAGACAATAATCACAAACCGAACAGAAGAGCAATGCACTCTGGGGGTTTTCACCACTTTGTTCCACAGAAGCTGCATTTGGACGTTCAGATGGGAGAGCACTCGGTAGAGCCCAACATGGACCGGACCAAAGACAACCTGCAGATTCTGGAGAGCAATCTGCAACACCTGACCAGCCAGATGATGTACATCACCAGGCAGCAGGAGTACAACCGGGTACATCTACCTCACATTCACCAGGAATGACAAGGAAACACCTAAACTGATGTGGACGTCTGGGTCTTTGTCTTGGTTCAGGAAAAAGAGGAGATTTTCCGTCAGATCAGTGAGGAAACCAACAGCAAGGTGTTGTGGTGGGCGGTGATCCAAACCTCCATCCTGCTCTCTGTTGGTTTCTGGCAGATCAAACGACTCCAAGACTTTTTCATCGCCAAGAAACTGGTCTGATGTCGTCGTCTCCCCGATCTGTACGGCACAAACATCGTGTCAGGACTGGGAAACAATAATTAAACATGATATCTGACCTGATTCACAACTCTGCACGGGTAATAAAAGAAAGCCTGAAAAATAAAGGAAGGTTTAACAAATTAAATGTTTCTCTCTTTTTTTTAAATGTTTCATTTCACAGGACTTTTGAATATAAAATACACAGGTGTACAAACTTTTTGCCATGCGGGCCAAAATTGTAAACTCAAAAGTAACCGCAGGATAAAAAATCAACAGAAAATCGAGTAAATAAAGTATCCTGATGTTTATCATATCATGTTTATCCCAAAATTAAAGGGAGTTTTACAACAGTTTATTAGGGCCTTTGCAGATAGAAAAAAAAGAGTAAATTTCTGATAAAAACTCTGAAATTTTGTGATTAATCTCAGAAATTTTCCAGAAAACTTTGAAATTTTCAAAAGAAATATCTGGACATTTGAAATTCAGAAATTACCAAAAAGAATAGTAAACAGATTTCTGCTATTGATCTAAAACTTTTATTTTTTTCTGGAAAGTTTCTGAGATTTTTAGGCAGAAGTTTACTACTTTTTTTTCTCCACTGGTCCTAATACGCTGTAGCAGATTCTGCATGTTTGCTGTATTAGAAGAAAACCATCTAGTTTTCTGTTGCTTTTGGGCTCAACTAAATAAATTCATTTTCAGTGATAAAAACAGGATTTGTGTCACTTTGTTTCCAAGCATTTGCTATATTTAGCCAAGTTTCAGAAAGGATAAAAGCTGATTTTGCTGCAGCAACGTTGGTTTTTCACTAGAAGTCTCTGGATAAACTTGGTTATAAAAACAGGAATACTTTCTGTTACACAGAATTCTTCTGTGTAACAGAAAGTTATGTTGGTAACAATTTTTACCTTCATTACAAATTAAAAGTCTTCGTCTGCATCTACAGGCCAAATTTGAATCATTTTTAACTGAAGTTGGGGGCCACAAATGGCCCCTGGGCTGCACTTTGGACACCCCTAGCTTAGCGTTGCTGAGATTAAAAAAGGTTCCTTTCTTAATTTCACCATCTCATACTTGATATGAGTAAAGGTTAGTGAATTAAGAAGTTGTCCTCTGACTTTAGTATTAAACACACTTTGTCCAAAGCACCAGGATCACTTGTAGGAAAAGAAACACACAGCATAATGCAGCCACTACCATGCTTGCCAGCGAGGTTTGCTTACCTCACCAGGAATCGCTGATAAAGTGAAATGCCAGTAGTAATTCAAACTCGTTCTGCAAATGCCTTGCAGTCGTATCACCAGATCAGACCGTTATGAAAAAGAACTGTTCAAAAACAAATAATTAGAACTTATAAGCCCAGAATTTCTAATAATATGGTAAAAAATAAACGATACACGTTCGATTCGTGTTGGTTGCATGCAAACGCCTGAACAGAACTGCAATAGTCCTTTAAATAGCCACATAACCTTCTAGTTGAATCCACACTGCTGCGGCTAACGGTGAGCTAATGCATCTAATTTACACCGAGACCAAATTTAAAACATTTAACAGCGAAATACCTGATAAATATAAAATACACGCTAATTGAACACATTTTATCTAATATTACTTAGCTACTCACCCAAAGGTGGGGATAAAAGCGTTTTCCGATAAGAATGGTAACAGTTTTAATGAGCTAGCTACTAACGGACTTCCTAATTATGCTAACGATGCTAATTAGCTTCACTGAAGAAGAAGACGACGAACTTCCTGTTGAATGAAACTTAAAACAGGAAGGATGGAACAGTTAAACTGAAGGATCCAGTAGGGTTTTTATTTCACAAACTGATAAACATCTGGCTGGTAACTAGTCTTAAATATATTTACTGATAATTATTTTTGTTGTATTATGTTGTTATGTTAGCCAGCGTTATGCTAACTTAGCATTTAGCTTCACCTAGAAGCAATCTGAACATTAGCTGATTATTTTTAAATGTTCCGCTCTCATTAACGTAGCCTGAAACAATAAGTGCGACAACAAATAAAAGCAATAACTAAAATGATTTTTCATTAATTTTATTCAATATCAGGTCTTCAAATGTCCTACTGGGTCTGCTGCAATTCCTGCTTTCTTTGCCCAAGTCCTGAGCGCAAACTGGCAGTGACGTCCTGCGGCCATGTCATCTGTAGTGTCTGCTATCAGAAAGGTAGAAAACACCTTCAATACTTACACTTTGCTTTTCACGACCCTGCCAGTCTGGTCAAAAGTTTGCATCCCCTTTCAGGCTTTTAATGATTGATGTCAGCAGTTGATGTACAGTACATACTGTAATTCTGGCTGGATTAAGATGAAGACAATTGGGCAGTTTGGTCACAGAGTCAAATCATAAGTTTAGATGAGTTAAATTGAAGTTTTCAGACCTCAGAACAGTTACCTAGTGTGAAATATGGTGGTGGATGCATCATGGTGAAGCAGATCAATGAATCTTAAAACACTTTTCCAGACTATTTTAGGGGGAATCAGTTAAAATGGTTCACATATCCATCTTTAACAGTGTTTTCAAACTTTTCCAGCCATTTAACAAAGACACACAGACCTCCACAATAACACAACATCTTAATATATACAACTTTAAATAAAAATATTCGTCTCTTAACACACTTATTATTGTTGTCTTCTTTGTTCATCCTAATGAAAATGGCTGTCATAATAACAGGTTGGACGATAAACAATTTATAAACAATAATATTGTTGCTTTTAGACCATGTTTAAGTTTTACAATGGTAATTCCATAATAATGCAAAAACACATTCTCAAAGAACAATAAACTTTAAATGTTAACATTTAACACTGTAACTGGAAGACATTTTAAATATTCAAAATAAATAAACAAAACAACAAATATGATGAATTATTTAGTCTCTATAAACAAGATTATTTTTCAAAAAAGGTTTAGTAGAGACCAAAGCACCAGACTGAAGACTTTATCATCCAGTTTTTTTAAATGCTGTGTATCACAATAGCGTTGTAAACTAATCAAATTTCAGTGTTTCCCCTGAAACTGAAACATATTCCTGCAGACATGAATTCCTCCGATCATCAGTAATCCTGTCTGTTTTCTTTCCACCGTATCTTCAGCTTTTCTTGTGAGTTAGCTGGTCTTCAGCCTCTTATTCATTATTGTTTTTAAACGCAATCCTTTGGTAAGCTAACTGTAGCAAATAAACGGTCGTTTCCATGCGGACCACCAGTGGTCCGAGAACCACAGTTTGAGAAATCCTGAATGAGGCTTGGTTTTTCTACAGACAGCGTAGTTCTCTCTACCAAAGATCTTAAATATATATGCATCATTTTATCTTTATAAACTGGAGAAAATCCACAGCAAATCAAAGTTTGGGTTTTTATGGTATTATTTTGTCCCTAAACTTTTACTAAGAAGCCTAAATGATTCAGTAAAGTCTGAGCGGACAGCGACATCTGCTGGTCACACAGCGGAACTGCAGAAACACATTTTCTATTGAGATCTGTTCTTTGTTTTTGTCTTTTCCTTATTAAACAAATCTTATCGAACAGCATTTATTTATTTAGGAGAAGAAATATTTCAGCTTTTTTCATGAAACGTCTAAAAACAGGAACAACTGATGGAGCTTCTGCTTTATTCAATCTGATAAACCCAAATTATTCATTTTGGTTCTCTGGGTGTCTTCCTCAGCATCACTTTATCTTAACGCAGGGGTGTCCGAAGTGCGGCTCGGGGGCCATTTGTGGCCATTGGACTGATTCTGTGCGGCCCCCAACTACAAATCAAACTGATACAAATTTGGCCTGTAGATGCAGATGGAGACTTTTAATTTGTAGTCAGGGTAAAAACTGTTATCAACACAATTTTCCTACACAGGAGAAAGTAAAGTACAGCGGAAAGTATTCATGGTTTTATAACAAAGTTTTAACAAAAGATAAAACCAAGTTTATCCAGAGACTTTTACTGAAAAACCAACTGTGCTGCAACAAAATAAGCTGTTATTGTCTCTGAAACTTGGCTAAATATAGCAAACATGTGGAAACAAAGTGACACAAATTATTTCTGAAAATAAATTTACACAATCAAACCCAAAAGACACTGAAGACTAGAATCTTCTGCGGCGTATTAAAGCCATTGTAAGAAAAGTAGGACATTTCTGCCAAAAAAAAAAACCCTGAATGTTTTAGAGGAATTTTAAAAAATTGAAATTTTCTAGGAAAAAAAAAATTTTTTAGACTGATATCAATCAGACATTTTCTATAAAAAAAACGTGGACATTTCTGAATTTCAGAAATGTTGAAAACTTTTAGAAATTTTTTCAAGAACATTTTGGTGTTTTTTGGTGGAAATTTACTCCTTTTTCTGTCTACAAAGGCCCTGATAAAACTCCTTCCAGTGTTGGATCTACAGTAAATATCAGGACTCTTCATGTTAGGTTGGGTTTTTTCCTGATGGCGCAGAATGAAAACGTTGCGGTGTCAGAAATGTTCGGCGGCTCTCTTCCAGGCAGCCATGGCCGGTGTTTGATATGCAGCAGCCAGTGCCAGGTTTCTCCTCTTTCTGACAAAGTAAGAACATTTTATTCCCACATGGATTCGAGTTTCTGCTGTTTTCACCTTCAGTTTCATGTGTTCATGTTTTCAGAGCAGCTCAGACGTGAAGGCTTTGTTTTCTGACATCGGCGTTGTGGCAACCAGACATCTGACAGAGATCAGCAAAGTTTGCACAGTTCCACATTTATTACAAACTATCCTGTGATAACTGTCCCCAGATGTGTTTAATGAAATTATTTTAGGTTATTCTTGCAGATTTCACGTTGTTTCCTTCCAGGTTGTGGCGTTTCAGGCCCGACATCAGAAGAGGTTGCTCAATTACTACAAGCAAAAGGTGAGAGACTTTGTCACTTTACAGCCAACAGATAGTTGTTAGGTAAATAACCCACTGTTTAATTTCTGAAAAGTGTGGTGTGCATTTGTTTTTAGGCTCTTCCCACCAGCTTTAAACATTTACAGACTTTATTTTTTCTTGTGATGATCAAAAACCGATAATTCTGCCGTTTTGCTGCGTTTACAGAACCATAAACTAGAAGACATGTTGGTCACTATAAAGCAAGAAATGCAGCAGATGGGGAAGTGAGTAAAAACTGTAGCTTCATGCACCACATTGGAGTTTTCAGATGTTTAATTTCCTGTTTTGTTTTTAAAGGAAGCTGAATGATCAGAGGGCTTACATTGCTAAGCTGGAAAAGTCTCTCCAGCACCACAGGTCAGCCGGCTCGTTTAATCCAGAGTTATTACTCAGATTATCAACATTACCGTCAATTTTAAAGTTAAAATGGCCCAAAATTATACTTTACTTTATTTATGTTTTCAGCAACAAATAGGTTTGTTGAAAGTAAGAAAGAAGTGTGTAAATCATTGCAGATGTGAAACTTAAAAAGGATTTGGTAGGTTTGCCTCATTAAAAAACAATTATATTCTCAGCAACAAAAAATAAGCAAAGTTTCATAAATTAATGAAAATCAGATTAGGTGCAGGATTCCTGATTTTCAGAATTTAAAAAGATAATTACTTTGTCTTTTAATCTGATCATATTTACTGTAAGAAGATTTTTGTCTTGATTGAAAGTGAAAATTCTCCTGATCTGCTGGAGCCACAAATCCTGCTAAACATTTACACACTCATGTTAAAAACAGTTTTTATGCAGATATTCAGACATACTGCCACCTTATCGTGGTGGAGGGGTTTGAGTGCCCCAATGATCCTAGGAGCTATGCTGTCTGGGGCTTCATGCCCCTGGTAGGGTCACCCAAGGCAGACAGGTCCTAGGTGAGGGACCAGACAAAGCGCAGCCCGAAGACCCCAATGATGAATAAAAACATTGGACTTGGCGTTCCCTCGCCCGGACGCGGGTCACCGGGGCCCCACTCTGGAGCCAGGCCTGGAGGGGGGGCACGATGGCGAGCGCCTGGTGGCCGGGCTTTTACCCATGGAGCCCGGCCGGGCTCAGCCCGAAGAGGAAACATGGGTCCCCCCTCCCATGGGCCTACCACCCGTGAGAGGGGCCAAAGGGGTCGGGTGCAGTGTGGGATGGGTGGCGGCAGAGGGAGGGGACCCTGGCGGTCCGATCCTCGGTTGCAGAAGCTCTTGGGACGTGGAATGTCACCTCTCTGGTGGGGAAGGAGCCGGAGCTAGTGTGTGAGGTCGAGAGGTTCCGGCTAGAAATAGTCGGTCTCACCTCGACGCATGGCTCTGGTTCTGGAACCAGTCTCCTTGAGAGGGGCTGGACATACTTCCACTCTGGAGTTGCCCAAGGTGAGAGGCGTTGGGCAGGAGTGGGCATACTTGTTGCTCCCCATCTCGGCGCCTGTACGTTGGGGTTTCCTCCGGTGAACGAGAGGGTAGCCTCCCTCCGCCTATGGGTGGAGGGACGGGTCCTGACTGTCATTTGTGCTTATGGGCCGAACGACAGTTCAGATTACCCACCCTTTTTGGAGTCCTTAGAGGGGGTACTGGAGAGTGCCCCTCCTGGGGACTCCCTTGTTCTGCTGGGGGACTTCAACACTCACGTGGGCAATGACAGTGAGACCTGGAGGGGCGTGGTTGGGAGGAACGGCCCCCCCGATCTGAACTCGAGCGGTGTTCTGTTGTTGGACTTCTGTGCTCGTCATGGATTGTCCATAACGAACACCATGTTCAGGCATAAGGGTGTCCATATGTGCACTTGGCACCAGGACACCCTAGGCCGCAGTTCGATGATCGACTTTGTCATTGTTTCATCGGATCTGCGGCCGTATGTCTTGGACACTCGGGTGAAGAGAGGTGCGGAGCTGTCCACTGACCACTACCTGGTGGTGAGTTGGCTCCGGTGGTGGGGGAGGAAGCCGGTCAGACCTGGCAGGCCCAAACGTGTTGTGAGGGTCTGCTGGGAACGTCTGGCGGAATCCCCTGTGAGACGGAGCTTTAACTCCCATCTCCGGCAAAATTTCGAACACGTCCCGGGGGAGGTGGGGGACATGGAGTCTGAGTGGACCATGTTCCGTGCCTCCATTGTCAAGGCGGCCGATCGGAGCTGTGGCTTCAAGGTTGTCGGTGCCTGTCGCGGCGGCAACCCTCGAACCCGTTGGTGGACACCTTCGGTGAGGGATGCCGTCAGGCTGAAGAAAGAGTCCTACTGGGCCTTTTTGGCCTGTGGGACTCCGGAAGCAGCTGATGGGTACCGGCAGGCGAAGCGGCATGCGGCTTGGGTGGTTGCTGAGGCAAAAACTCGGGAGTGGGAGGAGTTTGGAGAGGCCATGGAGAAAGACTTCCATACGGCTTCGAGGCGATTCTGGTCCACCATCCGGCGCCTCGGGGGGGGAAGCAGTACGGCACCAACACTGTTTATAGTGGGGATGGTGTGCTGCTGACCTCTACTCGGGACGTTGTGGGCCGGTGGGCAGAGTACTTCGAAGACCTCCTCAATCCCACCAACATGCCTTCCATCGAAGAAGCTGAGCCTGGGGACTCTGGGTTGGGCTCTCCAATCTCTGGGGACGAGGTCGCTGAGGTGGTTGAGAAGCTCCTCGGTGGCAAGGCTCCGGGGGTGGATGAGATCCGCCCGGAGTTCCTTAAGGCTCTGGATGTTGTAGGGTTGTGTTGGCTGATGCGACTCTGCAATATTGCATGGACATCGGGGGCAGTTCCCCTGGATTGGCAGACTGGGGTGGTGGTCCCCCTGTTCAAAAAGGGGGACCGGAGGGTGTGCTCCAATTATAGAGGGGTCACACTCTTAAGCCTCCCTGGCAAGGTCTATTCAGGGGTCCTGGAGAGGAGGGTCCGTCGGATAGTCGAACCTCAGATTCAGGAAGAGCAGTGTGGTTTTCGTCCTGGTCGTGGAACACTGGACCAGCTCTACACCCTCGGCAGGGTCCTGGAGGGTGCATGGGAGTTCGCCCAACCAGTCTACATGTGTTTTGTGGACTTGGAGAAGGCGTTCGACCGTGTCCCTCGGGGAGCCCTGTGGGGGGTTCTCCGGGAGTATGGGACACCGGGCCCTTTGATACGGGCTGTCAGGTCCCTGTATGACCGGTGTCAGAGTCTGGTCCGCATTGCCGGCAGTAAGTCGGGTTCGTTTCCGGTGAGAGTTGGACTCTGCCAGGGCTGCCTTTTGTCACCGATTCTGTTCATCACTTTCATGGACAGAATTTCTAGGCACAGCCAAGGTGTTGAGGGGATCCGATTTGGTGCCCTTAGGATCTCATCTCTGCTTTTTGCAGACGATGTGGTCCTTCTGGCTTCATCAGGTCGTGATCTGCAGCTCTCGCTGGAGCGGTTCGCAGCCGAGTGTGAAGCGGCCGGGATGGGGATCAGTGCCTCCAAATCCGAGGCCATGGTCTTGAGCCGGAAAAGGGTAGAGTGCCTTCTCCGGGTCAGGGGGGGTGTCCTGCCCCAAGTGGAGGAGTTTAAGTATCTCGGGATCTTGCTCACGAATGGGGGAAGAAGGGAGCGGGAGATCGACAGGCGGATTGGCGCAGCGTCTGCCGTCAAGCGGGCGCTGTACCGGTCCGTCGTGGTGAAGAGAGAGCTGAGCCATAAAGCCAAGCTCTCGATTTACCGGTCGATCTACGTTCCCACCCTCATCTATGGTCATGAGCTTTGGGTCGTGACCGAAAGAACGAGATCGCGGATACAAACGGCCGAAATGGGTTTTCTCCGTAGGGTGGCTGGGCTCTCCCTTAGAGATAGGGTGAGAAGCTCAGTCATCCGGGAGGGACTCAGAGTAGAGCCGCTGCTCCTTCACATCGAGAGGAGCCAGTTGAGGTGGCTCGGGCATCTGGTCAGGATGCCTCCTGGACGCCTCCCTGGTGAGGTGTTCCGGGCACGTCCCACCGGGAGGAGGCCCCGGGGGAGACCCAGGACACGCTGGAGGGACTATGTCTCTCGGCTGGCCTGGGAACGCCTCGGGATTCCCCCGGAAGAGCTGGAAGAAGTGGCCGGGGAGAGGGAAGTCTGGGCCTCCCTTCTGAAGCTGCTACCCCCGCGACCCGACCTCGGATAAGCGGAAGAAGATGGATGGATGGATATTCAGACATACTGTTTCATTTTTTAAACTCGTCTCCTACAGTAAGAATCTAGAAAACTATCCATCTTAGTTAGACATTTCTGTGAAGCTGGGTTTGTTTTTAATAACTCTGCAGTATTTATTTTATTTTCTGTATACTGGAAATTTCTTCTTAATGTTCAGTTTTCTTATTTTTATTAATCCTCCTTCTTTCATCTGTTATTTTTCTACTTTTACACCTGAATATTCCCAAGATGTTTTTATTATTTCTGTTATATTTGCTATGTATTTGATGAAAACTTGTGCTGTTTATCTGCTCTGTTCTGTAAAATCTTTATTTTCCTCTTGAGATTCTGCAAACATAAATGCAGTGAAATACGCTTCGCTCTCCACTAGGTGGCGCTCCTGACTCACTAATGCCTGAACTGTTTCAGTCAACAGGCATCAACCAAAACTGGATTATACAGAAATAATTTAAGCTGCAAATAAAAGAAAAATATAATTATAGTTTTAAAGTTTTAGACGGTTTTTAAAGTATAAACTACATTTTGCAGTGGAAAGTTTCAATCTAAACTGCCTTTTATTGTTGGATTCAAATCAATAATTTTGCGGTTTAATAAATGAATATTTTGTTTTTTCTGCAGTTTAAAAGCTCCGTCTCAAATCAGCAGCAGTCCTCACACCCCGCATGGAAACAAATCAGGTGAACTTTGCTACACCCAAACACTAAAATTCATTAAAATGTTTAATGACTCAACGTCGTAAAAGAAAAACAGAAGATATTCCATGTTATTTACTGTCAGTTATGAGACTATAAATGTACCAGGATTAAGATGTTCTGCATAAAGTTATCATCAGATTCTGATGTCATTTGGTCATTTAAAGATGAGTGAATGTGCAGCCAGTTTGAACAAAATAAAATAAAACAGCATAAATAGTTTTAATCATTTTATCCATTACCGACCGGGCAGAACTGCTCAGAGGAGGAAAACTCAACTCACGTCTTTTCAACACTTTGTAAGAGAAACCAAATTTATTTTCACCTGAAAATGATCAAAATAACCAAAATAAAATAATATTCACTGAAGTTTAAGGTGTGTGAATAGTTTTGCACTTTAATTGGCCTGTTGGGGTTTGAAAACGAGCCAAATGCAGAAAGAAACAATAAATACTGAACAAAATATGGCAAGACATAAACGGATATAAATGAGGAAATGATGAAGAAAACCCAAACATAGTTGTTATTCTCCACCTCTTCATTATTTATTAATCCGACTCTCTTAACGCGGCTCAATGCTAGCATGCACCAGCGTAATGATGCTACTGTTAGCATATGGGCTAAGATTAGCATTTTAGCTTTTACATTATTATTTCCATACAACAGACTTTGGGTCAACATGCTAGTGATAGCCCTCATTGCTAATGTTAGCTTTATAGCTAAACTTAGCATTTTATCCAAATTTGATTTATAAGCTAAACATAAACTGAATTGATAAGGTCAGTGTTAAGCAACATGCTAGTGCTAGCTCATATATTAAGCTAACATTAGCATCTTAACTTTAGCATTTTTCTAAATAGGAAACACTTTTGGGAACCATGACATGACAGACGTAAACTTTAAATCTTTAGTTTGAATTATTTATGCTTTAATTCTCAAAACTTCTGATTTTAATCTTCCTCAGAAGTTTTCTATTTTCTGTCTAATTGTTATTTTCTGTTTGTATTTAGTGCTTCAGATTCCATACGAGTCTCCCGTGTTCCTCCCGCGTCACGCTTCAGCCACCAACATGTGAGTGTTTTTGTCTCCATGTTTGATATAAAACCTCATGTTTCATGTCTGATAAATTATAACTGGTGTTTAATTAGTGTCAGTAGAATAAGAATAATTTCTACACATGTGAAACAAAAGGCTGTAGCTTTCAGCATGAACAGCGTTCTGCTTCGCTCCACTGATCCAGCTTTGAGTTTCAGGGTTTCTCACTTTGGGCAGAATAAATGTTGCTTTTGCTGAAAGCTTGTGGTTAAAGGAAGCGGTGATGACAGCGGCGCGGCGTTCAGCAGCTGAACTAATGAAGTGTGCCTTCCTGTGTGGCAGCAGCCAAAGCCTGGAGCTGGAAGAAAGGAGTCTGTTCAGGAAAGTGGGTGTCTTTACTTTACTTCACTGTTAAAGCCCATCTCTGAGGGCAGGGTGTCCAAACTTTATGGCATGTGGGGAAAAATTGTAAACTCAAAACCAATAGCAGGCCAGAAAAAAACACCTAGAATAGAGCAAATAAATTATCCTGATATTTTCTGTAGATCCAAAACTTAAAAGGGATTTTTATGACGGCCTTCATAGAAGAAAAGGAGCAGATTTCTATCAAAAATGATTCATCTCAGAAATTTTATAGAAAACTTTTACATTTTCAAAAGAAAATCTTCAACATTTGAAAACTCTGGCATTTCGATGTTTTTTCTAGAAAATTTCTGATATTAATTTAAAATTTGAATTTTTTTTTTCAGCATATTTCCTTATTTTTCCTGGAAAGTTAATGAGAAAAAGCTCAAAATTTCTAAATTCTTTGGCAGAAATTTACTACTTTTGGCCAGGAGACGCTGCAGCAGATTTTTCATGTTTTCTGAAAACATTAAAAGAAAAACATCTGGTTTTCAGTTTCTTCTGGGCTTCACTGAATACATTTATTTTCAGCGATAAAAACAGGATTTGTGTCACTTTGTTTCCAAACATTTGCTATTTATCAAAGTTTCAGAGACAATAAAAGCTGATTTTGTTGCAGCAAAGTTGGATTTTCAGTAAAAGTCTCTGGATAAACTTAGTTTTAAGTTTTGTTCAAATTTGGTTATAAAACCATGAATACTTTCTATTGTACTTTACATTTTCCTGCATTAAAAAATGTAAAACATTTTTTTACCCTGATCACAAATCTGCAGCTGGGGCCAAATTTGCACCAGTTTTGAATTGCGGTTGGGGGCCACACAGGATCAGTCCGAGGGCCACAAATGGCCCCGGGCCGCTGTTTGGACAGCCCTGCCTTAGGGTGAATCTTGCCCTGAAGTTTACATGAAGGAAGCAGGAAGTGAGGCTGAGGTAACGATTCTGTGACTCTGCTTCAGCCCGTTTCTGCGCCCAGACTGTCGGTGATGAAGGCGCTGCCAGAGGGACGACCAGGTGAGTCGGTTTCAGACCCGAACAGCTCAACATGTTCTGGGTCAAATCCAACACAACCACAGAACACTGCTGAGTTAGCGCTTCTCCAAAATTCAATGGAAAGATTAGTGGAGGGATTTTTAGGTTCTCTTCCTAAAAACATTAATATTAATTTCTAACTATAAATCAGTAAATTAACACCATCTGCTCCTTCATGGGGTCGATGTTTCAGTGGACTGAAGAACCTTCATCTGTTGTTTTTTACTCATGAACTGTGGATTTGTCTGGTTTTGTTCAGGACCCGCCACCCACTGGTCCTACAGCCAGAACCCACTGACCTCCCACTCTGCACACTCAGCCACCGTCAGGTGAAACGCTTCACTCTCATCTCCACAATTATCACTTCAGATGGATACAAAATCTATCCTTATGTTTAAGGTCTTACTATTTAAAACTGCTTGTTGAGCCTTGTAAGACATTTTAGCAGATCAACTGATATTTTTCTGAAGGATGTTACATCTTGCATCTGGTATTAATTCTTTGTGCTTCTGAAAAATGAGGACTTTGTTGTAAATTCAGAGTAACAGGATCGTTTCTGTTGTTTTCCAGCCGTTTTTCTCCCTCCACTCCGGAGTCGTACAGTCAGAGTTCAGCCTGGAAGTCGCCTCAGTTCAAAGCTTCGTCCTCCTTCAGTCACTCTGCGTCCTTCCTGGGGTTCCCTCCTCCTTAACGCTTCTGGTTGGATACGACTGGTGATGCACATGAAGGTGTTAAATGTGCAGCTTAAACCCAGCATGCAATGAGAGACAAACTGCTCTTTACTGTCAAACTGTAAATGAAATAAATTGGTAAACGAGTTCAGCGTCTCTGAGTGAAATGGCTAAATATGGCCACTTTAAATATTCTGCAAACTAAACAGACTCATCCATTGTCAACCGGAGGAAATGAAGATGAACGCAGACTGAGCCGGTTAGCATTAGCTTCTGCTGATTATTTTATGTGCGGATCAGTCTAGCATTAGCATTTTCAAAATATGTTTTTATGTTTAGCGTTAGCCGCTAATAAAATAGTGGTGTAGTGTTAGCTTCTGCTAATTTTTAATGTGCTTAGATTCTGATATTTTTTGTTTGTTTAGCGGCTTAGTGTTAGCTTCAGCTAATTTTTTTGTATGTGCTTATTGTTAGCTGAATATTTTTATGTCGAGTAGTTTAGCATTAGCTTCTGCTAACTTTTTTTTAGGTGTTTAGCAGTTTAGCATTTGTTTCCACTAGCATTTTATTTTCAGAGATTTAGCGTTTGTGGAGCTAATATTCTTGTTTAGCAAACTAGAGTTAGTGAAGCTAATTTTTTAGTTAGCTGTGCCCACCACTGGCAATAACTAATGTTGATCTTAGTGCAAACATTTAATCTCTATTACAACCAAAGCAGCCATTTCTAAAAATGTGCACCAGGAAAAGGGAACATGTGATTTCTATGGTTCAAAGTTTGCAGGGTATGAAGTAACACCAGACAAATTCACAACAACCACATGGTGGCCATCATGAAACATTTAAAAATAATCAGTAAATATGATTTCTGTGAGACCAATTATGACCAATTTGACACCAGAAGTATTAATCGATGATAGATATTGGTAAATTTAATTGTTTGAATTGTTGAGTGACTTTTAAACTGGATTTGTGGCCCTAAGAGCTTTTTATTTCTGAAAACTTTTTAAATGGCTTACTGAAAAACAGTTTTTGCTTCATGTTTATGGGATGTTGGGGTTTAGATACGTGGCGCTTCCTGCACTGCACTCGGAACCGTTTCATCTGCAAAGCTGAGCTGGAATTAGTTGGCGCACAAAAGACGATGACATGTAAACGTTTGGCTGAAAGATCCTGCAATAACATTCCCTCATCCTGTCTGAAGGAATCCGTCTGAGCGCCGTCAGCCGGAGTCCAGGCGTGCCGGATGCGTTTCGCCAACTTGTTATTTCACCTCAAACCTGTTACAAAACAGCTGCAAGTGAAGACAAAGGGAGTGTATCCACTCAGAAACCGGATATCACCTGAAGTCACGGTGGCACGGAAAGCCTCGGCGGCCCGATGTGTTCAGGCAGGTCGGTTCCTCCTCAGCGGACCGCCGCGGTCGGCGCCATTGTCCCGGCTGTCAGGCTGCTGAATAACGCCTATTGAAGGCGGCTCAGGTGTGGCTGTGTGTGTGTTCTGGACCGGCGCACGCAACTCTCAGCCTTTTACTGCACTCAGTTTGGGAGGTTTTTGTGCCGAGTCTCTGGAGCTGATCCTCTTCAGCGCTCCAGTGAGATCTGAAGCCGTTTCCTGTTTTTTTAAAAAAAAAGGCGGCTGAGTTGTCAGATCTGCGTTTCCACTGACTGTAGGACAGAAAAACGAAATAAATTACAACAATAAAGTCACTTAATGGACACAACACGTTCTGGCTTATTTTGCAAAACTACAATGGAAGCAACTTTTTGCATCACACAAATTATGTGACCAATTACACACTGCATAAAGTTACTACTGGCAGAAACCACAAAGAGGAGACGGCAGGAAGTGGTTAGAGGAAGATGGCGCAGCGTGTTTTTAATGATTTACTGTGTGAACAAACGTGATTTTAATTGCATTTCTTATTTAATGGAAACACTGCAATTGTGAAATTGTGTTTTTTCAACATTAGCTGAATATTGTCAAAGTTTTGCTCACATTTGTAAAAAATAAAAACCCACTGCTAATGTGTCACACCGAGTGGAGACGTTTAAATCAGCGTAATCTTTTCCTCATGTTGGTAATAAGGAATAACGGGTTTTTAAACTTTCTCTCCTGCAGCCTCACATGCGTCGCTGCAGGCCGTACAAATGAGCTCTGCTACTTCAGAGAGCTAAAGCAAACTGTTCTGATGTCAGCCGTAATTATTCGGCAGCGTGTTCCCACAGACTGTCCTCTGCTGTTCGCCTCTGTGTGTGTGTGTGTGTGAGGGGAGAAAGAAGCCTCCCTCTTAATCTGATCCAGACTTCACATTTTGTCGCTCTGCATTTCAGCCTCGTACCTTTGGAGGTGTAATCCCTTCAGACAGGACATGACACGAACTAAATGATTTCACACTGGAGCTATTTATCTGTTAGCGGCTGCAGCCTGAGCCGACGGCGTCATCTGGGATCTTCATCACGTATGAAGTCTAACACTCAAAGTGATGATGATGTTTAAACTGCAGCCAATGAAGGTCAGATTTACTTCATAATGTTAGTTTAAAACAAACCATTGAAATAATGTCAGTTCTTTAACATCTCTCAACAATCCAAAGTGATTTCAGTTTCAATCTATCGGTGAGTGAAGGATCCTCCTGATCTGCTCTAGTCTTCTTAAAGGGCCGGTATCGTGTAAAATTAACCGTTCTTAGCCTTCCATCATGTTCTGAAGTTTCTTCCTGATCAAAAACAACCCTGCAGTTTGGCTGGGTGGCCGTAGCCCCACAAAACGTTTGTTTGCTTCTTATTGTTAACAGAACAAACAGATTATTTTGTTCAATATATTTAAAGATAACAGAGCTTCAACCTGAGCTTTTCTTTTTCTTTCCAGTCATTTCAAACTGGAACTCTGTGTTCCCATTTATCCACTGGCAGAATGACTTCTATGTGAAAAGAGCAAATAAAGTTAATTAGCTCTAGCAGAAACACTTTGTGTTCACACTTAACAAGTCCAAGTCAAAGTAATAAAACTATTGAGTACAAAAAGAGGATGCAGCTGCAGTTTAATTTGACTTTAACTGCAGCGCTTCTGTGAAGGCTCGGAGAACAAACAACTTTATAAAACGTGATGGTGGCAGCATCATGCTGTGGTGGAGGAGGATGACGAGTGTTCAAAGTGTCACAACAATAATTTTAACAAATGAGTAAAAAAAGATTTCATTATAAAACACTGCAGCTTTTAGGGACCATTACCGGCATGTTGCCACCGTCGGAGCTAACAGACTTACTCCACTCAGGATGAAACATTACTGTATAAACTAAAATTAGCCAAAATGCTAAAGTTAGATTAAACGTGTGGAATAACCAGCATGTTTATTTATATTGACTTAATTCATTGAGCAGTTTAAACATAGCTACTAAATCTAAATTATTTATTAGATGACACAACAGACTGTTGAGACTTCAGTTTTGGCCAATGCGGCAAAAAGTTTGGACACCCCTGTGCTAAACGATAATATTGTTGTTTTGAGACCAAACTTTAAATTCTAATGAACATTTAACACTGGATGACATTTTTAATACAAAACTAGAACATTTCTTAAAGACTTTAAACCGCCTGCCAAAGTGTGCATGTCAGTTGGAATCCAGTGTTATGATACTGAAAATTAGCATCAATGCTATGGTTAGCTAAAATGTAGTTAGCAGCATGTGCAGTATCGCAAGCATGTTCACTTACATTTGCCTAATCCATTCATTGTGCAAAATTTGGTTAATATATCAAAAGTTAGCTCAAATGCTAACTACAAGTGTTGGGTTAACGTTAGCATGGGGGCTATCCTTGGCATGCAAGAGCGACTAGCATGGTGACACTGCCAATAAGATGTGGGTTTTTACTAGCATATTTATTTACTTAATCCATTCAGTAGACAAAAGACATATAAACTAAGATTAGCCAAAATGCTAACGTTAGCTATTTATTTATGGAATCACCAGCATGCTTACTTATATTGACTTTATCCACTCAGTATGATAAACCTAGCTAATAAATTAAAATGTGATCACATATCTAAAATGAACAGACCAAACAAAACATTTTTAGAGCTATAATTTTGGCCCATGTGGCAGAAAGTTTGGACTCCCTGGCTGAGCTAGCATAGCCGCTACTTCCTCTCAGCCAGACCCAAACCTGGCAGGATGTGGCGGGAGAAGACAACCGCAGATTAGGAGGCTCCTGTCGCGGTTCTGCTGCGGGCGGTACGGGCTTTAAAGGCCGGGGCTTCCTTCCTCTCAGCCGCGTCTCTTTGTTTCTCCCGGTGGAAGCCGCCCGCTGCCTCGCTTTGTGTTTTTGTTTTGCAGGTTTTAATGGAGGTTTTGTGGCAGCGGAGTGGAGGATGATTAGAGGGAGAGGAATGCAAACACAGCAGCCAGGTGTCCGCTTGTTCTCATCTGCATGTGTGCTGCAGGTGAGCGTGCGTCGGCGTCTCTCTGAGCAGAGGGGTGTGTGTGTGTGTGTGTTTCATGGTCATTGACTCCTTTCACCTGGGCGCTCCTTTTCGTTGAAGTTAAAAGGCTCTTTCTTCCCTTCGTCGCAGCTGCTGTTGACTCAGGCGCGCAGGAATCTGGAATCTTCATCCAGACACGTAAATATCGATTTATGCTCTGAAATTGATTCTCAAATACAGGGATCAATACTTTCAATACTTAAGTCATTTGACATAATGTATCTTAACAAGAGTACGTTAAATTATTAAGATATTTCCTAAAAGAGACGGTTTGGTGGGAACTACTTTTTCTTCCGCCTGGTTAAGTGAGTATGCCGCAGATTGGAGTTACAAAAATAAATTTATAAAAACACGCCAATTAAAAAAACTCACGTTTTGTGCGGATGATGCGTTTCTTTCGGCTGTATAGAAATTCACAGGAGTCATGTGATCAAACACAGGATGTTACTGCTGGCGGAAATGACGACGAAAGGAAGTAGTATGTTAATGGATTTTAATGACTTATCGCGTGAACAAACTTATTCACGTGTGGTTTTAATTACATTTCTTATTTAATGGACACAAAGCAATTTTTTTGTGGAAAATCAAAGTTTTACGCACATTTGTAAAGGAAATGCAGATTTTTTTTAAAAACTAGTTTTTAATTAAACAATTTCAGTAATTACTATTATTAGTATTATTTTAGTTTGCAACACCATTTTGTCATTTCATACGATTGTCTGCTAAAACAGCCTGGCTATAGAAAAATTCATATTCTTTATGGATTAAAATGCTGTTTTTTGGATTTAACTGTCATCAGGTTTTGGACCGGTATCGCTGAGACCCGGGCCAGAAATCAGAATATTTGATTTTTTCCCTGAAAACTTTAGGAACTGAAGGTCATGACAGAACAGGAGAGGTCTGCTCTCCGTTTGTCTCTGACTCGTTCACCCTGTTGACCTCTGACCTCTGCCCATGTTCTGTGAACTCATCACATCTTTCAGCGCCTCGCCTCTTCCTCCTGGTTTTCCTCATCATCCTCAGTCAGACACTGAGAATCAAGAAACAAAAAACCAACCAGACTGAAAACAGACGAATTTATCTTTTCATTTTCTCTCTTTTCCTTTTTTTCTTCCAATTTTCCTTTTTCTTTTCTCTTAGTTTTTCCCCTCTCTATTCTTTCCTTTGTTCTCTTGATTCACTTTTTTGAAATCGTTTCTCTTTTTCCTCTTGCTCTTTCCCAACCTGTTTTCTTTCTCTTTTTTTCCATTTTTCCTCTCCTCTTTTCATTTCATCCCTGTTTTCTCTCCTTCCTGCCGCGTTTCCAGATCAACTCGCTCCGTGTCGATTCCACGTTTCACATCTGGAGAAAGTCTTTTTTCCTTCCGGTCCGTTTTTCCAGCCTGTCGCTCATTTTGTTGAACATTTTAAATAAAACTGGAATATTCTGAGTTTTTTAGCTGTATTTGTTTGATCAGATTTGAGATAAAAACATCCTAAAAGTAATTCATGCAGTTTTAAAAAATGCATCTGAATAAAGAAGTGGAACATGATTTCATGTTTTAATGGCACCAACAACATGATTATAACGATACAGGAAACAGTTTTCAATCTAAACTACCAACATCTGTACAGGATTGTCATTGTGAAGATAATCAATAAAACTTGTATATTTTCTCAGCACATATACATTATCTTACAATATCATGATTGTAGCTTTTGCTACATAGCTTCCATTATGACTAACAGAAATCCATTCATGCAGTAATAATGCCCAGTTATATGGAAAATAACAGGAAATAAATTAAAAACACACTTTCCTTTTTTCAGTATTTTTTATCCCGATGCTAAAACTTCTGAACTGTTTAAAGAAATATAAAGTAGATGTATAATATTAATGATATTTCATGTACATTAGTGGTCGGTTCACATAAACACAGTTTGCAACATGATGGAAAAACTAATTATTGTTTTTGGACAACTATTCATTAAAAGAAAATAAAAACATTTTCAATGAAAATGATCCTGATAATCTATTTTACTTTAAATAAAAACAGAAACGTCCCACAGGAGAAGAAATGTAACGTTTAGATGCAGTCAAAGCGTTTATTATTATTCACTAAATGGGTTGAAATGGCAGCAGAGACGGATAAATTAATTCACAGCGGCTGTAGAGATGCTGATAACATATTAGAGATAACAAACAAACAAACAGTACTATATGCATTATTTATAAAAATATATATATTTTTACATTATCCTTCTTTATTGTGAAGATTTGTGCAAAAACCTGAAGGTACCGAACGATTTCCTCTGAGGTTCACAGCAAAACATTTTTCAGATTTTTCTGGAGAAATTTCCCCCGACTCAAAGCCGGTCGCATCGTTTAAAATGTAACGTTATTATTATTATTATTATTATTATTATTATTATTAAGAGCCAAAAACACCAAAATATTGTACATAAATACATGTTTATTTAAGTGGTTTAATAAAAATATATGTGACTGAAATATACTTTAAAAACATTGAATTGTTTCAGGTTCTCAGCATTTTGTTTCAGTGGGCGGGGCTAATGCTGCGTTAGAGAAGCTGATTGGTCGGCAGTTCAGCCGTTGTAACCAATCAAACTTTAGGGTTTATCATATGAGCAACATTTACTGTTGACATTAATTTACAATACTGATGATTTCAGTTAATACATTTTAATTATTCTGGAAAATATTGAATCATAAAATTAGTTTTTTATGCATTTATTTGAATTTTGTTTAAAACAATAATATTAAACATGAAATAAATATTATTTGAATATTTATTTATATATTTTTAACGAACTATGGGACCTTTAACTTATTACATGATGTTTTGCACAACAGGAAAATTTTGACAAATTGTAACATCTTTTGTTCATATATTTTTATTTGTTTATTAAAATTTAATCTATCGCATGTTTCCATGTAACAAATGTTTATTTATTGGATTATGATTATTTTGGCACCAAGTGAGATGGATGCCTAAACGAAACGTTTAAACCTGTTTTATTTTTAATATAATCTAAATTATTCGTTTTCACTGAAGCAGAACTTCAAGATTTCATTTCACTTTAAACAAAGTTAGCTAGCGATGCTAAAACGTTTCCCTGTTTAAATGTAACTGATGACATCATCACCTCAGCTCAACGGGAGCAGGAAGTGACATCACTCATCGGTTTGTTTTGGCTCAGCTACGTTTCGCCTGAGAAATGAATCCATTATGATCACAAAAACAGTTTTCCTCCAATCGTCTCCAGAGCCACAGGAAGTGGAAAATAACCAGGAAACATTTTTCACACATCAGGATCTGAAAAGTGAAAAGATTAAATCTTCAATTTATATCAATTTATTTCCATTTTATGTTGATTCTCTCATCAAATCTTAATAAAAAATAAGAAATATGTAACTTTGAAAAATGCAGAAAAAATCCAAACGTGTGAAAACTTGAAGGAGTTTTTTTTATCTGTGTTGTAAAAGTCAACTACTATAACAGTTAACTTTAACCTTTAAAGGAGTTAAATTTAACTTTAAACTCATCAGATAATCTGGTCAAACTTTTCACACCTTTTGGACTTAACCTTCACTTTGCAATGTTAAAAACTCTTTTTATTAAGATTTTATGAGAAAAATCAACAGAAAGTGGGAATAAAATTATTTCAGCAGTTTTACAGTTTAAAAATCTGAAAAGTGTGGCATGTCTATGTTTACAATTCACAAAGAATAAGTCCAAAAGAAGTGAAACATTTTTTATCTGTGTTTTTAAAGTTAATGAACTGCAAACACTTTTAGAGTTTGAGGCTCCAGAGTCGCTGCAGTCGGGTTGATGTTGGCGAAGGACGAAGCAGCGCCAACACTGCTGCTGCAGCTGCTGCTGCAGTCACTGCGACCCGGTTCTGGAAGCTCGTATGAACCGGGTCAGACTTTGGTTGAAGCAAAGGACTTCCTGTCTCTACCTGCTGCAGTTCGTGGCGTGCTGTTAGCTGCGTCTGCTAACACTGGTAGTGAATGTGCTGGTGCACCTTGCCGTTGACGTGTGAGTGTGTGTGTGTGTGTATGTCCGTGTAGACCTTGGGGTAGAGCTTCGGCGCCAGCAGCAGCTGCTGATGCGCCGCTGCGTATTCCTCGTACGTCAGCGAGTCTTTGTCCGAGCCCGTGGGCGGCGCAGCGGGGGGCGGCGGCGGCGGCGGGCCGGCCCGTTCCCGGCGCGATGCGGCGGGCAGCGCGGAGGAGGCGGAGCCGCTGCAGCTGCGTTTTGATTGGTAGAACCAGAGGAGGGCGGTGCCCAGGATGAAGGCCACGCCCGCCGGGATGCCGATGATGACGGGCCAGGGCAGGCCGGGGGGCGTTACCATGGGAACGGAGCTGGGCTGGGACTTCCTGTCTGCAGGACAGAAACATGGAAATTTATTTTAATAAACGGAAAATTGGTCGTCCAAAAGTTTTAAACTGAGAAAATTCCAGGTTTTCCTTTAAATGATTCAGATTTTACATAAAAAAAAGAGATTAAAATCCCTTTAAGACTAAGAAACCATTAATGTATGAAACTATGAAAATATTCCTACAGAGGTCAGAGGTCAGCGGGATGGATGAGTGGATGGATGGGCTAACAGTTGGTCCATCCCGCCTCTCTGACCCCTGACCTCTGACCTGGCAGCACGGTGAGGTAGGCGCTCCTGAAGCTGTAGCCCTTGCTGTTGGCTCCCAGGCAGATGTACATGCCGGCGTCGTCCTGCTGGGCCCGGCTGATCAGCAGCTTGTTCAGGTACGACCCGTCGGGTCGGGACCAGACCTCCCCGGTGGGCAGAACCACGAAGCGCTGGTCTCCGGCCTGCAGGAGGCGGGGAGGAGGGGTCAGATCCAGAACTGGAGCCCTGTGTGTGCGCGGCGTGACCTCTGACCTCTATGGTGGAGTTGAAGCGGGCCTCGTCTCCGGGTTCGACCCGTTTCAGCCACTGGATGACCGGCTTCACGTCGCTGCGGACCTTACACTGGAAGGACGTGGTTCCGCCGTAATCCACGGTGGTGTTGACCGGGTGGGTTCCGGTCAGAACCGGCTTGGAGATGGTCCGCTCTGGAGACACACCGAGACCGTTAGCAACACCACCGGGCTTTGACTAGGCCATGCTCTCAGATAAACATGTTCTTTTGTTTTGGTTTTTCCACTGGAGATCAAGATATATAAAGTACACTATAACTAAAATCCATTATTGTCATTAATTATTGTTAATTATTATGATAATATTGACATTTTGCCACTATTTTCCAGTAATATAATAGTCTCAATAAACTTTCAATTCTAATAAATATTTAACACTGGAACCGGAAGACATTTTAAATATCTAAAATAAATAAACAAAAAAACAGAAACAACAAATAAAATGAATTATTTAGTCTCTTTCATCAAAACGTTTAGTTGAGACCAAAACATCAGTTTTTGGTAGAAAACCTTTACACCTTTCTTTATTTTTAATCAGTTTTAATTTTGGAAACTTGAAACTGCTGCTGCGCAAGTTACTCAACAGGCTGTTGCTAGGTAACCAAAGAGAGGGTGGGGGGCCGAAACTGCCTGTTACCCAGCAGGTTGTTGCTAGGCAACCATAGAATCTGTGAGTTAGTTGATGCTAGCAGCTAGCTTAGCTCACATTGACGGGTTAAAGCGGACTGGAGTAGGGTCGAAGCGGACTGGAGTCGGGTCAAAGCGGACTGGAGTAGGGTCGAAGCGGACTGGAGTCGGGTCGAAGCGGACTGGAGTCGGGTCGAAGCGGACTGGAGTCGGGTCGATGCGACTGGAGTCGGGTCGAAGCGGACTGGAGTCGGGTCGAAGCGGACTGGAGTCGGGTCAAAGCGGACTGGAGTCGGGTCGAAGCGACTGGAGTCGGGTCGAAGCGACTCTGGAGTCGGGTCGAAGCGGACTGGAGTCGGGTCGAAGCGGACTGGAGTCGGGTCGAAGCGGACTGGAGTCGGGTCGAAGCGGACTGGAGTCGGGTCGAAGCGGACTGGAGTCGGGTCGAAGTGGACTGGAGTCGGGTCGAAGCGGACTGGAGTCGGGTCGAAGCGGACTGGAGTCGGGTCGAAGTGGACTGGAGTCGGGTCGAAGCGGACTGGAGTCGGGTCGAAGCGGACTGGAGTCGGGTCGAAGTGGACTGGAGTCGGGTCGAAGCGGACTGGAGTCGGGTCGAAGTGGACTGGAGTCGGGTCGAAGCGGACTGGAGTCGGGTCGAAGCGGACTGGAGTCGGGTCGAAGTGGACTGGAGTCGGGTCGAAGCGGACTGGAGTCGGGTCGAAGCGGACTGGAGTCGGGTTAAAACGACTCCACTTGCAGAAAGTTTCTCTTCTTTCTTTTTCTCGATCGGTTGGAAGAGCTGGTTCATGACTTACGGCCGTCTGAAGGACGAAATGTCTCATCTGACATCAGCAAGCAGCCGATTGATTTATGTCCTCTCTAATCTGTGTGTGCGTGTGTGTGTGTGTGTGTGGGGTGTGTGTGTGAGGAAGCCTACAGCTGTAGTGTAATGCAGAGCAGATGCTCGAAGTGAAGTGAAAGCCTCAACAGAGATGTAACCTTTGGTTTGACACAGACACACGTTGAGCGAACTGAGCGACGGTAAATCATCGGCGGCTCCTGCAGCCGTCCAACAAAAGCTAATGCATCAACGAGCTCGACTCTTCGCCTTCACTGAGAACATTACAACACAACCTTTTTTAGACAAAACCTCTGGCTGGAGAAACGCCGCAGAGCATTCCTACCAACACTGGAAGAAAAACACATTTAAAACCTCCTATCCTCTGCTTAACAAAAACCATTTGTTAAATTTCCATTTAAGAAAAACGGCTCAGAAATATTCAGTATCATGGGAAAGTATGCACGCCTGTTGATCTTTTCTGACTTAAAAACCCATTAAACTTTATGTAACTACTATTTGGACTTTGAACTCAGGTCAGCTGTATGATGGAATATTGACATCAAGCTACAATTTTTAGATTTTTCACGAGAATAAAGGAAGAGCAGGAGTTTTTAAAGAGACAGAGGCCCAATTTAAAGGTGGATTCAAGTCATATTGATATAAAAAGCAACAACTGAAGGAAACATGACTGGACCTGTCAGGGTAAAAGATGTTTCTGGACAATTAATTGTCCCAGACGTTATTCCGATAAATGATGATATTGTTGTTTTGAGACCATTTTGCAGTCACATAATGGAAATGGCATAATAATGCAAGAAGATCAATAAACTTTAAATTCTAATGAATATTTAAAACTGAAACTGGAAGACCTTTTAAATACCCAAAATAAATAAACAAAATAACTGAAACAACAAATAAAATGAATTATGAAGTTTCTGTAAACAAAATTATCCTTTAAAAAATGTTTAGTTGAGACCAAAACACCAGACTGAGAATTTTTATCATCCAGTTTTTAGAAGAAAGAGAAAAACAATAAATCATGCAAATATAAATTATTGGGCTGGTTTTAATTCATCATTAATTGATTTATTGCTTATTGCAGCAGGACTAATTCAGTCAAATGACGTTTAACTGTCAGTGATGGAAACAAATTCAGGATCTCATTATGATGCAAAACGTTTCTCCTCATAATGAGACTAGTTTTATGTCTCGTTAGAGAAAGAAAGTTTCTTTTTAAAACATGAAAATGCTGCAATGAGACGCAAACCCCGTTAAAATGACAAATGTTAGCGTTAGCATGACCTTTAATGACTCTGGCCCGCCCCTTTAACTGTGAGTGTCCGGACTTACGTATGACCTCCACCTTGTAGGTGGCGTTGATCTGTCCGGCGCGGTTGGAGACGTGGCAGGTGTACTTCCCGCTGTGCTCCGGCGCCAGGTTCTTCAGGCTCAGCGTCCATCTCTTCTTCTTCTTCTCTCCGCCGGCGCCGCCGTCCTCCTCCGCCAGCGGCTTGCTGTCCTTCAGCCACACGATGTCCGGGTGCGGGTTCCCGCTCGCCGTGCACTTCAGCCGCACCGAGCTGCCCACCGGCCGCTCGATGACGCGCCGCCTCATCTTCGCCGGCTCGGTGAAACGAGGACGAACTGCAGACACAACGGGACAAGAGGACAAATTTTAACTTCACGACAGGGAAGAGTGGCTTAATCAATACCTCTGATACGCTTAAAATCAATTCTCAAATCAATATCAGTACTTTCAACACTTCAGCCATTTGAGATGATGTATCTAAGCAAAATAATGTCAAATTATTGAGATTTTTCCAAAACAAGACAGGCTGAAGGGAACTACTTTCTCTTCCGCCTGGTAAAGTGAGTAATGGCGCTCATGTTGCTGCTGCGTTTCCATTCACCATGAAACTGCAGAAAGTGGAAATACAAAATAAATTTGCTTAATGGATACACAGCAATTTAAAAAACTCACTAAAATTTTTTGAGGATGAGGTGTTTTTCTTTTTCAGCTGAATTGCATCAACAACAGGATGTTACTACTGGCAGAAATGACAAAGGAGACGACAGGAAGTACCTGATTTTAATGACTTATTGAGTGAACAGATATTCAAACACCGCAGCTGTGAAATTTAATTTGTTTTCCCATCCATCCATTTCTGTCCATTTTCTGTTCACCCTTAGTCCCTAATGGGGTCGGGAGGGTTGCTGGTGCCCCTCCAGCTACGTTCCGGGCGAGAGGCGGGGTCACCTGGACAGGTCGCCAGTCTGTCGCAGGGCAACACAGAGACATACAGGACAAACAACCATGCACACACACACACCTAGGGAGAATTTAGATAGACCAATTAACCTAACAGTCAGTTTTTGGACTGTGGGAGGAAGCCAGAGTACCCGGAGAGAACCCACGCATGCACAGGGAGAACATGCAAACTCCATGCAGAAAGACCCCGGCCGGGAATCGAACCCAGGACCTTCTTGCTGCAAGGCAACAGTGCTACCAACTGCGCCACTGTGCAGCCCAATTTGTTTTACATGAATCAAAGTTTTGCACACATTTGTAAATCAAATGCAGATACAGAAGAAGTCACGCTTTCATTTTACTGTAAGTCTTAATAATTAAACAGGTATTTATTTCAGTAGATTATTACTTTACTGATTTTCTTTGTTTTTTAGTTTGCATAGCATTTTGTCAGATTTCTATGATTGTTTGTTGTTAACTTACCCTGGCTGTAGTAAAATGAAAACAATAGAGTGATCTGTTCTTTATGAAGCCATATTTTGAATTACAATATTTTTTCGTTATTTTAAAAGCACATTTGGTGTTTTTGTACAAAACATCGGATCGATATTGTTTGAATTTTACTCCGTATTGGATCGGAAAGGAAGTCGGTGGAACGTCACTACATTGCAGATTTCATCAAACTAATAACTCTGTCAGCAAACAGAGACGTGGAAGAAGCTACTGGTTTGTTTCCAGCTGCAGAAGCTGCTGCAACTGGGAGGAAAAACGTCCGTCAGTCAGATTTTCTGCTTCGTGAATCGTCATCTTGTTTTCTTTGGAGCTTTTGTTTCTGCAGCAGCTGCGATCAGAAACTCATTTTCCGCTCTGGAAGAGTCGCTGCTGTTGCGTGAGCTCGTCTTTGTGCGGCGTGAAATCCGCCGGTTTGAAGTTCATTTTAATCCGAGTCCAAAAACATCAGCAGACATCGCTGGAGTCAAAAAGGGTTCGGTTGCATCATCCTGACACGTGACTCCACGAAAATATGACAACATGACGAATGAATTACTGACGGCGTCAAACCAGCCGAGACGTTAGGAGGGAAATGATGCAGCGAAGGACGAGGGACCGACGACAAACACACCACCGATATGAACGAAGAGACAGAGGAAGGAAAAGGAATAAAATAATAAAAAACACATGACAAATGGAAAGAGGAATAAAAAGAAAAATTAATAAATAAAGAAAAAGGAAGATTTAAAAAGAAAGAAAAAAACTGAAAGAGAAATAAAAAGGAAAATGGAGAAAAATAAATATAAAAAGTAAAATTCAAAAAGAAATGTATTCTTTTATTTAACTTTTCTTATTTCAATAAAAAATGGGAAAAAATTAATAAGAAAATGTAATTTAAAGAAGAAAGTAAAGAAATAAAATAGAAATGAAGAAAACAAAGCAAAACGAAAAAAGAAATAAGAAAAGTGTAAAAAATAAAATATAAAGGAAAAAAGAGATTAAAAAGAAAATTAAAACATCAAAAAAGGAGTACAAAGGACATTATTTGAAAAATAAAAGTAATAGCAACAAAATGTGAAGACAGAAAAGGAAATAAATAAAACAGCAAAAGTAGAGGAGATCACTGTCGATCTGAGCTGGACGGACTCACAGCCGGTCGGGCGAATTAATAAGAATATTTATGGTAACACTCTAAACTTTCCCACATTTTGTCACATTGCAAAACATAAAGTCGTCCATAACAGAGAGAAAAACTTTTCCAAAACAAAAACACAAAGTGTGGGATAAATCTGCGACTCTTCAGGCGTTTCCAGAAACAACTTTCACTTCAAACTGAGTTAATGTTCATGGTGCTGGTTGTTCTCTACGGAACCTCAAAGGAGCCAAAAATAATGTTCAACGTTTGAAAAAAACATTTCTGGGTCAGAAAATCTTGAATCCAAAGTCACAGAATCATTTCTCACTTTATCTAACTGACTGTAATTTGCATCATTTAGCTTCAAGTAAACATGAATTCATGCCTTTAAAGCACAGAATGACAAGCAAAGTTTGTTATGTACATAAATAAAAACGTGAAACGGTTGAACTGCGACCTGGTCGTATCTGAACCCCAGGATCTGTTGAACACAAACCGTCCTCAGTGAAAAGCCATCAGTAAAACCAGATCAAAGCGGGAAAACGATCCAGTAGGCCGAGAGGAGAGGAAATCACTCACAGGAGCGCTTGATTTTATGGCCCTCACGTCCCAGCCGCAGCAGATAGCCATCAGCCGGGAGAATAAATCAGCCCAAACTGCTGCGTCTCTTTCTGCAGACGCCACTGTTGCTGCAGCGCTAGGTAAACAAACCCGGACAAGAGTTATGTGACGGAGATTACTCAGCGGAGTTCGGCCTCCGACGAGCGGCTCGGAGCCGGGCAGGACGACAAAGCAAACATGCAGGGAGGACTTTTAAGTTTCGCCTTTGTCTGGGAAAAGCTACTGGACCAGAACTGAACTGTGACCAGCCTGAGTCAATAAATCCTGCAGAACCGGAGGAAGAGATGCAAGACTCCCAACTGGTGAAAACTGGAAATTACTGCAGAGAGAGGGAGAAATAATAAACCAAGGAAACAAACTACGTCAGGAAAAACATGAATAAAGTTCATTTTGAGGGTAAAACACGATTAAATCCAACACAGAAGAGAAAAACTGAAACAAAACAGTAAAAATGTAAAATGTGAAGGAGATGAGAAACAGAGGATCTGGGCGAAGCAGAGAGAGGGAGGTGAGAGGAAGAGCGAGCCAAAGGGCAGCTTGTCCTGGGTCTCAGGGGCCACGTCAGGGGCCACACTTCACAGGATAAAATACTGCTGCCCCCTACTGACCGGGGGGGAGAGAGAGAGAAACAGAGAGAGAGAAACAGAGAGAGAGACAGAGAGAGAGAAAAACAGAGAGAGAGAGACAGAGAGAGAGAGAGAAACAGAGAGAGAGAGAGAGAGAAACAGAGAGAGAGAAAAACAGAGAGAGAGAGAGAGAGAGAGAGAGACAGAGAGAGAGAGAGAGAGAGAGAAACAGAGAGAGAGAGAAACAGAGAGAGAGAGAGAGAGAAACAGAGAGAGAGAGAGAGAGAGAGAGAGAGAGAGAGAGAAACAGAGAGAGAGACTCCTGAAGTTCACCTTCCACTCAACACAATAACACGACCAACACAAATTTTAAACCAATTAATCACATTTTAGGGCTGGAAAGATTAATCAGATTAATCGTTTATTAAAGTAATTGTCAACTTTTTTAGTAATTAATTGTTAACTGCAGTAACCTGACTCAAAAAAGATACAAAAATATATTCAGAAAAGAAATTAATCAATTGTACAACATATTTATCTTAGAGTCGAAATGATTAATCAGAGTAATCGTTAATTGTGGTTAATCGTGATTAATCAATTATTAAAATAATCAAAAACTAGTTTAGTTATTGATTAATCAAGTCATTTCTCCCACTAGCCCTAGGATAGAGTATTTGTCTTGGTTGTTTTTACCCAGAATGCCCTGCTCTGTAGTCCATTTCCTGGAGCGTTCTCCAGCATTCACATATGTATTCAAACCGAGTTCAGTTCTTTGGTTTGATTATGGATTCACAACTCCCCAAACGAACCGGATTTTCTATGCAAGCGGACTGGAGTCGGGTTGAAACGAACTGGAGTCGGGTTAAAGCGGACTGGAGTCAGGTTGAAATGAACTGGAGTGGGCGTGCCGTGATGGCGTAGCGGTTAGCGCGACCCGTATTTGGAGGCCTTGAGTCCTCGACGCGGCCGTCGCAGGTTCGACTCCCGACGACATTTGCCGCATGTCTTCCCCCCTCTCCTTCCCTGTTTCCTGTCAGCCTGCTGTCATATAAGGACACTAGAGCCACAAAAGACCCCCTGGAGGGGTAAAAAAAACAAACAAACAAAAAAAAACGGACTGGAGTCGGGTTAAAGCGGACTGGAGTCTTCAGTCTGCCAGATAAACCAAAAACAAACAATTTGTTTGAATTGTTTGACAAAACGTTGAAAAGTCTCTGACCGTGTTTCACTGCTGAGATCCTCATCTGTTTCCCAAAAGGTTCTGAGCCTTTGAGTTGTTAGACAATTTAGGATCATTAGTTGTAAAAAGAAATAGATTTCTTTTTATGGTGGGGACCGTCGGTTTCATAAATTGTCTGACTTGGAGAAAACCAGAGAAGTGCTTCTGTAAAACATTATGCATAATTTGTATTTGTCTAAAAACACATAAAACCTCCTTCTTCAAACAAATCACAACCAGTTTTCAGTTTTTGCACTTTAATATTTCCCTCTCCTAAAATGAGTCGTAATGTTTTGCCAAACTTTTAGTTTTATAAGCAGCAAGTTGTTGTTTCTAACATCGTTCTTTTTCTCACTTTTATTCACTATTCACTGATTATTACATCCATTTAGCATAAATATTACCTCATTCACAGCAAAAACTCAAAACCATAACAAGTATTTTTGGTTTGGTTTCCTAAATACCTTAGTACACTAGAAATAAGACAAAACTAGGTTATAAGTCACTTTTCAGCAAAATATCGGAGCTTAAGTCAGTAATTCCTTAATATTGATTAAAAAGTACACTGCAGATTATATCATATATTTATCTATTATATATTTTTATTTAGTTAAAACAAGTGTCCATTTCACTCTGAAAAGCTACATGTAATTTAGTTTTGCTTATTTCAAGTTTACCAAGATGTTTGCATTAAAAAATACTTGGTCAGATTTAGTTTTTTCAGTGTATCTCCTGGTTTTAGTTGCTATGCTGTAGCTTGATAAATTTAACTGGCAGCCAACCAGAAGGATGAGTGTGGAAAATAACATTTCATTGAATTATTTTCACTTATATTTCAGAAAAATGGTAGATTACATTTTTAAAAAAATATTTAACATTAAAAATATATCATAAGGAAAATCTGCAGTGTTAAGGTCTAGGGCTCGGCTATTTGGCTTACAACAAAATTTCAGATTTTTTTCATAGCAGATCCAATTTCTGATTATAATTGATTGTTTTTCTTAAATAAATTGTAAATGAAATATTTTCAAAATGTCTTATTTCAGAAAGGATCTCCTTCAGGGTCAGGCTACGAGAATCTTGTTTAATTCTGAGAAAACAGTCATAAAATGATCAGAATAAAGACACGTTTTAACCAAATTAACATCCTAAAAGTAGAAGAGAAAAGTTGTTTTAATGAGAAAAAAGCTTTGAGTTGACGTGAGCAGCTCCGTCTTTGAAATGAAAATTGTTTGCACGATTGTTTCAAACTCCTGCTACTGATAACCCTCAAGACCCATGGTCTAGTCCAGGGGTCGGCAACCGATGGCTCCGGAGCCACGTGTGGCTCTTTCATCCTTCTGTTGTGGCTCCCAGTGACTTTGGGAAATAGAATATTTTATTAAAATTAAATCATTAAAAAATTATAAATTAAAATAATTTTAAAATAAATGTCTAAATCTGAAGATTATGGTAAACTTGTAACAAAAGTTTTGAACATTTTTAGCACCCAAAATATACGTCATGTCCGCCGATGTGCGACAGGCTTTCCTGGCGAACCCCACATGTCTGGCAGACCGCGTTTTTTTAGCGCACTGATTTATTGACTTTTTGATCCTTGCCTGGAAGATACATCATGAATAAATCCAAGAAAAGGAAACATTGTGAAGATGGCAGAACATTTAATGCTACGTGGACAGATCATTTTGCTTTCACCGCTGATGAAACTGGTTCACCTTCTGCTTAATATGTGGCGACAGACTGGCAAACAACAAGAAGTCAAATGTTGAAAGACATTTCAAGAGCAAACACTAAAAAATATCCCGAGGGAGAGGAGAGAAAAAAGGTTGTTTCTGAGCTGATGCTGAAGCGTACGGCGCCCCCTAGGGGACATGGGGAGTTTTTTTCTTTTGCGTTCCCTCGCAATACTGTACTGGTCAGTTATGCAGCATAATTTAACACTGTAAGCCTTTCTTACGGTGGGCGCCGTACTTTCTGCTTTAATATAAGGTTATGTGAGGTTTTTCCATGAATGTTAGTATCTTTTTGTGAAATATCTGAAGTTTTATATCTTTCTTTAGGATAGAAAGGCACCACAAACCTACGATATAAACAGAAACCTTCCGTAAGTAGGAAAGAAATAAAAATACATCCTAATTTGGACTATTTCTGAGTTATTATGGCGGGTAATAAATCATCTGACAGTTTTGATTGTGTCTCTGTTGTTCTAGTCTGAATGGTTTAAAGAGCTGCTTTCAGTGCCGCTCCATCTCAGCCTTAACAGACATAAACATGCAGGAAAAAATAAATCGATTTTCAATCAGTGTTTTGCACCAAACAGTTAATAATAATAAACAAGTTTTCACTGAGGCTCTGTAAGAGCCATATGAATGAAATAAGTAATTATTGATATGACAGGAGCAGCGGCTTTGACACTTAGGTGTGTCGACGTGGGAGTGACGTCACCAGGTGTGAATGGGAAGGATACTGACCTGCTGGCTTTGTGTGTATGAGGAAGCGGTGAGCGGGGCGGTCAGTCCTTGCAAAGTTTGGAGCCTGATCATCAAAATGGAATAAATCGATAATTGTGACAGAACAAAGAAATGATCTGGACTTGATTGATAAACGGACAGATGAGATTCCCCGAGTTAACCCAGTGCGGCCCTTTACCATCATTAGTTTGTCGTGTTTTTAATAATAAAAACTTGTTAATAATAAAAACTGTTTGGTGCAAAACACTGATTGAAAATCGATTTATTTTTTCCTGCATGTTTATGTCTGTTAAGGCTGAGATGGAGCGGCACTGAAAGCAGCTCTTTAAACCATTCAGACTAGAACAACAGAGACACAATCAAAACTGTCAGATGATTTATTACCCGCCATAATAACTCAGAAATAGTCCAAATTAGGATGTATTTTTATTTCTTACTTACGGAAGGTTTCTGTTTATATCGTAGGTTTGTGGTGCCTTTCTATCCTAAAGAAAGATATAAAACTTCAGATATTTCACAAAAAGATACTAACATTCATGGAAAAACCTCACATAACCTTATATTAAAGCAGAAAGTACGGCGCCCACCGTAAGAAAGGCTACAGGATTCAATTATGCTGCATAACTGACCAGTACAGTATTGCGAGGGAACGCAAAAGTTTTGCGAGGGAACGCAAAAGAAAAAACTTCCCCATGTCCCCTAGAGGGATCCGAACTACGGGACACAGAAGCAGACTGCGCATTTTTTGGTTTTCTTGGTTGGTTCAGTGCCGGTGGATAATATTTGGATAAGTTTTGATTTTTATCTCCTGAATAAGAGGAGGACAGGTGACTGCATTCTGTTTCTATGTTTCCTTCAGTGCTGGTTGGGTAAGTTTCGATTTTTATTTCTTAAATACAAAGACCCAAATAGACAGAGGGTATTTTGTTTGAAATTGAGCATCAACAAAGTGTAAAATGCGTTTTGTTACATGCAGAAATAAAATTTTGTGTTCTCTGCAGCAGTTCGTTGATTTCATAAACGCAACATAGTATCGATTTTTGTACATAGCATATAGGTTTTATATATATGACGTCAAAATGGGTTGTGGCTCCAAGTGCTTTCTTTTTATTGGGAGGCGGTCCCAAATGGCTCTTTGAGTAGAAAAGGTTGCTGACCCCTGGTCTAGTCAAAGTCCAGGTGAGAATCTCACATGTTCTCCATCCAACCTGAGTCTGAAATGTTGTGCAAAGAAAAATCTAAACCTGTTGGAGGTGTGTCTAGTCAAAGTCCAGACTGGGAACAGCCAAAGGTTCAGTTTTATCCAGAGTGAACGGTTTGAGGCTCTCGGTTTTATTTTTCAGTTTGTTGAAACATCCGCGCCGCTCCGAGTCTTCCTGCTGGACGCAGATGACCTCAGGCTGCACCACGGTCCGAACGGCCCCAGCGGACGGTTTGACGGTACCTTAGAGAGCCGCTGTCAGCCACGAAACATGGAGGAACGAAACCTGAAGCTGTTTTAGAAAAGCAGGAAGCTATAAAGCAAGTCGGTGCAGAAAGACTGCTGGGTTTCCTGGATGTGAGCTCATTTCAGACGGACCAAAGTTCAGAGGAAAAAACCCTGGAGGACAGAAACTATTCAGAGCGTCTCCAGGGGAAAGGCCAGGCTGAAACACATTACTGCCTGCAGCGCCCACTGATGGACGAGAACATGCTGGGATGGAGAAGAGGTCCGAGACGCAGCAAGATGTCCGATCTCTGCTGCAGAACCCACAAATAATCCTCAAACTCTGCAGAATGAAGCAATTAAATGATATCACAGAGGAGCTGGTGGAGATGCTTCTGTTAGAATATATCAGTAATCAAATATTCAGCTGAGTTTTCCTGACGATTAATCGATTATTCTGATGATTAATCGTCAAAAGAATAGATAATATAAAATGCCACTTTCTGCAGATTTTCATGTAACTTAAGCTTATTTTGTACAATGTTAGAAAGACATTAAAAGATGCAAATAAATTATTCCATTCATTTTTTTAAATAAAAAATGAGATTCCTTCAGTGAATGCATAATGTTTGTAGCATAAAATGCATCTGCAGCTAAAAAATAATAACATGCTGCTGCTGCTGCACTTTACATGAATGCAGTGTTGGGCTGATTTGGGGATTCATTTGTTGATTAACTGATAAATAATTGGATACAAAAGTTGTTACTGCAGTTATTTTTTTCTATATTTTAAATATATTTTTAAAAAATTGATTAATCATTATTAATCCGATTAATTGTTTCACAGATTTACATTTTCTCATTTCATTTAGCATTTAAAGGTAATGTGAAGTAAGCAAAGGATTCGGGTTTCAGTCAGGAAGGAACCGTGACATTATTCCCAGCGCTGCAGGAAGAGCGTAGAGCAGAAAAGAACCAGACTCCAGTCCAACAGAACCTGGACCTCGGTGCTCCTGTTAGTAGTGATTGCTGTGTTAATAGGAGCTGAGAGCTTATGTAAGCCTGGGTTCCTCCGGGTAGCTGCAGAGAGAAAGTTGGCTCTGGTTCTGTTCCTGTTGGACCTTCAGTTACAGCATCATCCATCAGGAGGATGAATGATGCTGGAGACGCTCCAAAGCCTCAACCTGAGCCCAGAGGTTACAGCAAACTAAAACTAATTCACCAAACGGAGAAAAATGTTTTAACCGAAGGAAAGAAACAAACTAACTGGACGTTTATGAAACTCAAACATACTGAATTTATGGATGACGTCCTTCGTTTCTGAATCTATTTATTAGCCTTTCGAACTGATGTGCTGAAGATAAAACAGTAAAAGTCGGAATAAAACACCAGAAACAGCTGGTGGATCAACAAATATTAAATACATTTTTTCAAAATGAGTATCTTCTGTTTAACCAATCGATATAAACATGATCACAATCCGTTGACCTTTTTCAATTCTGCATCTAAAATGAACCAAACTATGAAAAAAGTCAAACTCGTAAAGACTAAACTGAAATTACACTCAAAAACTTACCACATGACTTTATTTTGTTAATGGAAAGCAAAAAAGAAATACTAACCTGAATTTAAGACTTTTATCTAAAATAACATTAATAAATTAACCAGATTGAAAAGTTAGTTCATGTTAGTCTGACAAACTCTGAACTTATTTAGCTGTTTTTACTCAACATAAACCAATTTTGTTACTTTAACAGCTAAAATTTGCCTTAAATCAACTGATAAGCTTCTTAATTCAACATGATTTTTTCTAGTTAACTAAATTTTAGTTTGTCAAAAGATTCCAAATTAATTAATTAAGTAGGTCTAATGTCATTTTGTTATTGTCTTTATTTAACACCAAACAATATTTAAAAAACAAAAACTAGCAAACGCACTCTAAAAACTAATTTAAACAAACTGAATTAACCAAAAGTCACAACAAATTAAAACTAAACAAGAATTAAAAACTCAAAACTATTAGAACCTGCTGAGTCAGCAGAGAAAGTCCAGTTTATTACTTTGATCAGTTTTGGTGTTTTTGTGCAAAACTCAACATTTCCTCAGACTCAGAATCCTGACTGCCTGTCATTGTTCGGTTTTATGTCAATATTAATAATGACTGAGTTTTTACAATGTTTCCACATTAATGTGAAGAATTAATGAGCTTTTACCCGGTTTCCCAGCCAGGTCTGGGGGCTGCATGGAGCCGCCGGCGGGTTCGCCTTCTCCGTTCCTCAAACTGGAGTCATCTGGTGGCAGAAAGACAGAAGCGACTAAATATTCTCTGATTTTTAACTTTCATATGGTAAAATCCACTTGTTGCACATAAAATTAAACAAAATGCAAAAAAATGAACTTTATTTTCATTTTTTCTTTATGTCAAACCAAAAACAATCAGGAAACATTTAAAATGCTGAAATACAGAGTTTTAATGTGTCGTCCTTTCTAAAAGGAGGCTTCTTTATCATTTTAAAACCATTTATGTGGTGATCTTTGGTTGTTAAAACATAAATAGATGCTGGAAGTTGATGCTAACTGCTAAACACATAAAAAAAATTAGGAGTTAATGCTAAACACATTACAAACTATCAGAAGCTAATGCTAACCCACTGAACACCTAAAAACATTAGCAGACGCTAACATTAAACCGCTAAACAAATTTTAAAATTAACACGTTAGTGCTAAACCGCTAAACATAAAAAAATCTGCAGAATCTAAGGCTAAACTGCTAAAAGCATAAAAAATTAGCAATGCTAACACTAACCATTAAGTCTCCTTCCAGTTAATGACTGGCGTGATTAGCTGGTGTGAGACCAGGTAACAGCAAAGTCTCAGTTTCTGATGTCATGTTGATGGGAAAATTTTATTGGCTTAAAAGAATCAAATCAGGTCATTTGATGTCAGGTGAGGTCAGGTTAGGGTTAGGGTAGGTCAGGTGAGGTCAGGTGGGGTCAGGTACTTCTCCTCTGACCTTTGGACCAGATCAAACCTCCTGCAGCGTTTCTGTGATGAAAGCTTTAAAATTAATGCAAAGTGTCACCACCAACCCTTCACTCGCCACAGGAGCGTTGGGTTTTCTTTCCACTAAATTTTCTCCATTTTAGCTCCAAACAGACATGAAGTGAGTTAATCTGTCGTATTGAAGGAGCTCTGTTGGTTGGTGAGGACCAATATTAATAGCATCCTGCGGCCCGCGTGGCTCCCGTCCTGCCAGAGGGGTCACTATAAGTTACTGCAGGACGTGGCGTCGCATGAGGGGCTGCATGTGTCCTGCATCGCTCGGCTCCCAGCATTCCCGGCAAACCGCCTTCCTCTCTACCTCTTTGGTCCCTCGGTGCCGCCGCACGAACGGCGACTTCTGAGGAGGGCCGCTGTTTGAAGCCCCGCGTTGTGTGTGTGTGTGTGTGTTTGCTTCTAATACCTTGTGGGGACCATTTTCCTGACACACACTACGTTGTGGGGACCCACTGCTCCTTGTGAGACCGGACCTGGGCCCCACAAGGGGAAACGCTGTTTTTGGGTCAGGGGTCAGATTTAGGACTAAGGTGTGAATTGAGTTTTGGCTGGTTAGGATTAGAGTCAGGATGTAGAAATGAATAGAAGTCAAAGGAAATCCCCGCTAGCGAACCCCTTCCCCCCTCAGGATCGACTGTAAACCAGATCAGCCAGAGATCCTCCACACAGAAAAGAAAATAATTCAGTTTACAGAGAAAACAGCAGAAATGATGACAATGTAGAAGTTCAATAATAAGATGTTAATGGATGGAAGGTTGGATGGAAGGTTGGATGAACGGTTGGATGAACGGTCGGACTTCAACATGTCTTCCAGCTCTGCTGACTCTTCCCAAACGTTTGGTGGTTGGGATAAAACCTGACAGTTGGGTTTGAGGCTCAGCTTCAGACAGAGCACAGATTTCTTCCTCCTCTCAGCTGTTTTTAATAAACCTCTCATAAACTCTCAGTAATAGCATCCACATTCATTAATACAACAAATGGTTGCTGGTTTTGCTTCAGTGAGAACTCGGAACAAACTGCAGAAATCTCTAAGTTGAGACGTTTCCTGGTGTTGGCAGCGCGGCTCGCCCGGCTCCAGGTTCAGTTTGTGGCGTTTAGCTCCAGATTTTAACGTTTTATTGGGGCTTTCCATCTTTCTGCTCGGTTTCTGCCTCGTTCCAGCGTCCCTCGCCTTCCTCTCTCCTGCCCGGCTTTACGCCACGCTGAGTCTCACAGATTCACGGCCGCATGTGGAAGGCAGCGTGTTTGTGTAACCTCTCCTTATATTTGCTTTCAGGTCTGCAGAGAGAAGCCAGAAATACAAGTCCCAGCTGTCCCGTTCACAGGAGTCCGTTTGGATCCAAAGAGGCTCCGGTTCCTCCAAGGTTTAACACTGACACACAGGATTTAGCTCTGGATATACATGACTGCAGCTGAAAAAGATGCACAAGCTTTTACCGGGATCAGAACCAGATCTGTGTGTAGTTCTGGATATTTCTGGACGATAAATCATCCCAGAGGTCACAGCAATAAACGGTGATATTGTTGTTTTGGGGCTATTTTCAAGTAACAATAATGTGAGATTGTCAAAGATCAATAGAGCCCCTGCAGTGAGACGCCACGTCTTCAGCTTCCTGCTGGAGGTCAAGAAACTGCTAACCGACGATAACTAGCACTGGTGTTGTCAACTTGTCAACATAACTTACCAAATCTTAAATTCACGTGCGATATATAAAAGAAAAAGGGACACAGTGCTTTGCTACTAATTAACAACACTAAGACAACTACACTGCCTGGCCAAAAAACAAGTCGCCACCAAAAAATGGTCACACTCTCTAATATTTTGTTGGACCGCCTTTAGCTTTGATTACAGCCGCATTCGCTGTGGCATTGTTTCAATAAGCTTCTGCAGTGTCACAAGATTTATTTCCATCCAGTGTTGCATTAATCTTTCACCAAGATCTTGTATTGATGATGGGAGAGTCTGACCACTGCGCAAAGCCTTCTCCAGCACATCCCAAAGATTCTCAATGGGGTTAAGGTCTGGACTCTGTGGTGGCCAATCCATGTGTGAAAAAGATGTCTCATGCTCCCTGAACCACTCTTTCACAATGTGAGCCCCATGAATCCTGGCATTGTCATCTTGGAATATGCCCGTTCCATTTGGGAAGACAAAATCCATTGATGGAATAACCTGGTCATTCAGTATATTCAGGTAGTCAGCTGACCTCATTCTTTGGGCACACAATGTCGCTGAACCTAGACCTGACCAACTGCAGCAACCCCAGATCATAGCACTGCCCCCACAGGCTTGTACAGTAGGCACTAGGCATGATGGGTGCATCACTTCACCTGCCTCTCTTCTTACCCTGATGCGCCCATCACTCTGGAACAGGGTAAATCTGGACTCATCAGACCACATGACCCTCTTCCATTCCTCCAGAGTCCAATCTTTATGCTCCCTAGCAAACTGAAGTCTTTTTTTCTGGTTAGCCTTACTGATTAGAGGTTTTCTTACGGCTACACAGCTGTTCAATCCCAACCCCTTGAGTTCCCTTCGCATTGTGCGTGTGGAAATGCTTTTGCGTTCACAATTAAACATACTCCTGAGTTCTGCTGTTGTTTTTCTTCCATTTGATTTGACCAAACGTTTAAGTAATCGCCGATCACGATCATTCAGGATTTTTTTCCGACCACATTTCTTCCTGGAAGACAATGGTTCCCCACCATCCTTCCAGTTTTTAATGATGCGTTGGACAGTTCTTAACCCAATTCTAGTAGTTTCTGCAATCTCCTTAGATGTTTTCTCTGCTTGATGCATGCCAATGATTTGACCCTTCTTAAACAGACTAACGTCTTTTCCACGACCACAGGATGTGTCTTTTGCCATGGTTGTTTAAGAAATGAGGAGTTACTCATTGCATCAGCTGGGGTTAAATAACTTGTTGCCAGCTGAAAGATAATTGCCTATGCAGCACTTATCCAATAGGAGGCTTGTACCTATTTGCTTAGTTAAATCCAGGTGGCGACTTTTTTTTTGGCTAGGCAGTGTAGATATCAATGTCAAGAAAAACTCTTAAAAAAAATAGTGAGGGTGAGGGAAGTAGCTCAGGTATGCTAGCTTGACTTTGGCAACAGTTAACATGTAGATGTGATGTCAAATTTTACGTGTTTCAGTTCAGCTAAAAAATGAAAAAACACCAACTCTGACGGATCATCAGTGGAGCAGGTGTTGATGAGCTGATCGACCGCCACAGTGTTAGCTTAGCTAATAGCACTGGTAGTTAATAGCACTGGTAGCTAATCTACCACAGTGATCACTTAATAATAATCATAAAAAATAAACATCCAGCCTGAAAACATAAAACTGTAATGGACTGAATGTTCTGCTCTTTGTGTGGGAAATGTCTGAATGTTTTTTGTTGATGAATCCTGAAATAGTGCCATTGTTGTTGACGGTTGCTATGGCAACGAGTCTGTGTCGCCGCATGTGCACATCTGCGAAATTTCCATGCAACATGTCTATAAACTTTAAATTCTAGCGAACATTTGCCACAGGAAGTGGAAGACATTTTAAATATTCAAAATAAAACGAAACAACAAATGAAATGAATGATAAAGTCTCAGAAATTAAAAGTCTCCAGCTGAGACCAAAACGGAGCCTGGAGGCTTTTATCATCCAGGTTCTGGCAGAAAAATATTGTTTACATGCAGATTTAGCGCCTGGCTTAAATGGAGTTTTAAAGAAAACTCTAACAAAGATGATAAAAACTGAACCTGATTGGACGTTTGATCAACCCCAACCACCAATCAGCTTCTTCCCTGTTCATTCATCTTTAAAAGTTTCTTTGTCATCAACAGAGACTTAATTCTTGCTGGTTTTTGTTTTGGGGTAAAGAACTGGTCCAGGTCTGACGAACCGCTGACGTTTGGGGAGAATAAAGCGTTAAAAGTTGAACTCCTGCAGCGGAGAGGCCGGTGGCTCTTCTGGATCCATCCTCCAGCCTGACCAGCAGAGTAAACACCATTTGTCCTTCAGCAGCGGCTCGGCCTGTCGGAGCACCGACCCCCTACCAAAACACACACTGTCATTATAACTCCATCATCCAATTACAGCATGGAAACAATGAAAGCCGCTCTGTGTGGTTTCTGTTATTGTGGGATCTGGAACGATCCAGAATGTTTCTGGCTGCAAGGCGACGCGCCGTTTCCTGCTTTCCTCCCGTTCAGGAAGGTTTGGACCATCACACAGCGCGGCTGTCATAAACCGCTACGGCTGGACAATATGGCTGAAAAACTTATCACTACAGCCACGTTTCATATCAGTACATATTGATAGTAATTGATTCAGGGTTTTTTAATATCTTTCTCTTCACGCTCTTGTTTTTTTATCTTTAATTAAAAAAAGTTATCAGGCTTTTTTCCAAAACCTGAAACTGCTGCTGCACAAGCTACTCAGCAGGTTGTTGCTAGGCAACCGAAACATTAGTGAGTCAGCTGATGCTACCGGCTAGCTTAGCTCACATTGATAGTTTTTCCTCTGCCTACATCTCCCAGAATGCTGTGCGGTTCTGGATCGGGCTTCACTGAATATTCCCTATATTGAATATCCTGACACATACGATCTATTGATACTATCACGTGATTATTGCAGTATATATTATTGATTTATTTTCCAGCTGTAGCTCCACCAAACTGCTAAGCAAAGATATGAAGATAAATCAGCTGTTTTCTTGTTATGTCTATGTTCTCTATATCTATGAGAACGCCCTCTTCTTGGAACTTGCTAAAAGAAACTGGGACTGACTGAATTGATCTCATTTAATGCTTTTACATCCAAACTAAAAGCTCTTGAGTTAGATTCAATGACACGTACTTGTTTTTATAGCTTGACATTTTCTTTTAACTGTGTGTTTTCTGTGTTGTTTTGTTGCTGCCTGTTGGCCACGACTCCCTCAGAGAAAAGGCTTTTAATCTGAGCCAGTTTGTATCCTGGTGAGATAAAGGTTAAAATAAAAACCTTCCAAACCTGAGCTAGTAAACGTTACAGATCGATTCTCATGACCAGGAATCAACCGTCGCTTAAAGCTGAAGTTAATTTTACAACATGCAGGTTTTACAGCTCAAATTTAAGACTTTTTCAACAAATTTAAGCTTGAAAACTATAAATATGAAAGATGTTTGTGGATCCTGCTGTATTACAATCAACCTTAGCAAAAAAGAGACATTTTGAAGGTTTGTTTGTGAAGCTAAAGCTAACATGGAGACCTGATTTACACAAGGAAGATTTTTTTACTTATTTTGCAGAGTTCTGGCTTAATTTCTGGCTTAACTTGGATTATTCTCGGATTATTATGTAGGATGTAGAAACTTTCGGGCGTGCCGTGGTGGCGTAGTGGTTAGCGCGACCCACATTTGGAGGCCTCAAGTCCTCGACGCGGCCGTCGTGGGTTCGACTCCCGGACCAGGCGACGTTTACCGCATGTCTTCCCTCCTCTCCTTCCCCCTTTCCTGTAAGCCTACTTCGTAAAAAGGGACTCTAGAGCCCACAAAAAGACCCCCTGGAGGGGTGTAAAAAAAAACAACAAAAAACTTTAAAGAATGTAGAAACTTTCAAAATAAAAGAATCAGCAGAAAGTTTGGATTGTCAGAAAATCAAGAGTGAAATTACCGTAAAACTTCTTTAAATATGTTGTTTTCTACGACGGAGTATCAGAGCGATTTTAGGAAAAATGGGAAAAAGATGAGTAAATTTACCCCAAAAAACTCAGATTTTGAGTAATCTGATAAATGTTCTTTTTTTCTCAAAAGTTTCCGTGATCGATCTCAAAATTTTGAGTTTTCCAGCTAATTTTCAACTTTTCAAACTCAGAAATTTGCAGGGTTTTAAAAAAAGAAAATTTCAGATTTTGTTTCCCTAGGAAATGTTTTGACTTTCCAAACTCAAAATCACATCTGTTTCTGTAAAATGTCTGAGATTAACCTCAGTCTCTGAGTTTTTCTAGTAAATGTTTGACTTTTCCAACTATTTGGTGGAAATTTACTCCTTTGTTTTCTACCTACATCAGCAGTAAAACAAAGTGAAACATTCTCCTTCATCAACATCAGATGTTTCTGGCTTTCCACTTGATAACTGAACATTATTGTGACTTTATGAGGAAGTATTGGGATTTTTAGAAGGAAATCTGGGGTATAAATCCCCCTTAATCTCCAATCCAACAGATTTCCTTTCTGTAAACAATTACACAACATCTAAACAGCCTTCTCAATAAAAATGTAAACACCATCTGTTCCCAAACGAGCTCCACATGGAAAAGTTTGCATTCCCTAAAGCCGTCAGATTGTCCGGACGCGTGTTGGAGCGCGGTCCACATCTGGACCCCCGGGTCCCGCGGGCCGGCCGGCCCTCCCGCCCCGCCGTATGGAAGCCATTACCAGCGTGAGGGAGAGACGCTGAAAGCGCCGGTGACAGAGAGAAAGAGCGAACAAGTCTGGATGTGACGGCCTTTCAGAGAGGTCAAGAGGCGGCGGACTGGATCAGGGCCAGAGATTTATTACCGGCGGCCGCCCAGAGCGGCGAGCGCCGCGGATTTACTGAGTGGACGTGTTAAAGAGGCGAGTCGGGCGATGACATCTTCCAGCTCCATTTAAACATGAATCCGTCACACAGAAACAGTTTCCGAGTGAAAAACGCTCAACCCGCTTTGTGGAACATGTGAGCTCATTAACACGTCTTACACACACACACACACGCACACCTGTAGCCCCGCCCACCGCCCCGAGGAGCGCCAGGAAAACAACAAGCATTTACGAGGAGAACTTTACGATGCTATTTACAAATGTGATTACACGACGTGCCGTTCTGGGCTCCGGCTCTGAAATATGAACAACACACGGCAACGCTCGGCCCCGGGGCCTCTTCCAGCTTTCCGGCTTATTTGGTCAAGAAAACCGACAGAATGAGCAAATCGCGCTCATGCACGCACACACAGTGAATCACATGCGACTGATTACCCAGAGTTCCTCTCTGCGAGAGCTTCAAGGTGAGTAGGGATGGGAAAACAAGACGATGCATCACGTTTCAGTCAGAGGATCCAACGCCAATATTCTCCAAAACCAGAATTACACTGGAAAATACATCTGATGACTGTCAGATTATATCAGATTATAGTTGACTTAAGTGTCTTTAGCAACTATATTAAACTAAAAATGAGTTGAGAAACTAAAACTACATGCTGCCCCACTTATTTAATTAGGTTTTTATATTATTAAGCTTATTTAACATGCATTTTTATAATAGCTGAAAAAGTTATTTTTCAGTAAACACTAATTTGCTATGATATAATCTTAGCTCTAAACCACTAAACACATACAAAAATAAGCTAATGCTAAACACATAGAAAAATATAGCAAAAGCTAACGCTAAACTGCTAAACGTATAAAATAAAATACCAGAACTTAATTCAAACCACCAAACAAAAAAATGAGTGGAAGCTAACAATAAACCACTGCATTTATAACAAATTAGCAGATGCTAATGCTAAGTACAAAAACATTAGCAGATGCTAATGCTAAGTACCACTGAAATGACTTTCTGCTGCAAAAATAAAAATCGGATAATTTCATGCATTTTAACTGATTGAAATGAACGGGCTTGAACAATTATATATTTAAAACTTTATATTTAAAACTAAGAATTAATCAGCACTGATTATTATTAAGCTTATTAAACCTGCATATTTTATTTCTAAGTTAAAGTCAACTCTAAAAAATAAGATTTTTTTTTTTACAGCTTTACAATGTTTTTTTTGTTTAAGGTTTTATTGGCTCAGTGGCTTTTATTTGACTGACAGGAAAACAGGTAATGAGAGAAGGAGGAAGACGTCACCAGGCCGGGAATCGAACCTGCGACGGGACAGAGGCCTCCATGTGTGGGTTGTGCTTCACCTCTGCACCACAATGTTGGTTCTTTAATTACAAATTATCTTAATTAATCTCAAGAAATTGTAAGTTTTATGGACATTATTTTATTCATGTCAGAAAGTTTTCAACAAAAAGACAGAAACATGATTCATTCCCAACTTTTGAAAATCCAAAAATTCAAATAGACATTTGAATTTTTCTAAACAAATACTGAAAAAATTCAACAAACATAAGAATAAAGAAACAAATATAATTGTTTCAACTCTTATAACTTCTGAAAAGCAAAAATAATTTTGTTCTTTATTTTTCTAAGAAATAAATCCTGTTATGAACATTTTTAAACGTCTCTGTAAACAGAAGCAACAATATTTAAACAAAACAAATACAAAACCTTCTACTGACATTTAGAAATGTGAAGTTTAGAAGCAAGAACAGCTGAATAAAATGGAGCTCTTTGATTTCTGAATGACTAACTGGCTTAATTAAATCATGCTCTACCCACACCGATTTAAGAAATCCTCAAAAGTGAAATGTTTGATGTGGAAAAGCGTCTAAATGTGGAAGTTTTCCCTGAATCGAGCCAGCTGCTGTGATTTCCACGTTTCTCCAAACCAGACTCACTTCCAAGCAGCTCAATGTTGAAACATATAGGAGCCTTCTTTCAGCCAGCTGACCAGCACTGATCAGCAGCAACCAACAAATTCAAGATGGCCACCAATGCTGTTGTGGAATAAAAAAATTAGCTAAATTAGATGGATGTGTTTGGTTTGAAATCATAGCCTACATATTTTGAACTATAGAAATCATATACATTTTCTTAATTTCTTCTTTTCTGTTTCCGGTGGACATTTTTCAAAATGGCCGCCATGGTTGTACTGGGGAATATATGTTTGCACACAAATCAGCTGCTGTAGTTATTGTCAGTTGTGGGAGCAGCTAACCAAAACGTTAAGTTTACTAACCACTATCTCACTAAACAAGAATCTTAGTTCTGCTAATGCTAAGCTAGCCACATAGAAAATGACAGGAAGCTGATGCTAGAAACATAAAAATATTAGCAGAAGCTAAGCTAACACACTAAACAAATAGAAAATTAATGTAAGTTAACACTAAACCACTGAACACATAACAAATTTGCAGATGCTAATGTTAAACATATAAAATAATAGCAGAAGCTAAAATATTACTTTAAGCTAACGTTAAAAACAAAATTAAGAAGAAACTACAGCTAAATCACTAAACTCATGACAAATTAGCAGAAGCTAACAATAACCATTAACACAACTGTCTTTCTCATCTCCACCTACTGTAGTTGACTTTACTGGTCTGGGACCAGTAAAGTCCTCAGTAATACTATTCCAAAGTCAAAAATATGATGTGACATTTATTTTATCTAAGTCATGAAAACATTTTATGACAATAACTGGTTTAAACGGCTAAAAAAGGCAGCCATGTTGAAAAATATCTGTCATTCTGACATTGAATCAACTCAGATTTGTACAGTAACCTGCTGCACTGAAAAGCTCAGCGTCTCCAACAGAAACAGATCTGCAACACGGCTGCAAAAATACAAGCGGTGTGATTGGATAAGCTGAGGGTTTTAACCCATAATCCCGTGTTTTCTCTCCGCTCTCAGGAATAAACATGGAGCACTTGGTTAGTTCCTGCAGGCAGCAGAACAGAGGCCCGTTTCACTCACAGACTAAACAAAAAACCGTTTACGGGGAAACCTTTCTTCATGCAATCATCGCAACCAAAACAAAGAAAGAGAAATAAAGAGCGAAGCTGAAAGCGAGCGACCGAGTGTGTGAATCCAACTTTGAACAGAGCTTTGTATTTCCTGAAGCCGAGCGGCACGCAGGTTTGATCCTCAGCCATGAATGGGCTTTATACGCTAATTACAGCCACCTGTGTGTGTGTGTGTGTGTGGGGGGTGGGGTGGGGGGGGGGGGGGGGGGGGGGGGGGGGCGTGTGGGTGTGTGTGTGCGTGCGTGTGTGTGTGAGGCATGAGGGCGGAGGCTGACTGTACAGTCATGAACAAAAGCAACCTGCTGTTTTTACTCCGTACACACACACGCTTTTACACATGCTTTCGGGAACTGAATGATGCGGCGTCACACTGAGGAGGAAGATGAGAAGTTTCTATCCGTCCGGCTTCAGATCTGGGTTTTTACCAGGTATGAAGCTCGTCTCGCCGCAGCCAGGAATCCTTATAAGGACATTTAAGAAAACCTGAGAGTGAAGCAGGTTGAGTTCACGCTGACAAGTTCAAACCAGATTTTTAAAAACTTTTAATTTGCTTTCCATGCAAATCTGATGACAGAGGGAAAACTTCATGCTCAAAAAGCCTCTTCTTCTCATAACGTCATGCAAAGTACAGGAATCAGGAATCGCTCTAGTAACACTTTGAAACACTAGAAATCATTCTAATTTGCTTTATTATTATTCTCTATTCATTATTATTAATCTACAGGAATATTTTGGGGAAGAGAGGGAGAATAAAAGAGATAAATGCCAGGAGCTGCGCTACGCTGGCGGTTTCCCATCCTGGATGGGTCAGGCGACGGCCATCGGGAGGCGAGTCAAGGTCAGAAATGATTCAGAAAATTACTTCACCCTAAATGGAGCCAGAGCGAGTCACACTGCTGCGTTCGCAGGTTGTCTGCAGCGCTGCGAGGCTAATGCTGCAGACAGACGCTCCACACATGCTGCTAAAGAAAGACTTCCTGTCACGCAGCAAACATCTCACAGCACGACTCGATGTTTTCTGCCATGTTTCAGAGACTGTTGACTCATCCTGAGGTTGTTTTCAACTGAGAAACGCCAGGAAATCATTTGTTAACCAGAATCAGGTGTTTTTCAGCTCGATTGTCAATTGAAGATCATGAACTCAGGAATCCAACCTTTTCCCAATCAGTGAAAGCGAAACACTCAGCAGGTTCGGTTTATAACACGGATTGGTGTGGAAGTTGCTGCTGACTGAAGACGGCTCAGATTCGGCTGCTTCCTGTTTAAGATGAAGTCAGACGAAGCAGAGAGGCGCAAGAAGCTGCAGCTAGCATGAGCAGCTGGACTGTGGCTCATTCAGGGCCGGAGAGAGCGAGATTTACAGCAGCTAACAGGAAGGTTGAGAAAAACAAAGCTACATTTTAACCCGCTGCAGACAACCTGCGAACGCTCTGGCTCCATTTAGGGTGAAGTAATTCTCCGTTTAACACCTCAGGGGGAAGGAACAGAATATTAGAAATACAGAAACTCCTGATTTATTACTGTGACAGCAATGCTAACAGCTAACTTAAGGAGCTAAAGTGGTGTAAAATGTCAACTTTGTACTAAATTAGTCTTAATTTCAAACTGCAGAGGTTTGTAATGCAGAGCTCTCCATATGCAGACTGAGATAGTTGACCAACTTCAAACAGTTTTATTTAAAAAACAAAAAACAACCCCTGATATTTATTTATTTAACAACTATTATTAACACGTCATTAGTCAATCTAAATGAATGCGCTAAAGTCGTCTCCCTAGACTGAATGTGAAAGAATGTGAAACATTGAATTTCCTGTAGCTGCCTTGAGGTGTGTGTGTCTCAGAGCATTTCTACCTGTGCATGCGGCGTTGCTGTAACTCTAGCCAACATCAAGGCGCCACTCACTTCGCTGAACTGACAAATCTCTCACATTCATCGCCACGCGCCGCCTTTGAAACACAAACCGCCGGCCTCGGATCCCACTTTCAACTCTCCATCATGGCTCCGCGTACCAAATGATCCTCCGGTTAAACGTCTACTGATTCAGTCCCCGTTTGACCCCACATGACCCCGTTACCATCTGACAGGTTTCATTCATTTTTTGCAACAGGAAGAAACTTTTTCATAAAGTTTTTCTGCTCTCCAAGTTGTTTCTTCAACCTGTTGGTGTGAGCTCCTCATGTTTACTTGCTGCATGTCTGTCTTTGTCTGCTGAGGTTCAAAGCCGCGCCGCCTGGCCGCCGCGCCGCCTGGCCGCCGCGCCGCCTGGCCGCCGCGCCGCGTGGCAGCTGATAGACTCCCTTTGATGAACGACAATTTACAGCAAAGTAAAACAGCTCATCACACCGTGCAGCTGCGCCGCTTCAACCCAACGACCGCCATCTTTCCCTCAGAAACATGGCGGCTGCAGCTCACACACGCAGGGCGCAACATTACCGCGCAGGTTTACACTTTGCAACATGCAACAAATTCACATCTGCTTTTTATTTACAGTTAGGCTGAAACAATTAATCAGATTAATCGTGATTAATCAAAAATAATCATCAGGTAGTTTAGTAATCAAGTAATCATTAACTGGAGTATCCAGGCTGTAAAACTAATAAACTAATATAAAATAAAAGCTGAAATATCTCTATCCATGACTTCCTTTGGAATCTGTTTACTTTACAAATATGAGCAAAACGTTGTCAATATTTCACTAATGTGGCAAAAACAACTTGTGTTGACACTAAATAAGAAACACAATTAAAATCCTCCATGTGAATAATAATTCTACCACTTCCTGTCATGTGTTTCAGTGTTTCCGCCAGTAGTAACTTCCTGTAGTTGATCACATGACTGGTGTGATGCAAAAAAGACTTTCCATTACTGATTTCTGAAATACAAACCTCATCAAACACTCCAAGCTGAGCTCAGCCAATCAGAGCTCAGCTTCTTTCTGATTGGCCAATCAGAGCTCAGCTTCTTTCTGATTGGCCAATCAGAGCTCAGGTTCTGTCTCTTAAACTGTGCGCCAGCTGCTGTATCCTCAGCAGCTTCCAGCCAACAAACGTTGGTCGTTTCTGCATCAGAGAAACGATCTGAAACATTTCTGTCGGATGGAAAGCGGTGAGGACGATCAGCTGATCCCACATGTTCGAAACCCGCAGAGGAGTTTACGTCTTAAAGCACAAAAAGTGACTAAATGGAGAAATGATAAGTGTTAAAAAGACAAATAAGACAGTGTGTGTGTGTGTGTGTGGCGGGGGTTTCTGCACGTATATTGGTTTTCAGCGAGCTGTCATTCTGATCAAACTTCAGCCTGATAGCAGAGGCACCGCAAAACCATCGTTCTGTTTGCACAAGAAACTGTCTCACACACACACACACACACACACACACGCGCACCCCCACACACACACACACACACGCACACACACTTTACCCTGAAACACAGCAAAACATACCGTGAATACACTTATGTGAAACATAACGCGCAGGAATGCAGCAACATTCTGCATGTGAGTACAAGCACGCACACACACACACACACACACACACCCACACACAAGCACACACACCTGATGCTTCACAATAAAATGCTTTTAAAATCATTTTCTTGTTTTAAATAAGACAAACCAACATGTGTTGTTGTTACTTGTTGTGATGCTGGAGCATGGTGGTGGCAGCATCATGCTGTGGGAATATGCAGGAGGAAAACCTGCTGGAGGCTGCAGAAGAGACTGGTGGAGAACATTATGGGATGGTTTAGGTCAGGGGGGTCCAAAGTGTGGTCTGAGGGCCATTAGTGGCCCCTACGTTGAATGTAGCCCTTTGCTTCAGTTCAAGAGTGATGCAAGTTTTACCGTGTTGATATTAGAGTCACTGCAGATAGAAAAAAACTGGAATAATTTTCTGCCAAACTATTTAAAAAATGACCTAGAAAAACTCAGAATCGTCTGAACTCCAAAAGTCAAAAAATTGTTTGAAAAAATAAAAAACTTTAAGATTTGTCTCTGAACTTTTCTAGAAAAAACAAGGACATTTTTGAGTTTGAAAAATTTCTAATTTTCCAGAAAAATAAACGTGGAAGGTTTCAGACAATGAAAATTTTCTAGTAATAATTCAGAAACTTTGAGATTAATCTCAGAAGAACAAAAAACAGAATTTTTTGGCGTTGGAAATTTCCACGTTTTTTATTTTATTTCTGAGATTAATCTCAAATTTCTGAGTTGTTAAGTGGAAATTAATTTTTTATATAATTTTTTCCATCTATAATGGCTCTGATGCGTCGCAGATGTTTGACGTAAACAGAGTTTCTATTTTCTCAATCAGAAACTTTCAAAATAAAACTTTTCTGGACCCAAATCTGCTTTTAATTAATTTGATAAATTTACATCAAGGAAAAAATCTTATTGATCAGAAATTATTTAATTCTTTTTTTCCACTAAAAAAATGCAAAGTAACTTTTAAAAAAGTGAACTTGTTGAATCTTCTTCAACTTTTGGATCGAGAATAATTGACTTTATTTGTTGAAATAAAATGTTGCACTTATTGGTTGAGGACATTTTTGTCTCTCAGGTCTTTTTGATTCAATTATTTTGGCAAACGTGACAAAAAGTTTGGACAGAGCAGGTTCATGGTTTGGAGTGGCCTAGTCAAAGTTCAGACCTGAATCCTGCAGTAAAGTGACGCTATCAGATGAGTGAGCTGTAGATGTTAGATGTAGATGAGTTCTCACTCAGAGCATTTTAACAGATAAATGCTGCACTTTTTATTTGTTTTTAGTGAAAATGTTTTAAATTATTTCCTCTGTTTCCAGTTTTAATAATAAGATTTAAATTTGTTTTTGTGAAAAATGTGAAACAAAAGATCGAAACAAGTGAACATTTCTGCAAATGGTTTCAGGTGAGAAAGTCATTTATCAAAACGCAGCTGAGATATGGAGCAACAACAGTGCCTTAAACAAAAAATAAAGTTTTTATGAAAATCAAAACCTGCAGCGTTTCTGTTTCCTCATCAAAGCATCTGCAGAAGATTCTGGGCTTTTCACGCTCGATTGCCTCGTTGTGGAGGAGAGCAGCGAATGGGAAGAGACATGAAAAGACGGCGGGACGGTGAGCGAGGAAGAAGAGGAAGAGGAGGATGAGGAGGGGCACTGTGTGCTGAAGGACCGGCCGTCAGCTTTGATGATGGAGCCGCAGCAAAACAAAAGTTTCTAAAACTTCAAAAGAGAACTTTCTGCTCTCTTCAAACATGTCTTCACTAATTGCTGGGCTCGGTTCTGCCCTCCGCCGCACTCGGGTCCATTCAGCAACGGGTGGGGGAGGGGAGGGCGTTACAGAGGGACAATGGAGCCGGCGGGGCCAGTGACAAATCCCAACCCGAATGAGAAACTCCTCGGTCGGCCGCTGCCTCCTCAGGTCTAACCCGGCCGACCCTGATGGCCTCCAGAGGGAGCAGCCAGCAGGAGGCGCTGCAGCTTTTCTTCTGGGCCGAGCCGGTAACAGCTCAGCGTCATTCTGCTTCTCCTCAGATGGAAATCATATCTAATGATTAATTTTTCAAAATGGCCGCCATGGTCGTCATTGCAAAGTAATTTCTGACATTGCTAAAAACCTGAAAGAATTAGAGAAAGCTAACTCAAAACAGCTAAGCACATGAAAACATTTTCAGAAGCTAACGTCAAACCGCTAAGAACATAAAAATGACCCTAAGCTAATGCTAAGCTGCTAACACACAAGAGAATTAAAGGAAGCTAATGCTAAAAAAAGAGAAAAAAACCCGTCATCCTGAACCTGCGATTCCTGATGTGTAGACAAAAAGTCTCTGCTTTCCTGTCCATCCGTAGCGGTGGAACCGTTAGCTACATGAAACCTGGAGACGTAGACATGAAATCAGCGCAGAGCCTCAGTAAAGGCCAAAATAACGCAGAAAAAACATCTAAGAACGAATCCAAACCACTTGTATTCTCCTTTTCCTCACTTTCTGTTAGGCTACGCCACAGGCAGACTCGTTGTCATGGCAACCGACTGACACCTCCTCTAGGATTCAACACCAAAAAAAGTCAAACATTTCCCCCACAAAGAGCAGAACATTCAGTCGGTCTCAATTTTATGTTTTCAGGCTCCAATTTTATTTTGTGATTATTAATAAGTGATCGCTGTGGTAGTTTAGCTCCCGCTGCTATTAGCTCCTGCTGCTATTAGCTCCCGCTGCTATTAGCTCTCGCTGCTATTAGCTGCCGCTATAAAAGCTAGCTACTGTTATTAAAGGTTGACGAGCCCCGGCCTAGCCAAAGTTCAGACCAAGAAAAACTTGAAAACTGATCCAGTATGACTGAACTTGACCTCAAGGGGGCTTTAATAAAAAAGCATGCCGCACTTTTCAGACGTTTATTTTGAAAAAGCTCAATTAAAGCCTGGATGATGTTGCATTAAAGTTGCTGTATCTTGACTATAAAGGTGGAAAGTGGTGAAAGTTTGTCTGACGGTAGAAATGGCGCCTCAGGTCTGTTCGTTATGAACTTCCTGTCGAGCGTGAGTTGGCGCGGCGCGGTGGTGCAGCGGCGCGCGGTGGTGCAGCGGCGCACGGTGGTGCAGCGGCGCTGCAGCAGCGGTGCCTCCAGAGGACGGCCTGCTGACTGACAGATGGCATCCAGCGAGCCGCGGGTATTTAAGAGCCATTAGGGTCTGCTAGAGCTCAACTCGCCTCGCAATTCAGAAAACACACACACACACAGAGAAAACACACACACACAGAGAAAACACACACACAGCCAGTGAAGCATGAAGGAGGGAAAAATGAGGAGCTGAAAGATGATGAGACACAAAACTAAAAAACAAAATGAAAGATGAAGAAATCTGAAAAAAAACAACAAATGTGAAAAAAATCTGATGGTTTTCCAGAGACCACCTGTGTGTCAGGTAAGAATCGCTCCTTTGTTCAGCAACAGCAACTTTCTACCTGCCGGTTTTATTCTGGATCTGCTGACGACTGCAGGGAGAAAAACTAAAAAACTAAATCCTCCTTCGTTTATCGTTTATCATCCTGCTGGAGGTGAAACCAGGCAGAACCAGAGGATGTGGGACAGACAGAGGCCCAGCAGTGTGTGTGTGTGTGTGTGTGTGTGTGGGCGTGTGTGTGTGGGCGTGTGTGTGTGTGTGTGTGTGAACAAAAGGACAAATATTTTCTTGTCGTTCTTGTTGATATGAAAAAGCAAAGAAAGATACACATCTGTGTGTTTATCAGCCAGAAAACAACTCTGGAAACTTGACTCCGATTCTGTCTCTCCCATCTGGACATCCATCATCACACACACACACACACACACCCACACACTTTTACATCCAGCGGCAACATGAAGCAGAGCGGCCAAAAGTTGCTAAAATATTCACATCTGCTCTAAATAGTAAATATTTAGAGCAGACGAGAAAAATCTGAAAAGTGTGGCCTGGATTTGTGCTCATCTTGCTTTACCTTCATACCCCAAAATAAGAGCGAGACGGCTAAAAAATAAAATCCGATTTGAATGAAAACAGGAAATATTTTGCAGTATACGACCCGATCTGAGGATTTTGGCTTAATTACAAGAATAAAGTCATAAAATTAGCAAAATGTTTTTCACTAAAATCCTTTCCAACCTTTGAGCAAAACGTCCACAGGTGATAAACTTGGCCCAGAATCGGAAGAGAACTGAAGTTCAGATCCGGGGAATTTCAAAATAAAGAGGAGAATGGCCAGACCGCCCCCTACTGGCCCACACGGTACTGCATGTAAGAAACCGCTAATTTACCGAAACTTGAGCTAAAAGTTTGACGAGTTTAATTAGCTTATCAAACTGTTGTGTTTAAAAATAATAATGGATCAGTTAAAACCAGGAACAACTGAAGAATCGGTGGAAAGAAAACATCAGGATCGTCGTTTACAAGAGATTTGATTCCTTCGAACGAGTCAGTTAGTGAGAACTGTTCTTTGTTTGCTCATGTTTGCGTGCTTATGATGCTCTGCTCACACGTCAGCAGCTTTGGTTTTTATTTAATCCAATTAAACTAAATACAATAGGTAAATAAAATAGCTAGAAATGGATGGATTATTTTTATATTTAAGAAGATTTTTGTTTCTGCCAAAGCAACTCGAACCTGTTTTTCTTTCATTCTGCTTCTAAATTACAAATAGCCCTAAAATGATGTTAATGCTCACAACACTTGGTTAAAGAGCAACTTTCTTTATTTGCATTGGAATAAAACTTTCATAATGTGTAAATAATTATAAAATGATTCTGACCTCCAGGTTCTCTGCACGCATTTTTCTACGATTAGCGAGACGCTGCAGAGCGAAACCTGAGCAGGCGGCCAGGCTGACTGACAGCGGCTTATTTGAGATTCATGCTCTGCATGTGTGTGTGCGTGTGTGTGTGTGAGCTAAAACCCTGGGCCACCTCCACATCCTCCCAGTTGAGGCGGTAGACATCTCAATTAAAACCTGCAGAGTGGCGGAGGAACCAGGAGGAGCGCAGGGACGACGCGCGGCGGCGCTGCAACCTGATCCGACGCTGCGCTGCTGGCAGGAAAACAGCTGCAGCTCCACACATGCAGAAGAAAACTGGCATAAAGAGGAGCATGGTTTGCTTCCCACCAGCTCTAAAACAAAAGCTAAGCTAATTATTTAGCAAGCACAGAACGTTATGCTAACAGCATGCTAACCTGAGCTGTGCTACTTCAGGGTGTTAGCATGATTTAAACATCACATTTAATCTCTTAATCTGTAGATTCTGAACTCACTCAGGTACAAAACACATAATTCAGTTTATATTCAGTTTATGGGCAAAAAGAGAAATGATTGCTGCTCCTGGATTGGCTGCTTTGCAAACGCTAGCCAATAACGTGCTTGCTAGCATTTCTTTCAAATATTTCATATATTCTCTGCAGAAAAATGACAAAATTGGTGAATTTTCAACAAATACCAACATAGGTCCGATGTAAAACAAATAAATCGTTTTGTTCCTGGAATCAGATCGTTTTGCTGTCAATGAGTGAGAAACTTAAAGTGTTTTTTCATCTGATGGTCCTGTAGACCCGGTTCTACTGGAACCAGAACTTCTCCAGCTGTTGTGGTTCTGAGTCAAACCAACCTGTTCCCCTCCTGGCATGTGGGGGCGCTGCACCAAGAACCACTGAAGGAAACGACACAAAAACCTCTGAAGACACTGAGAGCAACTTCCTTCTTCACCAGATGGAAACAAGATGGAGGCGTCAGATTTTAGCGGTTGGAGGATTTCTCTTTAGTCTTTGACAAAAAAAAAACAAACAAAATCACAAGTTACTTCTCCTGCTAATGCTAGTGAGTGTTTTTGTTGAATTTACCCAGAATGCCCTGCGCTGTAGTCCACTTCCTGCTTTTGGAGCGGACATTAACTGAAACAGAGTTAGTGAACTTGAATCCGTCTCATAAAGAAGTAAATGATCATTTAAAGTCATAAACTTCAGATCTGAGTTTAACTGTGTTGAGATTTTAGTTTCATAAAACTGGGATTTGATGATTGTTGTGGTTTATAACCAGATTAACCACTATGACCAATAAAAGCAGATTTTTAATTTTCAACAGCTGTTATTCTGATTAATGTTGGAACGGCGGCCATATTGGATCCTAACTGGGGCTCTAGCATGTTTCCCTTTTAATTTTCCAACCCGGATGTTCCACATTACAGGGAGAAATCACTCATAAAGCTGCATCTTTAGGCCTACAATCAGCTCCAAGAAGCTGCTTTTTACAGCAAATTTCCTTCACTCTGGAATAAAGGTGTTCAAAGTGAGGCGCGGGGGCCATTTACGGCCCACGGGCTGGTTCTGCACGGTCTCCAAACCACAATTCAAGAATACATAGGACAAAAATATCCCTTAAATCTACTTATAAAAATGTCAGATGCAACACAAAGTGATGATCTGGTTTCCTTGCAAACTGAAGGATTTTTATTTTGAAGGAGCAAAAACTGTTTGAAGTTTTGGATCTATGATGATGTTCCTTTAAAAAAAATCTGATTATTTTGTTAAAACAGTTCATAGTTTGTTTATTCACAAGGTTGAAAAATAATCACATTCTTGGTGATTTTAGATTTTAAAAGTAATATTTAAAAAAGTTTAGACACTCCTTTCCTAGAGGGAACAGCTCCAACGAGTCTGGATGTTCAGTAACCATGACAACATACAATAATATCAGGAGGAGGAAACCTGATTTAGTAACTTGCCTCTGCTGGTGGCTCAGTTTGTCCAGTGAAAACGCTCAGAGTTTCAGATGAACACAAACATGCCAACAAACATGCTAACAAATATGCTAACACCGCTGCCTCACAAACAGCAGGAGTCCGATAGCTTAGCCAACCTGGAATCACACGAAGCTATCAGAGGAACGGCGACACGACTGGGAAAAACAGGAAACTATGGAAATATTCAAACAAATTAAACAGAACGAGGAGGGAGAGGACGACGGTTCTGGATACGGTCGGGTCGGGTCGGGACCAGAGAGCCTGATGTTTCATGTGAGAGCAAAACACGTCAGGACCAACAGGGGGCAGTGCAGCGCAGCAGGCGGCCACAGGAGGAGGGAAGTCACCACCATCTTAATGTTTATCCATCCTTCCTTCATGAACAGCCTTTCCTCCTCTCTACTGTCATGTCTTTTTTTCCCAGAATGCACCTTGCTTCCTTAAGGGTTGGGAACAGAAGTGAACCAGACAAATGTCAACGGTCAATAATTTGGACTAAAACTTTTATCTGCAGAGGCGTTTTAACTGCAGTGGATCATCAGAGCGTCGATTCATCAGAAACTATTTCATTAAATCTCAGGAAGGAGAATCATTCGGGTCCGTCCGACCAGGAGGAAGTTCTCAGGTTTCATGTCTCCGTTGCTGTTGTTTCTGTTGCCACAGGAAATGGTTCATATCACTGCGGATGAAACTGAAAATGTTTATATTGTTATTTTAAAGGGGGAGGATTCTGTGTTTTCCAGGCATATAGTCATTTTATAACACAATCCTGTTATAAAAGTAGTTATAAAAATGATATGAATATTATATGACTGAAAAGAAGTTTAACTTCCTGATTTAAAGCCTTCAAATTGGGCCTCCGTCTCTTTAAGAACCTCCTGCTGTTTCTGAAGCTCCGCCTCCAGGAAGTCGTCCCAACATGGCTTCTTTATTAACCCTTTAACGTTTTTACCAGCGTTGCTCTGAGCAGCAGCTCAGCAGCTGCTTGCTAATTGCTGCTGGCTAGTCTGAAGGAGAAGGGTGGGGGAGGAGCTGCGACTGAAGGCGGGGCTAAATCCACCCAGGAGTTTTGCAGCTGGATGGTTGCCATGGAGACTGAAGGATTTCTCAAACATGAAAAAGTCAAAGCAGGTTTGTTTCTGATGAGGGAAAAATTTATAACCAGTATTTTTTATGAGGTACTGGCCCTTTAAATACTGGCGGATGAAAGTCATTTGGATTTTTTTTGGCCATGTTGGTCAAAATGACAGACGATGAAAACTCGGGTCGCGTCTTCATCTCTGCGGCTGTTGGTGTCCAACAGGTGATAGATTTTTGTTTCTGTTGCGAATATTTCCGTTTAATAAAACCTGCTGCTTGTTTCAGGCTCCGCCCACCGACACCAGCAGGGTGTGTGTGTGTAGGCGTGTGTGTGTGTGTGAATGAAAGGGACAGTGAACGAGGCTGTGGGGGGGTGGCAGCTGCCTGGATGACCTCAGCGGCAGCTGTTCCCTCCGTCTGTGTGGCAGCGCGGCTTTGAAGTTCAGTTCAGCGCCGATGAAGCTTTGAATCACATACCGATTCTGATTACTGCCCTGCATGAAAGCAGATCATCTGCTGGCGCCGCGCCACCTCACCGCTCTCTGCTCCAAACGTTTACATGTACATCACCTCAATCATTCTGTCTCACACTGAAACACAAAGTTCATCACGCCGCCGTCGGGTCAAATAAAGCCTGGAGAACAGAGGAACGGCGGCCGAATGTCTTCCTGCCGCAGCGTTTTCCTGCTGCGTTTGAAGAACCGCCGGAGATGCTTCGCTCTGATTCTGGGGGACGCTTCACAGCTCTAATCTCTCTGCTGGCTGAAACCCGACACACACACACACACCCACGCACACACACACACACACACACACACGCCCACACACTGCGGCGGTCCGCTGACACAATGTCCTTCTGCAGGTATTTTGTTTACATGGACGTGGGTTCAGGGTAGCGGCTATTTAAGGCAGCGACAGAAAAGAAAACACACCTGTGCCGGAGCTGTCGACACGGCAACGGGCCGGAGCAGAACTCTACAGAACTACAGAGACGGGTCCAGGCTGTTAGCCAAAACATGCAACAGCCCCCAAACTGTGTTAGCTTAGCCTCTTTACAGCGTTAGCTTAGCCTCTTTACAGCGTTAGCTCATCCTCTTTACAGCTTTAATAATCAATTAACTATGATCAATTAAAACGAGCTCAGTCTTTCCAATTTAATCACGAAACGCAAAGACAGGATGATCAAAATAAAATCCTCTTTTTGGAAAATATTTTTGGCATTTGTAATTTAATTTTTAAACAAGAAAGCAAGAAAAAAATAGATTAAAATCAGAAATCAGACCTGGTATGAAAAGACCTGAGGTTTTATTTTTAATATCGCTGTGAGGCTTTCAGACCTCAGCGTCCAGCTTGGTGGTGGCAGCATCATGCTGTGAGTCAGATGCTGGCGCGTTGTGTAAATCGAAGAAAATCCTGAAAACCAGCAGCTACATGATGGAAATGATCTCAAACTCGCACCCAGAGAACAACAGACCAAATTCTGCAGGACTCAGCAAATGTGAGGCAAGAAAAATATATTTAAAAGAAAAGTTAAAACAAAACGATGAGCTGCCACTACTCAAGGATCTCAAAGAATAAAATGATTAAAACGTCTCAACAATCTCAGCGATTTGTTGATGAAAACGTAAACCAGCTCCTCCGTTTCATCTGAAATCATAACTGGCTTTGCGCTCACCGATGACAATCAGCGTGTAGTTGATGTTGACGCTGCCAAAGCCGTTGGTGGCCTTGCAGACGTAGGTGCCGGCGTCCTCCGTCTCCATTTCCTTGATGCGCAGGCCGTGCTGCAGCACGCGGAACCGGGTCCAGCCGCTGTGGATGTGTCGGCCATCTTTGGTCCACATCATGAGCGGCGGCGGGTCGCCCTCCACGGGGCACGGGAGCTTGGCCGTGCGACCCAGACGGACGCTCTGACGATGGGCCACCTTCCCCGCCACCCTGGGAGGACCTGCAGCAGAAGAAGAACAAAAACACCTTAGCCGCTGAGGAAAATTCAAGATGGACGCCAATTTTCAAAATGGTTCTAAAAATACATTTATCACTGAGGAATACATTTGCTGTCAATTCATACATAACTGGACCCGCAGAAATCATGTTTACAGATTATTTTTTGGATATTTCAAGATGGCCACCATGGTTGTCATAGTAGCAAAATAATTTTTGCTCTAAAATCACCAGTTAGACAAACGTGTTTAGTGTCAAATCATAGCTTACATATTTTGAACTGTAGAAATCATATTTTTTGATCTTGTGATTTTTGTTTTTTCTTTTTCTGGTGGACATTTTGCAAAATGGCCGCCATGGTTGTAACAGCGAATATGTGTTTTGAAATAATCAGCAGTCGTTATTGGGCACTGCTAACCCGAAAATTACTAACCACCAAACAAAAAATAAAACCGAAAAGAATTACAGCAAGGTAATGCTAACAACACAAAAAGTATTAGCGGAAGCTAACACTAAACAAAAATATTACCTCTGATAACTGAACCCGTAAACACGCACAACATTTACTGGAAGCTAACTCAAAACCCCTTAATTCGTAAGAGTATTAACAGAAGTAAACTCTAAACAATTAGTGGGAGCTAATGCTAAACACGTTTTAAAATCAGCAGAAGCTAACGCTAACCATTAATACGGCTGAGCCGCACATCCTCACCTCTGCTTTGAGCTCATCAATATGTGACAGCAGGAATCAAACCCACAACTTTCCAACAGTCTCTGTGCCACCCGAGTTCAATTCACTATTAAAATTAGTCTAAAAAGCTTAAATTATTGTCAAATATTACAGAGTAAAAAAACAAACTACATTTTCAAACGTGTTTTGGCAAACGGAGGATTTTCCTTTAATAAGTTATTGATTGTTTTTGAAAAGAAAAGGTTTCGTTATAATGCAGCAGCAGCCGGACGGTGAGACTGCAGAAACAAAGCGGGCGGATGGAGAGGAAAGGTGGGAGGAAACGACGAGGAGGAAACCGGAGGGAGGCGAGACAGAACCGGCAGTCCGCTAGCTGCCGGACCGGGCAGCCTGACCCGTTACAGCGGCTCAGCTGGGAACAATACCGAGGTCACCGGGAGGAAACCGTCCTGAAAACAACGGAACAAAAGACACCTGCAGGGAAATCCCAGTTCAAATCCCAGCGCAGGCCAGAACCGACCCACTGGTCCGAACCGACCCACTGCGCCGTTCCTTTTTGCATAAGCCACGCTCACTTCCCCATTTCTGACCAATCACAGAACTTCTGTCTGGTTCTGTATGGAAGAGAAACCTCGTCCTAAAAGCAACTGCTCCTCTGCATTTCATCCAATCCTCCACCGTCATGCATGGTGGAGGATCTGTCATGCTCTGGGCCAGTTTCCCCTTGAGCTCTGTTAGAGTTTATGATGTCATACCAAGTATGATGTCATAAGCCAACAGAAAACTGGAGGCACCTTGTCCTTCAGATTAAAGCTGAAAGCTCATTTGTTATTTTATGATTTTTTTCACTTTGGGAGAACAGAGAAACCCTGAAGGTTTTTAAAGATCCAAACGTTCCTCCACTCCTTCAGTCGGCTGGTTCTGGTTCTGGAGGCCCGGCCTGGTGTTGCTGTTGGCAGCAGGGCCAGACGGAGCGCGAGGGGAGAGCCGAGGAATGCTTTTGATGGAGAGGAGCTAACAGCGGGACATAGCTGGGATGGAGGCTGAAGGTGTGAGTGTGTGTGTGTGGGTGTGCGTGTGCAGGCGTGTGTGTGTGTGTGTGTGTGTGTGTGTGTGTGTGAATCATTATTAAAGTGATCTGAAACAGTTTGAAGAAGGTTCTGAATTTCTGTTGAGATCTTTGCTTAGGGCTGAAACGATTAATAGTGATTAATTGATTATTAAAATAATTGTCAACCAACTTTGTCATCAATTAATCGCTCACTGAAGTAAACAGACTCAGACTAGCTGAAAGAGCAAAGAGTTGAAATCCATCCAACTATTAATCAGTTTAAGTTTTTCACACTTTTAGCTGCAGATGCATCTTTTACTACAAAACATCAAAGTTCACAAAAATAATGAAATGTCATTGAAATTTAGTCAATAAAATGTTTACTTTCCAACTAAATTATTTGTTTATTTACATTTTGAATGTGTTTCTAATATTGCATAAAGAATGCTGAAGTGGTTTAGCAGAATGTACCAGACTTTCTTGTCCGGTTCGCCGATTAATCATCAGAATATTTGATTATTTGTCAACTTAGCCACCCGGCTGTAATCCCAATGTTTATTAAATCGTCCCATAATTAAAGAGAAACTTGCAGCGGTTTCAGTTTGTCGTGTTTTCGTTCACCGAGCGGTTCGGGTTCCAGAACCAGCGCCTCCTTCCTGCAGCCGGAGGCGACAGACGCAGCGAGACGGCCGCCGGCTACAGCGCCACCCTCAGGCCGACTCCAACACGTTGTAACCCTGACCTCTCACTTCCAGTCTGTCAGCAGGTCAACTGCTGCTTGTTCCTCCAACCTGACAGTTTACACTGGGCCTGAGGCTGCAACACACACACACACGCACACACACACACACACACACACACACACACACACACACACACACACACACACACTCACGCTTGTCTCACTTTCTCTCTTGCTTCTCAAACACTCAGAAAAGAAAAATACACAGCAGCCAGAAAAACTTGGAGGAATCTGCTGAGTGGCTGGTTCTGCAACCCAACCCGTGCAGCCCGGACCGCTCAGTTCTGAGAACTCTCACCGACACGCGAAGCCTGGTCACCATGTTTCAGGAAAACACTGGGGGAGAAATGTGAATGTTCTCTGAGCTCCTCTTCTGCAGCAGCTGTAATTGCTGGTTTTATTGTTCGACGTTTCTTTTCTTCTCTCTGCAGCACCTGGCGCCGTCTACCTGGAGGAAAAACCCCGGACGGCCCGAACCAGACCAACAAGACCCAAACAAGACCCAAACAAGGCCTAACAAGACCACCAAGACCAGAACAAGACCCAAATAAGACCAGAAGAAGACCACCAAGACCAGAACAAGACCCCAACAAAACCAACAAGACCCAAACAAGACCCGAAGAAGACCAACAAGACCCAAACAAGACCACCAAGACCAGAACAAGACCCAAACAAGACCAGAAGACCAACAAGACCCAAACAAGACCCAAAGAAGACCAACAAAACCACCCAGACCGAAACAAGACCCAAACAAAACCACCAAGACCCAAACCAGACCACCAAGACCCAAACCAGACCAACAAGACCCAAACAAGACCCAAACACCTCGCTCACTTTTCAAATTAAGAGCACAGAATAACTTCATGATTGAATTTAAAGTAACATTTCTGAAACAGGAGCTGGTTTAAGTGAATAATTTCTTAATTTGGAATAAAAAGTTCTAGTTCTGTTGGCAGATTATTTCTCTTATAGCAACACTTTTTCTCTTGATTTTTTATAGAATTTTTTTCTTTATTTCATTAAGATTTTATATTTACAATTTTCTTATGTTGTCTTTTTGTCTGTCAGTTTATATATACTTTTATTTCTTTTCATTTTATTTGTACATAAAGTATTTTATTGTTTTTTTTTATTTAAATTTTTTTTTTTACTTTTTCTTTCATCCCTAGAAATATTTTTTTATGCATTTTTTTTGTTTTCTTTGGAAAAACCAAATAATTTCTTTTAATTTATTTATTTGATTTTTAGAGTAAGAATTTTCTAAATTAATTTTATTTTTATTTACTTTTCTCTAATAGGAAGTTTTTCTTTTTCCTTTATTTTATAGAAATTCTGAATTTTTCTTTTCATTATCATTCTTTATTAGGATTTTATTCCTTTTTCTTTTTTACAAGATTTTTTTCCTATTTTTTCTATAATCTTTTCTTGATTTACAGTAAGAATTTGTTTTAATATTTTTGCATTGCCATTGTGAGAATTTTATTTGTTTTAAATTTTTTGTATTTGTCTTTATTTTTTTTATTCTTAATTTCCTCTGTTCTATTTATATTCTAACAATTTTAAACTATTCTTACTTTTCTAAACAGGCTGATATGAAGGATTTATTCCTCTTTAGTTTATTATTCCACCCTGAAAGCCAAATAAACGTTTATTTCTTTTTGCAATATCTTGGAACATTTACAGAAATAAATGTTTGAAGGTTTCAGAGAGAAGATTTTTTTTTTCAACTTCTGAAAATCCTGACACTGATTAAGGAAAAAACAGGAAGCAAAGATGCAGAAACCGAATCAAAGCGTCCGAAGCTAAACTGGTATTAGCTTAAATAGCTAGCTAACGGACTAGCGCTGCTAGCATGCTGCTAACCAAACATGCCGCTTCTGGTCCGGCTGCATGTGGACCAGCAGGTGCTGAGGAAACCTGAGCCGGGTCAGATTGGGTTTTCAGTCACCAGCTGTGGATCCGTCTCAGCAGGAACCAGAGGTGGGGACTCGAGTCACATGACTTGGACTCGAGTCAGACTCAAGTCGTTAAAATCATGACTTGAGACTTGACTTGAAAAAATGCTCAAAGACTCGGACTTGACTTTGACTTTCATGCCATTGACTTGGGACTTGACTCGACTTGAAGCTGTTTACTTGAAAAGACTTGATATTTTTTACTCAAAGTCTTAAAATTTAAAACACATTATTTATAAAGTGGCGTCATTAATTAATTTCACTCATTCCGTATCAATATGCGCAGACCGTCACTATGGTTTTCCTCTCTCCTTATGTATGTATGTGTACGTAGCTGCAGCACAACCAATCAAATTAACAGGATTTGGACGTTTAAAAAAACGCGGCAAAGCTACAGAGCTCAGGGAACGAAATACGAAATAACCGCTCGAATATGCTTCCGCGAGTAATTTCTTTTGGCTACGTAGGTTATGAACTTTCGACTAAAAAACGAACTGCAACTTGTAAAACATGCAAGAAGAGAATATCGGATGGAGATGCCACGACGTCCAACTTTGTCCGGCATTTGAAGCTTCACAAAGATCGGTAGGTGGCACTTTTCTTTTGCTGTAAGATAGCTGACTTTAGCTAACTTCGTGTTAGCATGTGTACTCCGGGTTAAATTGGTGATTATTTACCATAAATCCGGTCCTTCAAATGCCTCCACAAATAATGTGCACCGTGTTAGCTCAGGAAGCCGGTGGATAGTGAGCGGGGCTCCGGAACAGAAAGCAGATTCTGGACCTGAACACAGGGAACAGAGTCTCTCTGTCCCATCATGATGATGAGCCGGGTCTAGTATCATCTAAGGATGGTTGGTGTATTTGAAGACATCTACGTTGGGAAATTATATTGACAATATATTGTTTACTGCAGTCAGTGCATTAAGTCAACTGTTTTTGACTTAATGCACTGACCGGCGTGACTGTCACATGTCGCACAGAACCCATTTCCAAGTAGTATAGCTTTGCTGGGGGAAAAAAAAAAAAAAAAAGACCAAATACAGTGACTGTCCCAAATAAATTTTGTGTTTAGAATATCTGTCCCATATTTACGGAGGACTGAAACTAACATACTTAGAAATAAAAGCAGAAAAATAAATGCACCAGACCTTCCTGAGTTTACTTGTGATAACTTCATTTATACTTATTTTATTTTTTGAAAACTATGATTGTTGTAGTGTTGATGTTTATTTATGAATAGAAGGAGTAAACTAAAGTCAAATGTAATTCATGAAAGGCGGTAATTTATTTTCTGACATCTGTTTACTTCTGACAGATTTGAAGAATACCAGATGAATAAGAGGATCACAAATGAACCTCAAATACATATTTTAAAAAGAGCAAATGGTCTAATATTTGAATTTTATGTATAATTGCAAATTATTAAAAATAAATAAATAAAAACGACTCGAAATGACTTGAAATTAAAGGTTCCTGACTTGAGACATGACTCGACTTTTGCCTGTTTTTACTTGAGACTTGACTCGGACTTGAGGACAGAGACTTGAGACTTACTTGAGACTTGCAACACAGTGACTTGGTCACACCTCTGGCAGGAACCCACTGAACCACACACCACTGGGTTCTGTGGTTCCACTGGTTTCCAGTCAAAATGACCGCAGCAGAAACCGCTACCTGTTTAGATAAGCAGCCGACGCTGTTACTCATTAACACTGATAACACACACACACACACCCCCCCACACACACACAAACACGCACACACACACACACACACACACACCCACACACACACAGAGGAGGATATTTGGTGTTTGGGAGTCACTATACAGATGAGGAAGCGACTCAATCATCGTTTCTAGGGGAATATTTAACTGCAACACCGCCACACGCATGAGGCGGATTATAGAGACGCACTAATCAGAGATCAGATTGTCATGATGACATCAGAACATGTTTATTCCCCTTTTAATGTTTTTTTTACAGTTTGTAGCTTTAATAAAAAATATTTGTTGAAACTGTGTCAGTTTGGTATCAGAATGAAAATCTCAGAAATTTGATTCTTTCTGAAATCTGTTATTCTTTTTCCAAAGGATAACTAGAAACAACCAATAAAGCAAGGAGGCGGGTCCTTCGCTCTCTGTAGCGCTGCAGCTAGAGTAGCATGTTTTGAATGCTAAGGCTAGTTAGCATAGCCACCGAGGGCCGTGGATAAATGGTTTTTCTGTAACTGTAAGTCATTTCTCGGCGCATTTAGCAGCGTGTTCACAAGGAACCCTAAATATAAATCAATAAAATGTTGAACCATTTTGGTTTATCGTATTAAGTTTTTACTTCAGGATTAGATTTAAACTGTTTTCTTCCAAATATTTTTCTGTGGATTCAGACCAGAGGAAACTGGGAGTTTGTTCCCATTTCTTCCAGTTGGGTTTTGTAAAATATGATTCACTTTTTGTGTTCAAGCTTAAAGAAAGAAGCTGCAGGGTTAATTTATTTCACTTATTTGACTAATTCATCAGAAATCTACTTTATCAGCCTCTGTATTACAAATATTCATACCTGAAACTGATAAATTTTTTATTTAATTGGTTTTAATTACGTTTCCTCTTTAACTGATGCTGAGAAAAAATTCAAACCTGAAACAAAAATAAAATCTCCATCTCGATCCTCCTCTTCCTGTACTTCCTCCTCCTCCACCAGCGAGTGTTCTGGTTCACTGGGTGGGGAGTCAAACATTCCAGGCATGCACACACCCACACACACACACACACACATGCACACCCCCACATGCACACACACCCGCACACACACACATGCGCACACGTGCCCCACTCCCACATTCCACACCAATCTTCAGCCGTGACTAAGTCCATTTGTTCAGCTCTGGTCACTGTCTTAGTCTCCTGTGTGTGTGGGTGTGTGTGTGTGTGTGTGTGTGAGTGAGTGTGACATGCTAATCCACATGCTCATTTAATCTCAAATATCTCTCAATGAAGAAGCAGGGAAATCCTCCATGAATATGTCCTTTCTGCTATGCCAGGGGTGTCAAACTCCAGTCCTCAAGGGCCGGTGTCCTGCAACTTTTAGATGTGCCTCTGCTGCACCACACCTGAATAGAATAATTAGGTCATTAGCAAGGCTCTGGAGAACTGATCTACACAAGGAGGAGGTAATTAAACCATTTCATTCCAGTGTTTTGTACCTGTGGCACATCTAAAAACTGCAGGACTGCGGCCCTCGAGGCCTGGAGTTTGACACCTGTGTGCTATGCTAACGCTAAACCACTAAATACATAAAAATATTAGCAAAAGCTAACACTAAGCGGCAAAACACAAAAGAATTACCAGAAGCTAACGCTAAACCACTAGCCAGAAAATAAACTATCTAAAGCTAATGCTAAAGCAATAAACATAAAAAATAATACTAAACCCCCATTAAAAAAAATCTGCAGATGCTAATACTAAACCACCAAACCAAAAAAAGATTAGAAAAGCTAACGCTAAACCGTTAAACACATAAAACAATAAATGGAAGCTAACGCTAACCATTAGGTCGACCGTTTCTCATCTTCATCTCCTTCCTGGTCTGAGACTCGCTAACAGTCTTCAGTTTCTGATTCTGTTGCATTTCATCACTTTAAAGTTTTATGAACATGACAAGCAAAGAGGAAAACATGATGAGACATAAATTCATTAAGTCACAAAAATGGGGAACATTTTACACCAGTGACTGACTTAAAAGGCTCAAAACGGCAGCCATCTTGAGAAAGGTCAGTCATCCTGAAATTCAAGTGGCTGTTGGGAAATATGAAAAACCTCCAACCTGAGTGGTTAGCATGCTAATGTTAGTTTGTTTCCGCATATTATTTACAGGAAAACCATAAAACAGCTAAATAATAACCAATCAGCTTCAGGCTCAGGTACGGTAGGAACTTCCTGTCAGTTTTCTTCATTTCCTGTCATCAGCGTCTCTGAGCCTGAATGAGGCGACAGCAGCTCCTCTATCACATGCTAACACAGAAACCAACAGAAACCTGGATTGTTTTTAAGCAGATGTGACCTTGAATGACCTTGTTTATCGTTCACTCCGACCTGAACGCTCCTGGAAACCGACGGAAACAACCGAGGAATCAGCCTCTGTTTTACTACCTTCATTTATTCCTCTGCAGTAAACTCTGATGGACGACATTTCTATTCCAACTCTGCAAAAACATAAAAGTATTTTTGGTCAGGTTTCTACTGCAAATATCTTATTACACTAAGATTGAAATAATTTACTTAAAATAAGCTCCTTTTCCTGGCAGAAAAGTTGTTCTTAAGTTATGTTTTTCAAGAGCACTAAGAAAACATAACATAATGAGACAACAGACCAAAACTACCTGGTAATATTTAGTGTTTTGCAGTGAACAACATGAGTCCTGTTTATATAACAGCTGTAAAATATTCCTCAGAGTATTCAGAAATAATTTATTTCACACTAAATCAAACTTCAGAATGACCAGTGATTGAACTACACCGTCTGGCCACCAGGCAGCGCTGTCGACACTCTTCAGTGCAGAAGCTGCTACTGAGAGAAGAAGACTCTCTGTGTTTAGAAAAGAAGTCAGAGAAATTCAGGCTGCCACAGAGTGAGAGAGAGCAAGACGTCCAGCAGATAACAGACAAGAATTTCAGCGTCTGACGAGAAACGGACGGAGAAACGCTGGGAGAGATTTAAAGATGGAAGTCTTTAAATTAACATATGAGTCCATGATTGATTGATTGACTGATTGATTGACGGATAGATGACCAGTGAATACATTTTATTGTTTCACCTGAAACTCATTTCCTCGTGGGGTGACATCATGGAAGCTCAACCAATCAGAGAAGAGATCAATCTGGTCCAGTTTAAACGATTCTCGTCGTTCTGAATCAATCCAGTTTCTTTTCTGAAACTGGGTTGATTCAAACTCTTCTCAAGATTTCTGTCCCTTCCCTGCAGCTGAGCGGTTAAATCCCAGAGAGCATTAGCAAAAACCTTTAGCAGAGAGTATTAGCAGAAAGCATTAGCCTTGTAGGTAGCGATGCTAATTAGATGCAGAGAAAAGGCCTGTTGTGTCCCAGCGTGACGACGGTGCCAGCACAACTCAGGGATTACTCTGATAATCAGAACGCTGAGCCGGCGGTGTGAAGGGTCGAGCAGCAGGAATGATTAACGCAGCTTACTGGTCTGCTGGCCTTCCAGCTACACGTTAGCATAGCGAGGGATTAGCGTCCCCCGCTTTCACTGGAGATCGGACCCGGTATCTGTTTTTATAACCTTTTACAGATCTGGTCAGTGTTTGGCTTCTCGCTTTGGGAAAAAATGCCAGAAACGTCGGCCATGCTTTCCTCTGTTGCTTTTCGATTTATTTCCAGTAATCAAGTCAGAGCGAAACTTCGTAGCGTCCGCCGTGCGTCCGCTCCTCAGACGGGGAATTATTTCATAAAGTCATGAAATCAGACACTTTCACAGCCAAACAACTTCTTCACGTTGGGGAAAGTAAGAAAATTAAAATCACACATTTCTTTATAACAAATCACATTTTCTTACAAATAAATAAGACGATAGAAAATATTTTGAAAAACTGTTTTTTTTCATTTGAACTACAGAAATCCTGTTTCTGTAGTTCAAAGTGGTTTAAAAAATCTAGATTTTCTAAAACTTCAATGTTCAAAAACAGGAAGATTTATTAATCGCTAAAATGGATTTAACTCAAACATCACATTGAACACAGCTGGTTGGAACCAGTGGAGGACACCGCTAGCTAAAACGTTAGCTGTGCTAATTCTCAAGCACTAATTGTAAATATAGCCAGGCTAATGCTAAAGTGCTATATCAACATCACATTTGGGCTAAGCTAAGGCTAAAGTGCCACACAAACATGGTATTTAGCATAAGCTAATAATAAAGTGCTAAACCAAAGTGGCATTTGGCTAAATTTAATGCTAAAGTGCTACATTAGCATAGTATTCAGGGAAGCTATTAAAGATTTTTTTAAGTTGTTAAAGGAAAATCAGACCCGGCAGAGGGATCAGTCCATCTTTACAATATTAAACGCTGTGTTTTCAATCCAAATAAACCGATAAAAACAGCTTTTACAAACACATCAATGCTGCTTTGGATTAAAATAAACGAAATACAAACTGAAATGCAGATTAGCCAACAGCCAGGAAAATATTTAAAACTCTTAAGATAATAAAACATCAAATTAAACGTCAACCCTCCCAGAGCATCTTAAATGTTTTTAATCCAAATTAAATAACGTTCAGTGAGCGCAGATTGATAAAGTTAAAGAAACAAAGGAAGTGGTGGCGTTTCCGTAGCAACAGAAACAGCTGTTAGACGCTGATTTTGAGCTCTTATTGTGAAGGGAAAAGTTAGCAGCTGGTTGGACCCAACTCACATTTCTCACAGAACTCTCACACAACGCCAAGACGGACAGCTGCCGGACCCATGGCCTCCGGTTCTGTTCCTCCGGTTCTGTTCCTCTGGTTCTGTTCCTGCGGTTCTGTTTATCCGGTTCTGTTCCTCTGGTTCTGTTCCTGCGGTTCTGTTTATCCGGTTCTGTTCCTCTGGTTCTGTTCCTGCGGTTCTGTTTATCCGGTTCTGTTCCTGCGGTTCTGTTTATCCGGTTCTGTTCCTCTGGTTCTGTTTATCTGGTTCTGTTCCTCCGGTTCTGTTCCTCTGGTTCTGTTCCTCCGGTTCTGTTCCTCCGGTTCTGTTTATCCGGTTCTGTTCCTCCGGTTCTGTTTATCCGGTTCTGTTCCTCTGGTTCTGTTCCTCCGGTTCTGTTTATCCGGTTCTGTTCCTCCGGTTCTGTTTATCCGGTTCTGTTCATCCGGTTCTGTTGACTTTTATTTGGGTTTTTCTGCTTCTTCCAGGATTTCATCTCTTTACCTTCAGGACTCTGAGATCTACATGAATTTTAAAGTAATTAATTATAAAAAAGCCCGTTGGACCCGCAGCTCTGATCCGGTTTATCCAACAAAAAAATCTCCAACAGGGAAAAATAAACGGATTTTAGTCTGAAATGGGAAATGAAGGAGTTTCTATATTTTCCCCGTTTTTATCTTGTTTTCTGGATTTTCTTGGACCCAAAGAAACGCATCAAAGTGCAAAATGTTGATTAATCTCTTTATCTACGAGTTTTTTTATTAAAATTTAAATGAATTAATAAATTAATAAAGTTTTAATAAATAATAATTAAATTTCTGAGTTTATTTTTCTGTCATTTTTTAAAAACTTTTCTCCAAATTAAATACTCCAAATAAATAAACGTCCACAAAATGTTTTATTAAATGAGTAGCTTATTTTATAAATCAGTTTTATTTATTCATTTCATTAATTTATTATTATTTATTTATTAGAATGGTGTTCTACTTTTATTTTGTAAAGCCACTCTATGTATTTTGCGGACTTTTATTTTTTAGAGTGTTTTTTAATTCAGCGTCTTTTTATTTCTGTCTTGTCAGAGACGTCTGCATGACGGTGGCAGCTGAAATAAACCAGGAAATAAATAATACAAACCCAAAATAAATACTTTTTTTTTTTAATGGTCGATTCTGGCCTCTGACTGTAGATTGATTGATTTTTAGACATGAATAAAACTGTTTGTTGTTGCATTTTTATTTTCTCTGCTCAATAATAAACTGAAAAATGTATTTTATTGAAATCAACAAAAAGTCATATTTCTCCAGAAAGCGGATCAGTAAATCATCGTAGCAGAAGACGCTAGCACAGGACAAGTTTCAAAACTCTGGGGTTGATTGTTTTATTTCTTTTGAGTGAAAGTAATTTAAGATAAATGCAGAAATATTTTCTGTAAAAAAGTTTTCTCTAAAAGAAGGAAGTCTCTGAGGCCAGCGGCCGCCCAAAGTCCTGCAGAGGACCCCTAGTGGCCCCTGGACCGCCGTTTGGACACCCCTGCTCCGAACCACTTCAGTCCTTCTGATGAACCTCAGAATAAAGACGGAGCGAAACAACCCGGCAGACCGGCCAATCGATCGATTGGCAGACCGACCGACCGGCAGACCGACTGTTCTCTTCATGATGAGACTCATGAATCTCAGGTTTGGTTCTGAAAAACAGTAAACGGAAAAATGCATCGCAGTATTCTGAACATGTCGGGACGAAGGCGGAGAAACGTGATACTGATGAATTACAAGCAGCAGGAATTGCCTCCAAACCTCCTTTAATATTCCTGCTGACTAAATATGGATGTTTGAAATCTGTAAACTCCATTTTAAGGATTAAATGTGCTGCAGGTTCATAAAATGGACGAGCGACACTGCAAAGACACAAAATCTTACCAAGTATTCACGTCTAATTTCTTTGTATGGAGAGAAATTGGTGCCAATATTATTGCAAGAAACAAACGCATGGAAAGAAATGCATTTTAACAATGAAACTTTGAACATTTTGTGATAACAATAAATACATTTAGTATTTTACAATGTTTGGGGAGTACTTGAACCTCATTTATAAAGTTTGCTATTTTTTCTAATTATTATTATTATTATTATTTTTTAACCAGATTTCAGTTTTAAATAATTAAAAACATTTTTAAGGTTTTACTAATGGATTTTTATGTTTTTTTAAATCGCGTTTTCCTGATTCCGTTTCACACCTTTGGGGGCGGGACTTCCTCTGAAGTCCCAGCCAGAAGATGCATTTCTATTGGTCAATGTGAAATGCTTTTTTTTTCTAATTAAAATTTTTTGAACATGTTCTTTGTTCTAAAAATGTTGGAACAAATTTCTCTTCTTACTATTGCAAACGTCTAAGTTAGGCCTGTCACGATAGCAAATTTTGCTCAGCGATTAATTGTCTCAAAAATTATTGCGATAAACGATAATATTGTTTGAAGACCTTTTTACACTGATTTAATGGAAATGACGTAATAATGCATGCGATTTCCTGCCAAAGATAGATACACTTTATTTTCAAAAGAATATTTAACACTGGAGCTGATAAACAAAATAAACAAAACAACCAAAAACAAAAATAAAATGGATTCTCAGTCTCCATTAACAAAAAATGTACTGGAAAAAAAAACTAAACAACATAAAGCCAAAGTGGAAATAAATACTGCATTCAACCAAAAGAGTGCAGATTATGAAGTCTGTATATTATGTTGCCCTTCAGTAATAATTAGATTTAAATAGAGAAGATGGGCACATCGACTACCTGATGCAATAGTTCACACTACATGATTTTTTGCTCCTATTTTTCCCCTTACAACAATCTTAAATCGTTGATCTTTCTAAGATTGTGTGGTGTGTTATGGTAGATCTTCGTTTCCGCTCTGATCTAAATCAGGATTTTTTCCTGACTGGGATCTTTAACGCAGCCTGTTGAATGTGACAGGCAGCCAATCAGAAAGCGGGGATTCTCCTCTATGCTTTCTGAGGGTAAATTACGGAGGGGAATCCCAAACAGCTGACACGGCGCAACCCGAAGTCCAGTGGACATTGGAGATGATATGTGGAAACAACATTAATGTTTATTCAACATGCAAAGAATATAGAAATGACAAGAGGAGGAGTTGGAGCGAAATTGCTACCGCAGTTGATAAACCCGGTAACTTTTCGTAAATAGGTTCTAATGATTTTCATTCGGTCAGGACTTTACGCTGACACTAGCCACATGCATTGCAGGTAGATTGTAGTAAAGCATTGATTAATGCCTGGTTTTAAAATTAGTTCACTGAACTTGTAGCCATTATTTTGTGCCCATTGTTGGACACCACATGGCCGAACCGAACCCGATCGAACCGTTATACCTAGGATTTCTGTCGGCTAATGTGTGGTCTGTCAGGTTTTGAAAATGGGCCGACAATCGGCCGACAGCTCTAAGATCGTGTCGTCTGCGCTGGGCTTTACACTAAGGAAATGAGGAAGGGAGGAGTCAGTGGAGAGCACCGGAGTTGAGCCTTTTTTCATTCGGTGTCATCAACAGAAAGAGAAAAAGGCCGGAAGAGACGATAATGCTGATAATTAAAATGACGTCGATAGTTTTAATTTATCGTACGATTAATTGATTTATCGTTTATCGCGACAGGCCTAGTCTAAATACACTTCAAATCAAACAAAACTAACTTAAAAGTAACTTTTCAGCAAAATATAGGAGTTAATTTTGAGTCAATAATTTGTTCATATTGATTTTAGTGATGACGGGTCAAATCAAAGTGAGAAAAGAAAGTTTTCAGCAGCCGGTCTGATAACATCTGGATGGAGGAGGTTTCTCAGAGCTGAAGAGGTTAAAGTCATCGGTGGTGTTATCTCCTCCACTGCTTTTCTTCCTGCTGTGCAAACATCGGCGGCCCCCCGCAGAGCCAGACGACCCTGACGGCCCCATTAGTGGAGCCAGAGCAAACAGGGACTCGGCCTAAACGGGTCTATAGGAGGCAGCGTTAGCAGGGCAGTAAAACTGTGACGGCGGCGGTAAAACAGGAAGGCAGCAGGAGCAGAACCGTCTGGTTCAGACGCACCGGGACATCCGACAGCATGAAGACGGACCGCTCCGTCCCACGCTGCGTCCCGTTCAGGGCGGCCATGTTGGGCCCAGACTCAAAAAGTCGAACCGGATCCGACTGAAGCCTCAATTCGGTACGAGCGAAACAGAACAGAACCAATCAGAGACCGCCTCGACTCGACCCGGCTCTGGTCCGCCTAACCCTAACCCAACCCGCTGAAGGGAGGAGCTATCTGTTAGCTAAAATGACCTCTGACCCCTGTGGCAGCAGCAGAGCGACACCTCCGGCGCGTCGGAGGGAATTTACAGCAGAAGGCGTTTCCTGACGTTCGTCGTTTGTTCGTTTGTTCGTCGTTCGGAGCGTCGGTCTGCAGTTCGTCGAGTCGACATGTCCTCCATTGTCAGCCAGACAGAAAACTAAAACTTTCCAATTCATCAATCAATAATTAATCATCTGACTGAGATGAGGATCAGAGAGATTTTAAATCTGTACTTCAAAGAGATCAAAGTCTTTATTTGGGTAAAAACAGGATTTACTGTGGAGCTCAGTAACTATTTTAAAAACAAAATCATCATTTTATTGTGAAATGAAAATATTTCTGAATATTTGGCAACATTTTTCATCAGCTTGAGTATTTTAGTAACAATAATTATACATTATGTGTGAGAAATCAGAGCTGCTAGTTCAACCGGCTGGTTAAATGTTCTACTGATATGCAGAGTGTAAAAACAGAAACGGAGAAACGACTGGAATCAGAATCACTACAAAACAAATTTTTCAAAAATACATTTTCTAAATTTCTAACTTTTGTTTGGCTTCATAAATTAAACTCAAATGGACGCGCTGATCCTGAACGCAACGTTAAATCTGGAAAAAAGAAACTAAAATCTGCAGGAATCTGTTGGCTTTGATTCATTTTTCTCCATATTTTCTTTATCAGCAAAGATAAACAGAGGAAACAGATGAAGATCAGAACAGAGTGAAAGAATGAAACAGATATAAAAACCAACATGATGAGAAATCAGAAACGGCTGAAATCTGTGTTAGTGCAAAACAAACTTAGATGCACAACTAGTGCTGCCTTCAGTTTCAGATTGTTGAATGGCACATTTCTCAAAAGTCTGCCTGACGCTCCGCCTGACGCTCCGCCTGACGCCTGACGCTCCGCCTGACGCTCCACGCTCCGCCTGACGCTCCACCTAACGCTCCACCTGACGCCTCACGCTCCGCATGATGCTCCACCTGACACTCCACCTGACGCTCCGCCTGACGCTCCCCCTGACGCCTGACGCTCCGCCTGACGCTCCGCCTGACGCTCCGCCTGACGCCTGACGCTCCACCTGACGCCTGACGCTCCGCCTGACGCCTGATGCTCCGCCTGACGCTCCGCCTGACGCCTGACGCTCCGCCTGACGCCTGACGCTCCGCCTGACGCTCCGCCTGGCGCTCCACCTGACGCTCCACCTGACGCTCCACCTGACGCCTGACGCTCCGCCTGACGCCTGATGCTCCGCCTGACGCTCCGCCTGACGCCTGACGCTCCGCCTGACGCCTGACGCTCCGCCTGACGCTCCACCTGACGCTCCACCTGACGCCTCACGCTCCGCATGATGCTCCACCTGACGCCTGACACTCCACCTGATGCTCCACCTGACGCTCCGCCTGACGCTCCACCTGACGCCTGACGCTCCGCCTGACGCATGACGCTCCGCCTGACGCTCCGCCTGATGCTCCGCCTGACGCCTGACGCTCCGCCTGACGCTCCACCTGACGCTCCACCTGACGCCTCACGCTCCGCATGATGCTCCACCTGACACTCCACCTGATGCTCCGCCTGACGCTCCGCCTGACGCTCCGCCTGACGCTCCACCTGACGCCTGACGCTCCGCCTGACGCCTGACGCTCCACCTGACGCCTGACGCTCCGCCTGACGCTCCCCCTGACGCTCCGCCTGACGCTCCGCCTGACGCTCCACCTGACGCCTGACGCTCCGCCTGACGCTCCACCTGACGCCTGACGCTCCGCCTGACGCTCCACCTGACGCCTGACGCTCCGCCTGACGCTCCGCCTGACGCTCCACCTGACGCCTGACGCTCCGCCTGACGCTCCACCTGACGCCTGACGCTCCGCCTGACGCTGACGCTCCGCCTGACGCCTGACGCTCCGCCTGGCGCTCCACCTGACGCTCCACCTGACGCCTCACGCTCCGCATGATGCTCCACCTGACGCCTGACACTCCACCTGATGCTCCACCTGACGCTCCACCTGACGCTCCGCCTGACGCTCCGCCTGACGCTCCACCTGACGCTCCACCTGATGCCTGACGCTCCGCCTGACGCCTGACGCTCCGCCTGACGCTCCACCTAACGCTCCACCTGACGCCTCACGCTCCGCATGATGCTCCACCTGACACTCCACCTGACGCCTGACGCTCCGCCTGACGCCTGATGCTCCGCCTGATGCTCCACCTGACGCCTGACGCTCCGCCTGACGCCTGACGCTCCACCTGACGCTCCGCCTGACGCTCCGCCTGACGCCTGACGCTCCGCCTGACGCCTGACGCTCCACCTGACGCTCCGCCTGACGCTCCGCCTGACGCTCCCCCTGACGCCTGACGCTCCGCCTGACGCCTGACGCTCCGCCTGACGCCTGACGCTCCGCCTGACGCCTGACGCTCCGCCTGGCGCTCCACCTGACGCCTCACGCTCCGCATGATGCGCCACCTGACGCCTGACACTCCACCTGATGCTCCACCTGACGCTCCACCTGACGCTCCGCCTGACGCTCCACCTGACGCCTGACGCTCCGCCTGACGCTCCGCCTGACGCATGACGCTCCGCCTGACGCTCCGCCTGACGCCTGACGCTCCGCCTGACGCCTCACGCTCCGCATGATGCTCCACCTGACACTCCACCTGACGCTCCGCCTGACGCCTGACGCTCCGTCTGACGCCTGACGCTCCGCCTGACGCCTGACGCTCCGCCTGACGCTCCACCTGACGCCTGACGCTCCGCCTGACGCTCCGCCTGACGCTCCACCTGACGCCTGACGCTCCGCCTGACGCTCCCCCTGACGCTCCACCTGACGCTCCGCCTGACGCTCCACCTGACGCCTGACGCTCCGCCTGACGCTCCGCCTGACGCTCCACCTGACGCCTCACGCTCCGCATGATGCTCCACCTGACGCCTGACGCTCCGCCTGACGCCTGACGCTCCGCCTGACGCTCCGCCTGACGCTCCACCTAACGCTCCACCTGACGCCTCACGCTCCGCCTGACGCTCCGCCTGACGCCTGACGCTCCGCCTGACGCTCCACCTAACGCTCCACCTGACGCCTCACGCTCCGCATGATGCTCCACCTGACGCCTGACGCTCCGCCTGACGCTCCGCCTGACGCTCCACCTGACGCCTGACGCTCCGCCTGATGCCTGACGCTCCGTCTGACGCTCCGCCTGACGCTCCCCCTGACGCCTGACGCTCCGCCTGACGCCTGACGCTCCGCCTGACGCTCCACCTAACGCTCCACCTGACGCCTCACGCTCCGCATGATGCTCCACCTGACGCCTGACGCTCCGCCTGACGCCTGACGCTCCACCTGACGCCTGACGCTCCGCCTGACGCTCCGCCTGGCGCTCCACCTGACGCTCCACCTGACGCCTCACGCTCCGCATGATGCTCCACCTGACGCTCCACCTGACGCTCCGCCTGACGCTCCACCTGACGCTCCACCTGACGCCTGACGCTCCGCCTGACGCTCCGCCTGACGCATGACGCTCCGCCTGACGCTCCGCCTGACGCCTGACGCTCCGCCTGACGCTCCACCTGACGCCTGACGCTGACGCTCCGCCTGACGCCTGACGCTCCGCCTGACGCTCCACCTGACGCTCCGCCTGATGCTCCACCTGACGCTGACACTCCACCAGATGCTGATGCCTTGATGCCTGACGCTGTTGTCCTCTGTTTCAGCTGCAGATCATGCAGGAGGCAGAAAATCGAACCGAACAGCAATTAGCTGCTTGCTAATTCCTGCTGGCTAGTCTGAAGGAGCTGAGTGGGGGAGGAGTTGCGCTCTAAGGCGGGGTTAGGTCCACCCAGACATTTAGCAGGTGAATGGTTGCCATGGAGATTAAACAATTTCTCAAACATGAAAGAATCAAAGCAAACCTCCAGGTTTGTTTTTGATGAGGGAAAAACTTTATGATATGATGGAAATCTGATACCGGCCCTTTAAATGTCTACATGCTCCCACTGGCTCAGCGGGTAAGAAGTAATCAGGTTAGACAGCAGAACTACGCAGACCGTCTGTCTTCCCGGTGAAGTGTCTCCGTGTTCATGTCCTGCGGCGGACTCACCTCTGGCCGCCGATGACATCATCATCACCTCCAGCAGCAGCAGACCAATCCGCAGAACCTCCATTTTGTTTTTACGGAGAAGAGGCGAGGTGAGGTGACCTGGACGGCAGGAAGACGCAGAAGTTCATACTGATGCAGAGAAACGACATCCTGATCCAAGAAAAGGTCATCTTCCGCGTTGACCTCCGGACTTTGACCCGAACTCAGAGAACCGGAACTAAAACCTCCAGACCCGCTGCGATTTACAAAATGAACCAGGTAAAACATTCACACGGTTCCTCTTCCTAAAGCCTGCAGCACGTTACTGTAAAAATCGACCAGGTCTGAATATAATCATCAAAATTAGCATGCTAACCCCTCAGTTCGGATGGTTTCTATGTGACAGGCATTTAGCCGGCCGCCATTTTTAACCAGTTATTGCCATAAAATGTTCCTCATTTTCATGAGACGGATGAACTTTATGTGACATCAAATGTTTGTCATCAGTTAATACGACGTTAAAGTAATAATAAGAATCCGAGGACTTTGCTGTTAGTGAGTTTCACACACGAAGATGAGAGACAGACGTCGTCCTGGTTAGCGTTAGCGTCCGCTAATATTTTAAATGTGTTTATTATTTGCTTCTGCTTATTTTTTTTACGTGTTTTGAGATTTGATGTGAGCATATGATACTTTATATGTGACGCTATTGCGTTAGCGGTTTCTTACATGTTTAGCGGTTTAATGCTAGATTCAGCTAATTTCTTTGCTTAGCAGTTTAGTTTTAGCTTCTGCTAAATTTTTGTGTACTTTTGTAATTTTTTTAATGTGTTTATTGGTTTATCATTTGCTTCTGCTAATTTTTTACATGTCTAGCGGTTAAATGTTAGCTTTTGCTCATATCTCTATGTTTTAGCAGTTTAGCATTAGCAGAGCTAACATTATTGCTTAGCTTACTAAAAATGTTTTTCCTCTTTTCATTTCTGCAAGGAATAACATCAGTGACCTGAGAGGAACATTATTTTGTTATGGAGTCATTTTTGTGCTTTTTTAGCATAACTTCTATCAAAATGAATCATTTCTACTGTAGAACATATTTATCCCTTTCATGATTTTCTTTCCCTTAAAACTAAAGTAAGATGTTAGTTAAAAGCAGATTTCCTGCAGCGGAAAAGAAGCTGACATGTTAGATTCATTTTTTTAATCAGTTTTGTAAAGCAGCAGCCTGCAGACTAGTGCAGCTAATAAAAGGATAGAAGCAGAATATATTCAATAAACAATAAATTATGAACAATAAACATGTTTCCTGATGGACAACAACTAAATGTTTTCTGTGTAGCTAAATTTTATAGCATAACTGTAATAAAAGTAATTTTTTCCCACCCACCGTTTTAAATAAATAAACGGTTATCAGTTGTGTCACGTTTTAGCTTCTTTTTCTTGTAATAGTAAAAGTATAAAGAGTAAAAAGTAAAGCTTCAGAAGTTGAAGGTTTTAAAGGGTTTTAAAAGTCCGGTCAGAAGAGGCTGATGGGTTTATTACGGAGATAAATCGCCCAGATGTTCTGGAAGTAGCAGATTTATCCCGTCCACATGGCTCTCCTTACAGCAGACACTTTTAATCTTTATGCAACATAAATTCTCACCCATAACTTAGAGGAGATCCGGTGTCGGTACCGATTTTTACCAGCCTGTTGTCCAGGTTCTCTCACTGTTATTTTCAATCAGGACTAAATAAACGTTTAGATTATAGTTTCTTTATTGGTCTGACAGATAATAGAGGACATTTAGATGTCTGGGAAACTTTTCAAATTAGAATTTCATTAGGACAAATGTGTACAATCTTTATTTACAATAAACAAAGTTGGTTTCATGGAGATTATACACAAAAATGAGGCTTAATCTGCTTAATATATTTAAAATAAAGTCAGACTTACTGTAAATTTATCCGAGCAGAGCAGAAACTTTGACCTCCAACAAACTCCTCCAAACAAATCAGATTTCCAGATGGAAAAAGATGCAGAAAGTGTCTCCAGCCAGCCAACATGTGGACTTTCTCAATGACAGTCCGAGCGGAAAGCGCTCACAGAGAGCAGGCAGAGGCCCAGAAACACTCACAGAACCAGAACGGAACCAGAACGGAACCGAACTCCTCATGTATCCACAACCAAACAGCGGAACCAAGAGTCCAAACCGCCTCCAGCAGATCCGCACCGTCCAAATTTCAGCCGCAGGCGAGAAAACAAAAGTCCGTGGAGAGACCCGCCTCAGCCCGGAACTTTCCGCCAATCAGGGAGCGGCTCAATCAGAGAGCCGACCAATCAGAGAGCAGGAAGATGGAGGACGAATTTGAAGCTGTTCGGGAGGAAAAAATTAACTAAACTAAAATTAATAAATTAGATGCGAGTACTGCAGCGGAGCACGTCAGACAGGAGTTATTAAAGGGACATTCTGTTATTAAAGTAAAGGCAAGATTATTCATTAAAATCATTATTATTATTTTATGAGCTAAAATAAGAAAAACAATTTAACTTCTGTGAAAATTAATGCTATTTAGTGGGTTTAATTAGTATATTATGTTTATTTATTGGTGCTCTTTGATACTGAAAATTAATTCCATAATTATTTTCCTAACTTCTTTATTTATAATTTTACTTTTACATTTTTCCATACTTTTGATACTTTATACTTTCAATATACCGACAGAAAAATGGCTATTTCTGAACTAATATCCGCCTGATTTTTTATTGTTTTGTTTTTTGTTTACTGCTTTTTTTATTGGTGTAATATTGAAATCTTAAATGTGTTTTCATTTTATGTAAGCAGAAAATCAAAGTTAAGAGAAATGAATGCTTAAAATTATTCCTTCTTTCTTTCTTCCTTTCTTTCTACGGTAAAAGCGCACGGCTAGGTCCAGGTAACAGCGCTATACTGCCACCTGGTGGCGCTTCGTAGCTGTTACATGACGCGCAGCTACAACGGGCCTTGTTTTCGTTTCTTTTGCAAAATAGAAGTAACTGTTTGAGAAACTGGAAATATCACAAAATCCTTATTTTTCCATCCGAATAATTACATTTTAAATTGAAACTAATCCATTAATATGAATTTAAGTCCATTTTGAAATGTTTGGTGCACAAACCCTCATGTAGTTTTCTTTATTGGTAGAATAATGATAATGACAAAGTATTAAAAAATAAGCATCTTAAAATATCTTTTTGTATTTTTTAAAGAAAATGTAAATAGAAAATATTTTCTTTTACGTTTAATTTAATTTAATTCGAATTATTAGAAGCTATACCTTGCACATATACATAACTAAATAACTTCTATTTTACTGTCATTCCTGCACTTTATATTTTATACTTATATTTATATTTATATTTTATATTGTATTTTATTTTATTCTGGAGTAACCCCATAACATTGGAACCTCAAAACATTGTTCTGAGCCGTATGCAACGAAATTTCGTTTTGTATACACCCTGTGCATGCAAAATGACAATAAAGTCAGTCTAAGTCTAAGTTACTGGAATATTTATGTAAAATTAACACAACATGTTTAATCAACTCATTAATTAAATGGATTTTATTAACAAATTAATAAAAATAAAGTAGGTTTATTGATCAAAACATATTTTCAGTGGAGATTGTGACTGAACTGACCCAGGACATCTGGTGACTGTTTGACCTTCAGCCTGGTCCCTAAAAACATTGAGTAAAACAAAAATAACCAAATTATGCTTCAGATATAATAATGAATTCAGATTTTCAGTTTATTTAGAAAAAGGAGAGTAAAATTCCACATCAGAAAAACATTCAAAGAATCACTATTATCAATTTATTTTCTCATTAAGTTGGAAACTATTTGCTTTAATATTAGGAACATGAATCGTCCTCTTTTTTGCAGAAATATGATGTTTTTCAATAAAAATAATTTAAAAAAATAACTTAGTAGATATTTATCAAGAATTATAACCTGTTTTTAATAAGGTTTGGTGAAGTTTTTAAACTCTAAATGGGTTTTATTTACAGTGAGATTTTTTTTTTCACTGTCAGAAGTTAAATCAGAAAAATTTCTTCCTTGTTTTATCTCAGTTATAATTACCAAAATTATTTCTGTTTGCTTTTTTTTAGTTTATGAAGGATTTTTTGTAACTTTTCTCAAATTGAAAAACTTATTTGGGATTTTAAAAAAACGAAAAAATGGCGCCTAGGATTCAACTGAAATTATGTCGATCTCCACTTTCACCACCAGATGGCGGCAGAGGACCGCATTAAATGACTGCTGAAAATACTGAATATTTTGATGAAAATACTGAATATTTTGAGGAAAATACTGAATATTTTGAGGAAAATACTGAATACTTTTGTTCTATTTCTGTTTAATTAAACTCTAATTATGCTACAGCAGGGCAGAAACTCCAGCCTCCAACTTTTTAAGATTCTTTTTAAAGGAATTTATTAGGATTTTGTGGACAAAAAATAGAACAAACTCACAAAGTAGAAAGAATAGAAATGTTTTAAAATAAGAATCTGAAAAGTGTGGTGTGCACGTGCATCTTCTCACCCAAAACTCTTTTCTAGGATTCTCCTGGACTTTGCTCCATCCGTCTTTCCCACATCAAGATTCTGCCACCAACATGTTTCATAATAATACAGTTTGCATTAAAACTGAAACATTTTTTAGTTTTTTTTCCCCACAAATTTTAGACTTTTTGAAATCAGAAAATTCAAAGTTTTTTCTAGAAAGTGTCCAACTTTAATCTCAACATTTTTGAGTTTTTTATTGCAGATTTTTGACTTTTGGAGCTCAGAAATGTCCAAAACTCTGAGTGTTTTCTCAGATTTCCCTCCTCTGCTTGGAGAAATCAAAAGCAAAACGTTTTATTCTGGGGTCGGCAGGGCAGAGGCGGCGCGGATCGTTTTCTGGATTAGGTTTGGAGGCGTTTATATTCTGCAGGAGCAGCAAAACGTCACATTTAATCTGCAGACTTTGTTTTCAAAAGGTCAGAATTAGCTGCCAGTTTTCAAACAATTATGGCCAAAGAGCAGCAATTTCCCCGCAAAGCAAAACAGAATTATTCATGGAGAGAGAGAGTGTGTGTGTGTGTGTGGGTGTGTGTGTGTGTGTGTGTGTGTCTGTGGTCTGGTGGTTCTGCTCTGGACCGGCCTCAGATGCTTCATCTTTGTATCAAACAGTAAATGTTGCATGAAGAGGCAGCCTGGCTGCAGCAGCTGACAGTGATTACAGTTTACACACACGCGCGCGCGCACACACACACACACACACACACACACACAGTTCTCTCTCTGTCGCTGTGGGGAATTGAACCAGCAGCTCTTCAGGCTCATTTCTCTGTTTTTGCTAAAATCTGATTTATTTTTATCGTTAATATTAATAAATATGGAAGAAGATAAAAAAATATAATTTTGGCTTTTGTCTGAGATTTTTTTCCTTTTTTCCTCAGAATTTTGACTTTTGTTTTAATTTCTCCGTTTTTCCTCCAAGCTGATCTTTAATCTGAGAACAGGCGGATTATCAGCGGGCTGTAAATAATCCTAATCCCTCCTGTTGGTCTGAATCCTGGCGGTAAATCGGGTTCATGGTGAAACAGGAGCTGCTGAAGCAATAATCAATATTTCTCACAGAATAGCATCAGTGCAGATTGTTGCTGTTTCCAACGGCGCCATCTTGTGACGTGAATCCTCAGAGGACGTCTGGAGGATTCAGAGAAGATTTAACTTTTATCTGCAAAGAAAAAAATAAGTTTTATCTCATAAACTTTCTGGGCAAAAAAAATTAATTTCAAGTTAGGAAAGTTAAAAATCACTGAACGGTGATAACATAAAAATGATTCATCTTTAATTCAAATAATCCATTTACTTTAAAGTGAAATATTCTTCATATTCCTCCCATCATCATCTGCAGTTTGATTTTTCTACTTCTGATGACAGTTTAGCAGCGTTTTACTGTAAATATCTGGTTTTCCCCGTTTTTTCCCGTTCCTCAGTATAAATGTAAATTTTCCAGAGTATAAATTCATGTTTCTTTTGTTTTGGGTGTTTTGGAGCATAAATGTGCGTTTTTTCCTGTATCGTATCATAACTGTTTCCTGCTTGCTGCCTGTTTTCTGTCTCACCTCCAGCCGATTTATGAAGGAATTCTGTCATTTTGAAAACTGCGGTTTGCGTTTGGTTGTTTTTAACAAGCTGCTTTTGGCGCTGATAATGGGAAACGGCTGCGAGCGACACGCAGCTGCGCTCTGCAGTTCCCCCAGTCCGTTACTTCCAGCAGTTTCTCTCTCATCCCAAACACACACATGCATGAAATCGGTCGGCGACGGCGGGCCGGCCGTGTTCCGCGGATAAAATAAATCTTATTTTAATGGAGCAGAAGGAAAACAGAATCAGAACCGAATGATACATTTAATGGGAGACGATCACATGTGAACTCCGAGTTCTGTCGCTTTATCGACTAGAAATCAGTGAAATACATCGATTAATTTGTTCGGTTAAATGTCTGAAGCAGACAGAATGAGGAGCTTAGAATGAAACATCCAGAATGAACCGATCTGAATAAACGTGGCGAGACGTTTCCATGCAGGAGTTTTTAGCCGTTCCACAGATTTTGGAGTCATTCAGTGAAGAATCAGAAAAATGTACCAAAGCAGCGACGGAAAAACGGCCCGCAAAGTCCAAAACCTGGAAAAGACGAGGAATACATTTCTGCCAAAACCCCAGAAATGTTGATTAATCTAAAAGTTTCTACGTCAATTTCCTCACAGATTTTTGACTTTTCCAAATGCGAAATTTCCATCTTCTTTTCTGGAAAATTTCTGATTAATCTTCAAAAGTCAAAAACTTATTAGAAAAAACTGAAATTTTGAAAATAATCTTAGAAAATTTCTAGAATAAAACCTTTCCAATTCCAAAACTTCAACTTGTGAAATTGCTGAAAGTTTCAAGCTCAGAAATCTACGAGCTTTTTTCTGGAAAATTGAGATTTTTTCCAACAAACTTTCAGCTTTTCAAGTTCAGAAATTTCCTGGACCTTTCTAAAAACTTTGACATTAAACGTAACATTTCTGAGAATTTTTCTTGAAAATTTGTGACTTTTTAAATTCAGGAATTTCCATGTTTTGTATAGAAAGTTTCTGAGTTTTATATTTTTAATGTTTGTTTTATGTTTTAAATGTTTTTATTATGTTTTTAAAGAATATTTTCAAGATTAATCTCAGAATGTTTGAGTTTTTTTATCAAACATTTTGGAAAAATTGAGTTTTATTCTAACCAGCAAGTTGGAAAAGTTACCAATAAAGTAACAATTAATGTAACTTAGTTACTTTACAAAAATCAAGTAATCAGTAACTATTTCAAAGAGTAATCAGTAGTGAGAAATGAAGTTCCTCTTCCAGGTCAGAGGTCACCAGAGGTTGATTTTCCTCTCTGGTTCAGATTTAAACTTTAGTTTTTGTTGAACGTAAATATTTTGATTGGAACTTAAAGTTAAAGTTTGATTTTCACTGTTTGAGTTCTTCCTGCATAGTCAAAGTATTTAGAGCGCCGTGTGTGTGTGTGTGTGTGTGTGTGTGTTTCTCATTCTGAGAAGTTGTTTTAGCGTTATGATGGTTTTTCCTGTGAGGTAATGTGAGGAAAATGGTTTCCTGATCTCCTCTCACCATGACCTCATCACCTCGTCCTTCGCCCTGCGCTGGTCGAAACTCGCTCACGGGGTCACGACCTCTGGCCGCATCGCTTCATGGCCTCTAACTCCTGTTTGTTTCTGTTCTTCACCTTTTCAAACGGTTTGCTGATGGAGGTTTGATCTTAAGCAAATAAAATCTGTTTCTTCTTCGCTCCAGAAGCTGAATTCCCTCGGAGGAGTCGATGTTTTTGTCGTTTCTGGACCTGGTCTGTTGATCGAACAGTAAATTCAGCTTTATCTGTTATTTCCACTCCCAGCTTCAGTTTCTCGGTGCTGAATTTATCGGCCTGCAGGTCCACAGGAAGTCCTGCAGGTATGCGCGTGTTCCCGTATGGAAAGCCGTTAATTTTATTCTGTTTGTGCCGGGCTGCCCGACCCGGACCAGTTTCTCCTCTCGTACTTTCAGGGTTCTGCTGCGTTTTGCTTTTATGGGCTAATTTGGACGCTGAGCTGTTTTCATTTTGATAAGTAGGAAACAGTCTGTTCTCTGACTCACTGTATCAGTTTACATTAAACCCGAGTCATAAAGCCAAAATAATAAACTCACTCAGGATGATGAATCAATAAGTTAAAAGATCAAAAAAATAAAAAATAAAGGTCATCAGGGACGTTCAGTAACCAAACACAGAAACAGAAACTCTGTAATAAACCCAAAGTTGATCTTTATTAGCGTTTCAGGTCACGACTCTCTGGTTTAATTTATTTAACATTAAAGTTTCAATCCTTGATTATTTCCCTGACGACAGAGGCGTCACAACCAGGAAACCAACTGAAGACATTATTTGACTTGTTTCAGACACAAATCGTGTTTTTTCAATCTATTGGGAGAATTTAGTTTCATTTCTGTTTCTGTTTTGATCAATTTTTATTAAATACAGATAGGCCTGTCGCGATAAACTATAAAGCAGTTAATCGTACGATAAATTAAAACTATCGACGTCATTTTAATTATCGGCATTATCGTCTCTTCCGGCCTTTTTCTCTTTCTGTTGATGACACTGAATGAAAAAAGGCTCAACTCCGGTGCTCTCCACTGACCTCTGACCTCATTTCCTTAGTGTAAAGCCCAGCGCAGACGACCCGATCTTAGAGCTGTCGGCCGATTGTCGGCCCATTTTCAAAACCTGACAGACCAAACATGAGCCGACAGAAATCCTAGGTATAACGGTTCCGGACCGGGTTCGGTTCGGCCATGTGGTGTCCAACAATGGGCACAAAATAATGGCTACAAGTCCAGTTAACTAATTTTAAAACCAGGCATTAATCAATGCTTTACTACAATCTACCTGCAATGCATGTGGCTAGTGTCAGCGTAAAGTCCTGACTGAATGAAAATCATTAGAACCTATTTACGAAACGTTGCCGGGTTTATCAACTGCGGTAGCAATTTCGCTCCAACTCCTCCCCTTGTCATTTCTATATTCTTTGCATGTTGAATAAACATTAATATTGTTTCCACATATCATCTCCAATGTCCGCTGGACTTCGGGTTGCGCCGTGTCAGCTGTTTGGGATTCCCCTCCGTAATTTCCCCTCAGAAAGCGCTAAGGAGAATCCGCGCTTTCTGATTGGCTGCCTGTCACATTCAACAGGTTGCGTTAAAGATCCCAGTCGGGGAAAAATCCTGATTTAGATCAGAGCGGCAACGAAGATCTACCTTAACACACCACACAATCTTAGAAAGATCAACGATCTAAGATTGTCTTAAGGGGAAAAATAGGAGCAAAAAATCATGTAGTGTGAATTATTGCATCAGGTAGTCGATGTGCCCATCTTCTCTATTTAAAGCTAATTATTACTGAAGGGCAACATAATATACAGACTTCATAATCTGCACTCTTTTGGTTGAATGCAGTATTTATTTCCACTTTGGCTTTATGTTGTTTAGTTTTTTTTCCAGTACATTTTTTGTTAATGGAGACTGAGAATCCATTTTATTTTTATTTTTGGTTGTTTTGTTTATTTTGTTTATCAGCTCCAGTGTTAAATATTCTTTTGAAAATAAAGTGTATCTATCTTTGGCAGGAAATCACATGCATTATTACGTCATTTCCATTAAATCAGTGTTAAAAGGTCTTCAAACAATATTATCGTTTATCGCAATAATTTTTGAGACAATTAATCGTTCAGCAAAATTTGCTATCGTGACAGGCCTACATACAGATCAATTTTTATTTCAGTTCATCTTTTGTTCGTTTCTCCTCATGTTTCTTTGTTTCCACGGTTTAAATTAGTTTCAGTTTCAGTTTCGTTTTGATGCGTATTTTGAAGTATCACGTCATAAAAGGTCGATGCAAACTGCAAAATTCAAAATGATTTCCTTAAAAACATTTTTACGCTTGTTGAGATGTTTTTGGTTTTTAAGTAAAAAACTGAAGCTGCAGAATGAAACTTTAATAAGAAATGTGATTTTTGTTCAAACTGTTTGTTCTGTGACCAGATTGATCTCCTCCACCAATCAGATCAGAGCCAGCTTAGCGCTGTCAATCATCCTCATGTACTCACTGCTAAGTGTGCTACTGATGGAGAAACAGCTGCAGGAAATCTGTTTATCATCTGTGCTAACTAGCCTTAGCATTTGTGACATGTAATGCTAGCTGCAGCGTAGCAGAGAGTAAAGGGGGAGGGTGATTGGGAGCGCTAAGACCCGCCTCCTGGCTCTGATTGGTTGTTTCTGGTTGCCATGGGAGAGAGGAAACAAGTTTCTGAGATTATCTGTCACATCGATAATCTGTCGCCATAATCAATAGATCAGGTTCATTAAAACAAACTCCTTCATTTCTATCTGACTGAAAGGAGACGATAAAATCGTCCGTCTGGCTTTTGGTCTCAACTGAACCTTCATTTGAAGGAGAATGTTGTTAACAGACTTTATCATTTATTTTATTTGTTGTTTCTGTTGTTTTATTTTGGCCCGACCCGGTCCGAGACCCGAACCGTTCTGAGACCCGACCCGGTCCGAGACCCGAACCGTTCTGAGACCCGACCCGGTCCGAGACCCGAACCGACCTGGTCTGAGACCCGAACCGTTCTGAGAACCGACCCGGTCCGAGACCCGAACCTTCTGAGACCCGAACCGACCCGGTCCGAGACTCGAACCGTTCTGAGACCCGACCCGGTTCGACCCGACCAGCGCCTCTGTCAGATGTAACCCGTGTTTCTCGGGGATCGGGTTCCTTAGCGCCCCCTGTCTTCGCCCTCAGTTTGTTTCCCAGCAGCAACTAAAACTTTTCTTTCCTCTGAGACGGAAAGTTTGGTAACCCTGGAAACGCTGGAGGCATTTAGACAAACAAACTGCAGAAACACGAACCTGCTGCAGACGAGAGAATAATAAATATCCACGTGAGTCAGAGGATTATTTTTCTCTTCTGTTCAGTTTTTGTCGTTAATCTTATAAATTTTTCTCCATGTTTGTTTTTGTGATATTTGGGAGGACAGAAGAGCAGATCTATAGATCTGTGAGATTCTTCTGAGCCGCTCTGCGTCCGTCTGCAGGGATTCAGCAACGAGAGGAAAGTCATTCATTCATTCATTCATTCATTCATTCATTCATTCATTCATTCATGTCACCGTTTCTAACTAAACTAATCATTTTGCTTTCTAACTAAATATTTATCCTGCTAATTGGATTTTAAATAACTGAGTGGAGTGTGGAGAATGACCCGAACTCAGGGAACCGACCAGAACCTCAGAACCTCAATCAACCAACAAAATGTCTTTGGTTGCTTAGCAACGGCCTGCTGGGTGACCTGGCCGGCAGCAGTTTCAAGTTTCTTCCTCATAAGTGCTTAAAAATGAAAAATAAGGGCGTGAAGAGAAAACTGGATGAAACAGGACTTTCATTTATTTCAAACTAAAAATTAATCCACAATTATTGATAAAAAGCTTGGATTGTGACAGAGAGCAGTAAAGACTGTGAAGTAAAAGGAAACGTGTTAGAGGTTTTTAAAAATCTGAAAAGTGTGGTGTGAATTTGTGTTCAGCCCCAATGAATCACTGCTCGTTTGGCTGCTGGTGTTTTGGGGTTTGAACATCTTCAAACTGGGACCTTTGCTCGTTTTTATGCAAATATTGGATTCATGTTGTTTGTACTGAGATTCAGTTACATGGCAGTTAAAAAACAGATGCAGCTGGACAGAATGTGAGGATTTTTATGCTTGTGAAGACTTTAGAGATCAGTTGAGTCTGTTCTTTATTTCTGAACTGGAAACAAATGAACATGTCTGAGTTTTTTCAGTGTGTGAATAAAAGTGAAACAGCTCAGGATGTTTAAATCAGATATGTAACATTTTGCTGTTGTTCTCCTGGGAACAGAAAGAAGAACGTAGATCAGGAACAGACGTGTAAGAAGATCTGAAGATTAGAGATGAAATCTGAACCAGCAGCTGCTCATGTTCCTCCGGCCGGTTAAAGCAAGAGCACAAAACTGTGGGTCTGTTCACCACAGCGGGGCCACAAACGGAAAACAAGGACATTTCTGAACTCAAGAGGTTCAAAATGTGAGAAAAACTCAGGAATTTGAAGATTAAGCTCAGACATTTTCTAGAAAAAAACTGTAAATTTCCAAGATCGAAAAGTTGAAAATGATTCTATCAAAACGAAAAAATTTAAAATGTACGAAAGTCAACAAATTTTGTATCTTTCATTCTAATCTAATTGTATTTTTTGTCTTTGCAAATTTTTGGCGTTTGGAAGCTCAAAGATTCCAAGTTTAGTTTTTTTTAGAATTGAGTTTTGGCAGTAACGTACTCCCTTATTCACATTTCTACAGCGGCTCCAAGGCGCCGAACAGCTGGGTCTCATTTCAGCTTTTAAATGTCCGAAAATTTACAAAGTAAAAAATGTCAACTTTACGAGCTTTGAAAAATTCTAATTAATCTCAAAATTTTAGCGATTTTCTCAGTTAGTTCATTTTAATTCATTCATAAATGTCCCAGTTTCAAACTAAATATTTTAGTTAACAAACTAACTAATTAGTTTAGTTAGCCTGTCAGCTAAATATTTTGTTAGCAAGCTAAATATTTATCTGGTTAACTAAATATTTAGTTTTCTAATTACATATTTATTCATGAACTCCTGCCAGTTAACAGTTAGGTGATTAGTAAATTAGTTTATAATTATTTAAATAACAGATTAATCTGGTTGTTTCAGCCCTGTATGAAATATTGTTCAGTTTTCAAATACATCTGTTCTAAGGAATGTGCAGTGGAAAATCATCATTTCATTCAAATGTTTGCATATTTGTACACTAAGGACAACAAACTGTTTACAATTTCTGAAATTAAAACTGAGCAAACAGCAGATCTGATCAGATCTATTGAATTTTTTGCGGACAGCAGGATTTTCTGGTTGCAATAACAATCTGCGATGAACATATTTTCTTTTAAACGAGTCAAAAAGCAGCAGAAATCATGAGAAGTTGCCTAATTGTGCAGAAAAACCGTCTATCAACAGAGTGTGTTTAAAACAGTGATGTTGTAATATTAAACATGTTTATTTTGTTCTTCTCTGCCTGGAAAATGTATAAAAAACGTCTGTGAGCCAAAATTAATCATAGTCCCAGTTTTCAAACTTGTTTAAACTTGACGTCATGCAGTGATAAAAAAACGATGGTTTCGCTTAGAGCCAGATACAACCCAATAAAATGATGTGAGCTGGAAAATCACACTAATATAAATTTAATAGAAAAGCACAGAAAAGGAGGACGCACTAAAGGGGAGAAACCAGTTTACACTGGGAAGACTGATGTTTTCAGTTTATTCACGTCCAGAAACATGTTTCATATCTCCACGCTGTCGGTTCTTCATCCTGACATCAGCAGCGTGTGATAAGAGGAACCAGAATCATTTAGAAACATGTTTCCTTCTGCAGATGTTATGACAGCCGCTTCATTTTCTCCATAGTTTTAAGTCTGCAGAGTTTATTTGGCCTGGATATTTATTCTGCTTTCATTTCACACTCAGCTTGAGTCTCCGAGTTAAAACGTTTCGGTTTTTAAGCTAGCAGTTAGCCTGAGGAGGGAACCAGAACCAGAGGGCCTCTGTCTGGACCCGGTTAGCCGCTAGCTTGTAGCATCTCCCTTGGTGTGATTGGTGTAACGTTAGCCTCCCCAGACACTTAACGAGGAAATGACCACCAGGCTCTGGGTGATTTGTGCTAATCAGCTGCCATGGCAACCGCTGATGTCAGGGTATCGGCTGTCCTTTAATCAGCCTGCAGGAATCAGTTCAGGTAACGCAGAGAAACACGAGAGGCGGGATTTCTGTTGCAGGCTAAACTTCTTCAACTCAACTTTATGCTTCTTCAAGGAGAAATTGTTAAATAAATGAGTGAACGTCTTTTTAACGTGTGTTTCTGGCTGACTTCCTGCGTTCAGGTTGAGAAAATAAAACATAATCTGAAGGATTACCTGTAAATCTGGAGCAAGAAGCAATCGGTCACAGAGTTCAGGGTCCAGACCTGAACAATGGAGCACAGTCAGTCCGATCCGTCTGAACGTTTTTCATTAAACAGACTGTATATAAAGACTCGCTGAGGTACAAACAACTTTGCAACATAAGTAGGAAAAAAGAAACAAAGCACGGGGCGAAGACTAAAGACAAACACGTAACAGGAAGACAAATAAATAAAAATAGAGCAAGATTTAAAACAAAAGAAAAGTAGAGATACTGGCAGTTACTTTTTTGCATAAACAGATTTCAAATGTTTCAATGAGGTGTAATACAGTTTAAACTGGTTAAGAAAAAATCAAAACAAGGTGTAAAACCTCTCCATTTACAGCAGCATATATAATATTTAACAAGCAAGAAGACAATATTTACCATGTCAGATATTTGACTATCAAGGTCATCAACATAGGTGATCAATATGTGGGTGATGGTTATCTCTGGGATGGCTTCAATTTAAAGGGACAACCAATTTTTAATGTCTCTCCATAGTTTAATATAAATAATTTAGGTGAAATTGGGCGGCTCCGCCTGATTCCTCCTGACATAGAAACTAAGAGTCAAACTCGTTCCCAGGGAAACTGAGCTACTTATATCGCTACAAAATAATCTGATTATATTACAACATTTCTCCCCAAAGCCAAAATATTTTAAGGTTTTTATAATAAAGCAGTGTTCCAGTGAGTCAAAAGCCTGAAAGAAATCCAGGAATAAAATAAAACTGTCACTATCAATAAAGCTATGATAATCAATCTTATCAAAAATCAGTCTGATGATCTTCCCTTTAAAAACGCTGATTGGTATTCATTAATAATCGTTCCTAATCCACTGTTTCAGCGATTGGCATAAACAAGAGCTAAAATGTTATAATCTGAGAGTGATGGGTTTATCACAATTGTCTAGTGATAAAGGATGAGCCGCATCTCTGTGTACGGAGGGCCAGAAGGGACAAAATAATTTAAAAAATCATTAATTACATATACCGTGAAATAAATGTTTATTTCTTGTTTACTAGAGAATTAATTTATTAAGTATTTTACTAAATCTTGAATTACATGTACCATATAAATAAATATGAAATTTTTAAATACATTTTGTTTATTTGCCAATTGATTAAATATGTCTTTAAATGCTAACTTATAGTACCTGATGTAGATTAAGTAATTTAATGTGTACTTAATTATTACTTGGTTCTCGCTCCTGCAGCATTACCATAAATTAATTTTATGTCATTAGCCATGTTTATATCAATGTTTTATGCACATTTCAAGGTATCACATTAGAAAAAGTTGATGGAAACAGAAAAATGTAAAATAAATTCCTCAATTTTGCAAAAAAATGTTTTTACCTTCACTTCAGGTAGTTTTAGTTTTTTCCGAGAAAAAATTGACGAGCTAAAGAGGAGATAGAAACACAGCAGCTGAATAAATCCACACAAAGCAAACGCTGCCATCTACTGGTGGGTCTTTGCCTTACCACAGGCACAAAACTGAAAGGTTTTGCAGTCCTTTTTTTCTCTTGATATTTTAAAAGATATGATATTGAAATTTAAAAGTTTGCTCAAAATTTGCATGACAGTGGGACAGAAACATCAGTACTTGTCAAGAGAGGCTCGTCTGATTTGAGTTAAATCCCAGTTTACTCTGCTTTATCACAGAGCCAGATGTTACATTAATATATGTGCTTTTTTACAACAGATGTGTCAAGTTTCATAACTTTTGGAGGATTAACTCTGGTGTTCCTGGTCGTAGTTTTTCCTCTCCACTGTCGCTACATGCATTCAGATGATTCAGCAAAACGTACAAGCAAATAGGCGAAGGTTTGGCCGCTCTGGGCTCGTTTTTTGTTGTGTATTTATGCGGCGCTGATCCGGTGCTGCTCTGCCTGGAAGCTGTAGTTCAGTCAGGAATTCAGAGTTGTGACAAGGTTTATGTTGGCCGAGCCTCCAGAAACCGGAGCTGAGCGCTGCGAAGCAGTCAAATAAATCATTTAGAGCCGAGGACGGTGCCTAGAAAGACAAACAAACAGCGGTTAGCCAAACAGCGTGTCCCCGTGCGCTGCTTTCTTCTTCCATTTGGCTACCGGAGCAGCTCAGAAAAGCAGATAATGCTAAAAACACGTCACGTATTGTTTAAGTGAATTTATAGGAGAGGATTTAGTGGAAGATTACATTCCTCGGCGTCATTATGTGGCCGGCGGTTTCATTCACGGCCCCAAGCTGAAGAGCTACTGAAGGCCAGCCAGGCAGCCTCTGTGTTTAAACACTGCTGGGTTTTCTGAGAGTCATCACATGATGGAGGTCAGAGGTCAGAGAGAGAAACAGGAGGAAACACAGAGAGGAGAAGGAATGATGAAGGTTCTGAAACTCCACCAGACTCCAAAGGTCACCTGGAGGCTGACCCTTTAAGTTTATGATGAGATGCAGTCCAACTTCTCCTCACTTTCTTCTCCTACTACTCTGCATTTTGCATTATTTGCCGTTATTTTAACCGTTAACTTTATGTTTTTTTCTCTCCGTAGAGGGGAGACCTGATCTGGCGTTCTGTTTGGCTGCAAGACTGACCTCGTCTTCTAAATGTTTTGATTTGACATCTAGTTCACTTTGTAAAACTAGTTACACCTTTTAAACTTTTTGTTACTCTACAAAGCATTCTATTGGACTTTATGTGACAGACCAACACATTTAGGATGTTTTTCATCTGATAGTTTGGTAGATTCAGGAGTCAGGTTAAGGCGGACTGGAGTCGGGTTAAGGCGGACTGGAGTCGGTTTAAGGCGGAATGGAGTCGGTTTAAGCGGAATGGAGTCGGTTTAAGGTGGAATGGAGTCGGTTTAAGCGGAATGGAGTCGGTTTAAGACGGAATGGAGTCGGTTTAAGCGGAATGGAGTCGGTTTAAGGCGGACTGGAGTCAGTTTAAGGTGGAATGGAGTCGGTTTAAGGTGAAATGGAGTCGGTTTAAGCGGAATGGAGTCGGTTTAAGCGGAATGGAGTCGGTTTAAGGCGGAATGGAGTCGGTTTAAGCGGAATGGAGTCGGTTTAAGGCGGAATGTAGTCGGTTTAAGGCGGAATGGAGTCGGTTTAAGGCGGAATGGAGTCGGTTTAAGGCGGAATGGAGTCGGTTTAAGCGGAATGGAGTCGGTTTAAGGCGGAATGGAGTCGGTTTAAGGCGGAATGGAGTCGGTTTAAGCGGAATGGAGTCGGTTTAAGCGGAATGGAGTCGGTTTAAGATGGAATGGAGTCGGTTTAAGGCGGAATGGAGTGGGTTTAAGGCGGAATGGAGTCGGTTTAAGGCGGAATGGAGACTGGTAAAGGTGGAATGGAGTCGGTTTAAGTGGAATGGAATCGGTTTAAGGCGGAATGGAGTCGGTTTAAGTGGAATGGAGTCGGTTTAAGGCGGAATGGAGTCGGTTTAAGGCGGAATGGAGTCGGTTTAAGGCGGAACGGAGTCGGTTTAAGCGGAATGGAGTCGGTTTAAGGCGAAATGGAGTCGGTTTAAGCGGAATGGAGTCGGTTTAAGGCGGAATGGAGTCGGTTTAAGCGGAATGGAGTCGGTTTAAGGCGGTATGGAGTCGGTTTAAAGCGGAATGGAGTCGGTTTAAGGCGGAATGGAGTCGGTTTAAGCGGAATGGAGTTGGTTTAAGGCGGTATGGAGTCGGTTTAAAGCGGAATGGAGTCGGTTTAAGCGGAATGGAGTCGGTTTAAGGCGAATGGAGTCGGTTTAAGCGGAATGGAGTTGGTTTAAGGCGGTATGGAGTCGGTTTAAGCGGAATGGAGTCGGTTTAAGGCGGAATGGAGTCGGTTTAAGCGGAATGGAGTTGGTTTAAGGCGGTATGGAGTCGGTTTAAAGCGGAATGGAGTCGGTTTAAGCGGAATGGAGTCGGTTTAAGGCGGAATGGAGTCGGTTTAAGCGGAATGGAGTTGGTTTAAGGCGGTATGGAGTCGGTTTAAGCGGAATGGAGTTGGTTTAAGGCGGAATGGAGTCGGTTTAAGCGGAATGGAGTTGGTTTAAGGCGGTATGGAGTCGGTTTAAGGCAGACTGCAGTTGGATTAAACCCAGGTCTGGTGGGAATGATGGAGCCGTAGGAATAGTTTTTACTCATTTATGTCAGCATCTCCTTTCATTTTGTGTTGGTTATGATAATTATGGGCTTTAGTTGCCATATTTACCCAAAAGTATTTTTTTATATTGATTTGACTGAGTGACATGACTTTAGTTGAACTTACTGGAAATATTATCAGTTGTTACATTTTTCTATCAGTCATTTCTCAGGCCACCCTGAGAGTAAACCTAATACCACTTGACTGCTGATTTAACCAACATGTTACAGTAAATGATCAGCAGATTACAGAATACAGAAAAGTTGTGGCTGAATAGTCTCCAATGATAACTAATGATGAAAATGTCATGAATCACTCTGGAGCTCAGTCTAAACTACACATTGTGTGATGAGACGTTGTGTCTCCTCACCGGTAATCAGGACATTTCTTCTTCCTGTTTCCATGCCGACCCGTCGGCCATGTTTCCAGAGAAAGGCAGAATACTCATCAAAAGTCTGACTGAATCATGAACTAACAGCATCAGGAGCCAGGCGGGTTTTTCCTGCTCTGAAAGTTACCAAATCAGAGTATTCAATGAAAGAAAGGATTTACATTGCTGCGCAAGTGTTGCATTAAATACAGCGTGTTACTGTAGTGGAAATGATGCTTATTCAGTAGTTTGGCTCCTGCTGTCAGCTCTTGGACTTGCTTTGTTTTCACACCGTTTTTCCTCTTAACTCAAACCATTCCATTCAGGCTGGCAGCTACCAGGGAACAGAGCTCGTTAATTGTGCTCTATATTGGAGGAAACTCATGCTACACACACACACACACACACACACACACACAGAGAGAGAGAAAGAGAGAGAGAGAGCAATAGTCCTGAAATGTTAAGTGTTAGGGAGAAAACAGGAAGCAGGTCTTAAAGCTGGGCTCTCCTGAGCATCCTAAAAGGCTTTTATGGACTATTATTGTGTGTTTGCCCGTGTGGCTGTGAGTGTTTGTGTGCACAGAGTTTTATAAAATGTTTCTGTGCATCGCATGTTGGCATTGCTGTTTGCACAAAACAGTAGGTAGCTGTAAAATACGAACCATGGGGGTTGCTATTGTGTGAGAGGTTTCTGAAGATGAGGAAGATGACAAAGGTTACCTGCTGTCATGAAACGGTGCAGTGAGGGGTGGTGAGGCAAACGCAGCAGACCCAGGTAAGATGAATTATGATGATTTTAATGGTAAATAAGTCCAGCAACAGGCAGCACGCACATTAGACGCATTGACACTGAATTGACAATAGCAAGACAAGGACCCGACGAGGAACAAGGAACACAGGTGGAGTTAAATACACAGCGGGTAATCACAGAACAAGACACACCTGGGAACAATCAAGGGGAGGACAGGACAACGAAGAGACTCAAGGACACAGAAAACTCTAAATAAACACAGAAAAACACGGAACATGACACCTGCAGTCACTCAGAACAAATCATTTCCTTAATGACGCCACAAAGACGTTTGGTGGTTCAAGACAACAACAGCGAACCAGTTAGCTTAACACTCATTAGCATTCTCAAACCTTCTTTTGTCCCTCCACACACTGCCACCTACTGGGCAGATAGTGCAGGTCTTTCTACTGACTCTTTACAACTACCACAACCAGAAATGAGGGATGGAAGTATTGAACAAAGAGATCATTTTTCCAAGTTTTTTTTTTTTTTTGCCAGCAACAATCCAAAAAACTGCTAGCCAACTAGCATTGGTTTTATCTGTCAAGCTGTCAACACAACACGCTAAATCTTAAATGTATGTGTGCTATATAAAAGATAAAGAGACCCAGTGCTTTGCTACTAATTGTCAACACTACATCAACTAGATAATAAGATCAGGAAAAGGTTTTCATAAACAAATAAAAGTAGTAACGGACAGTCAGGTCATTTATGCTAGCTGGACTTTGACAACCGTAACATGTAGATGTGCCGCAGAATTTGGTGTGTTTCAGTTAAAAACCAAAAAAAGGTGACCCACACACCAACTCTGACAGATCATTAGTAAATCAGGTGTTTAAATTAGGAAATTAGTTGTGTCCAGATGAACACTTATTAATAACTGCAAAATACACAACAAGCCTCAAAGCATAAAACTGTAACAATCACAAGAGTAATCACCTGTTACAAGTACACATGTTCATTTTCATGTCTTTCTTCTCAAAACTTGTAAAGCTTGTACTCAAAACTTCTCCTTGCGCTCACACTTAATCTCTGCTCGCTTACAAAATATGGAACTGCCTTCTTGGCAGAGTCGCCTAGCAACCTCTCAGTCAATAGAATGAAAGTGTTGTGCTGGGTGCGTTTGTTTCCTTCTAGCGGGTGAGCCTGTGTGGTTACTATCGATTGTAGCAGAAGCCTCAGCAATGCCGGATATTTTTGTTCAGATCGACGGACTACTGATGTGAGATCTAGGGGATAATGTTTCACAAGAAAGATGGATATATTACCGTTTATATTTTGTAAATAGAATATTACTATACTGTATTTATGTCCACCGGCAAAATGAAAGCTAATATTAGCAATAGTGCTTGGTGTAATACTGGGGCTCAGTCCCCGCTATGAAGGCCAACTGAGACATTTTAAATCTTAAAAAGTTTTAATTATTCCCTAACATTCATATAGATTACGCGACATAAGGTGAGAAAAGACTGTTATTTATATGTAACGTAATTCTTTCAGTCTGCAGGGGTGGGCAATCCAGGTCTTCGAGGGCCGGTGTCCTGCAACTCTTAGATGTCTCTCAGGTTCAACACGCTTCAATCAAATTGTTGAATCACCTGCTAAGTGCAGTCAGTTTCTCCAGAGTCCTGCTAATGAACTCATTATATGACTCAGGTGTGTTGAAGTAGAGACACATGTAAAGGCTGCAGGACACCGGCCCTCCAGGCCTGGGGTTGCCCACCCCTAGTAGTAAAATAGCTCCTGTTTTTGTTTTGAAGATTTCATAAAGACACAATGTGAGGAAGAAGTGGGGAATGTCTTTAAGGAGAGACGGATTCACTGCACAGGATGAATCTGAGCTGCTGAATCTCTCTAAGCTACAACTCCTCGGCTGGAAAACATGAATAAAACCTGTATAGATAACATGCATGTGTGCATATAAATATGTATAGCTTAATACATATTATTCAGTATTTACCATTATTTTATGATCTTTGTTTCTCTGATTGTATTATTTTGTGTTTGTTTATTTATATAAATATGTATTGATATTACTGAATAATATATTTAAAAAAATATGACTGGTTGTGTGCTTTGTAAAATGCTCATCATACATCAATATCAAAATATTCTATTCCGAATCCAGTCTGTTTTCCCCACTAATTTAAATATGCTCAACCATGTATCAATCAATTTAAAAATACTTTAAAAAATACATTTCCTTATAAATGTAGCTATGATAGCTGTTTGAATAGGGTTTACACCAAAAAATCGTGAAAATCTGATCAGTATTTAGCGAGTTATGATTGATTAAATGCGCTGATACGTCATTGCTCCTGTCAAACTTATAAGGCTGAGTGGAGTGGTCGACCGCTCCAAGATGGCCGCCCTAAAACATATATAGGCTATATACAGTATATACTACACCAACTGCCTGAAAAAATGAGAATAAATATTCCTCGTTGGCGTCCTCTGCTGACATATTTAATCCACTGCCCTGCACAGTTACTAATAAGACACAAGCCTTCTCCATAATGCAATAGTTGATTGCATTTTACTAATCTCGCTTACTTATGAAGTATATAAACGTTAATCTCCTTACCCTGTAAAAAAGCGTTCCCTGCACATCTGTAAACACACCCAGGGCGGCCATTTTACGACTGGCGGACAACTGCTATCCATCTTCATCTTTCTTCATCAGAAGGTTTACGACAAATTTGGTTTTTATCTTTGTCTGTTTGTCAATTTTTTACAGAGAAATAAGTTAAATATCAGCGATATTAGGCGACCAGCCGTCTTGTTTTCTACTAACTTTACAGGAGTTAACTAGCATAGCATTGGTTATTTTGATATCCGTCATGGCGGAAGAGCGTGACGTCACTTTCAAAGACGCTTGGTTGGAGGCTAATACACATGCTAAAACATTGAAGCATCCATTTTATGTTAGGAGGAAACCTCAACTAATCATTTGTCATTAAAGTGAATCTCATTCATCACTGTATGAATCTGAGCTGAAATATTGACCATTAACGTCAACTTTTATAAAATATAAACATGTTTTTTTACTAATTTGTTGAAGCTCACTATTCAGGATTCATTTATTGTCATTTAATTATATTTTGTGACAGAATGACACGGATAATCTGTGAAAAAATTCAGCTACTTTGCCTTTTCCCAGTGCCAACTAAAAACAACCAATCAGAGCCAGGAGGCGGGTCTTTGAGCTGTCAATCATGCTTCCCTATGTCCCAGGAATGCAGTGGATAAACAGTGTTCCTTGAAAAACTATAACTAACACCAACTATATCATGTCTTTATAAAACAAAGTAAAACATACTGAAATATAGCCATTTTTGTGTTTTTGAATCTATTTCTTTGTCTTTTGAACTTTTGTGAAATTGATTTTTTTTCCCCCCACACAAGCCATTTATGTCAGCTGTCAGCAAATTATGGCACTCAGTCTGAAAGATTGGTGACAGTAAAAGTTGGGAGAAAATACCAGAATCAGTTGGTTATTCAACAATAATTGAATCAATTGTTCATAAATAGTATCTTCTGTTGAGTAGTCATTACCCAATCCATTGATACTATTGGTAGGGATTGGTTGACCTTTCATGACCTCTATAAACATTTATTAATGTCTTTAAAATGATAACGAAACAAAACATTGGTTGCAGAGATCTACTCATGCAACATTTAATGTTCATCTCTCTTGTCATTCTTTGCTGCTTATACATTTAATTGGCTTTTGTAAAGAAAACAATAAATGTTTGTTCTCACTTCATGAACAGAAACAGACATTTTATAAGCAGGACTATAGCTCAGGTTTCCTCTAGTTAGCTTAATATTTACCCTGTGATCACAAACAGGAAGAAGAATGTGTTTCCAGGCTGTGTTTACCTTAAATAAAACAAAAAATAATGAGTTTTGGTTTGTTTTGGCTGTAAAGATGATGCAGAATGAGAAACGCTTCCCTATCCGCTAAATTCATTGTTTTGTGTCTGCAGTCTTAACCTGATGAAGTTTTAAAAACAAAATACATGGTGATAAAAATAAATGAAAGCTGATGTTTTAAAAGCAAACATTCTACAAGTTATTAAAATGCAGCAAAACATGCTTTGGTACCACATGTGCAGAATTTTATTAAGGCAATTGTTTAATTATATATCCTTTATTAGACATGTGGGGGGAAAAAATCCAAAATCATTCAGTCCCGATGGGAACCTGAAGGATAAATGTTGAAAACGGAACAGGAGGCTCAGAGAATACAGCAACAATAAATACACAGAATAATGTAGAAACAATGGAATGAATAATACATTCCCACAATTTGCATTTAGATTGTTTTAACACAGAAACAAAAGTCAGACGTAAATATGAGCTAAACACTGCTGTAAATAAATCTAGAAAGTTAATTAACTGCTGGTTTTAAAATGAACAAGTGGAAAATTTCTGTCTGTTATCTGGATTACAGAGTTGCTCTTTATTTAGTACAGGTCCTGGATTTGAAATCCAACTTCTGTCACTGCAGAGGGCTTGAATCAAGTAAATGAATAAAACCGTGAACTTGTTTCTGCCGCCAGAGGGCGCCTCTCGCGCTGGCGGTGCAGAGGAGAGCTGTAGAAGAAGAGGACAGCCTTCGATGTGAGTCTCATCTCAACTCCGTATCACAGGTCAGTAACAGCAGCTGTTAGCGTTTGGACACTGTAGACTTTTAAATTTAAACATGATATTTAGTCAGTAGCCGAACAATTTCTTGAATGAATGTTTTATGAGGAGACGTTAGCAGAAAACGCGGTTTATTGCTGTATGCTAACATGAAAATGCTACTCCAGGAACAGTCTTAGACAGCTAAATTCACAGTTGAACCTCACCTAGAACACATTTAATAAGATATATATATATGTATTTCTTTATAAAATATTAATTTTAGTGGCTTATGTTTGTTGATATTGTAATGACGCCAACACCGCAGCTGTAGTCCCGCCGAACAGGGTTTATTAGAATAAGTACGAGCTGCTATTCCTGAGGCTGCAGCTCACGCCTCCAACAAACTGGTTCACTCAACAGGTAGCTTCACTGCTAACCCCGCTCTTAACTCTTTCTACTTCCGGTCCTGGTACTGCCGCTCCACCGATCCCCCGCCCACATGACAGGCTTATCACATGTGAGTGGGAGTCAGCAGAGTCAGACAGGGGAAGCCCATAACAGTCTACACATAACAACAAGGATCACAATGCCACTTATAACAAACACACATAACCACATGGACCCCAGCAGAACTAAAACACAGAATTGTTACAATATTTTTACACCTAAACACCAGAGAAACTGTACTTTAATGAGAGTAGGCGATTAGATGAGTGAATAGATTCCATCTAAACAAAAAATACTGATTTACAAGCAAAAGGCAAAATGTCCTTATGTAAGTCATCTCAAAAATTACAATATTAAATTATATATAAAGTGAGAATATTCATTGAAAGTTGAGTGGAAGGACAAGGTGTGATAGGAATAGGTCCATCGGCAACAGGGATAATAACCACAGCCCAAGGAGAATCCTTTAAAAAATTTTGGGGAATTTCACCTGGAGTGGACACAGGGTGGAGTCAGAACCTCTAGATCCAGATGGATCCGACACACGGGCTACTGGAGGCTTACCTGGGCTGAACCAGGACCAGACTGCTGCTCAGTGGTCCAAAGTCAAAATTCTGAGTTTAAAGTCAGAATGAAGAAGAAAAAAGTAACTGAGAATAATGCCAGAATTCTTAGTCAGATTTCTAAGAAAAATGTCAAAATTATGAGAAAGAAAACTAAAAAATCAGAGAGAAAAATCAGAATGTTGAAATTTAAGTCAAAATTCTGTGAAAAATTTCGAAATTCTCAGATCAAGTCAAAAGTTTTAGAAGAAAAGTTAGAATTAAGAGGGAAGAAGTCAGAATACCAAGTACAATGTCAGAATTCTGAGAAAAATTTCAGAATTATGAAAAAAACCCTAAAAAAAATCTGAGACAAAAGTGGCAGAAAAATGTCAAAATTCTTAGAAAAAAAAGTAGAAAATCTGAGACAAAAGTCAAATTTCTGAATTCAAAGTCAGAACTCCATGAAAAAACGCCAGAAAGAAGTCAGATTTTTTATTTGAGTGTACCTGATTGCGTTTTGCAGGATGCTGTAAACTGGTCCATATTTTGATGAGTTGTGTTTGGAGATGCATCGATTTCCACCTTCGACTTCTTTACCTGTTATAAGGTTAAAAAGTCATTTTGTCGCGCAGAAGGAGCATTTGCTCTCTGCTCCGTTATATTTATGCAGCAGAAACCTCATAGGTAACTTCCACCTGTGACTGTACGCATGCAAGGTCAATAAATTTTTGCTGGTGTTGTTAATTTTCTCTGACGGATTGGAGTGGGCTCCTCAGCCATGTGGTACCGGTCCGGTCCAGTCGATGATTTAGCTAACTGGTTGGTGAAATAACAAATGGTGAGGTGAAACTATTCCTCATTTTTACTGGGGAAGCCCAGCGCTTCTTTGCAGGACATTGGATGGGTCTCTGGGCTCCGGTCTGACCGCCGCCGCCGCCGCAGCAGAGTAACCAAACACCTTCACCACATGTGGCAGGAACATTCTCAGCTGGCAGTTTTACCCATAAAAAAGCAAATAAATCTCCCAGAAAATGCCCAAACTGTCGCTGGGGGTCAATCAGGTACAGCCTGCAGGTCATAAAGACATAAAAACATGTTTTGTTTTGTTTTTTCTAATATTTTATTAAAGCCAATCAAACAAATTATAGTATATAATTCTTACTGTACATATACACTTATTGGGTTTCCACTAGAAAACTTGTGTGTTTTTGTGGAAATTTTAAAATAGTTTCCAACGATTTAACTAAAAAGACTCTTTAATCCGTCTTTTTTATCACTGTTACTGGTTTCCAAAATAATTACTATAAACAAACAATACTTAGCCTGGCGGGGGGGCAAGTAAAGCCTGGCACCCACCAGGCTGAGTATGCACTGGGGGAAGTTCTGTAACAATATAATTCTGACAAAAAAATGCAGTACAATGCACCAGTTCCAGCCCCTTTTTGTTGTTTTTTCAACAAAAGGAGAGGAAAAAAAGTTCCATTTAAAATACAACGAGAGAATGAACACAGCTCGCCTTCATATCGCAGTTCACCAAAGTCAACACAGAAACCCAGAAATAAGAGGAGAAAAAAGTTAGAATAATACATTTTTATAGAATTCTTAAAGTCAGAATTCTGAGAGAAAAGGTCAACAGTAAAATTAAAAACTGGATGTTTTGGTCTAAATTAAAAAAATTGAAGGACAATTTTATTTATTGACTTCAGAATTAATTGTTTTTGTTGTTTTATTTATTTATTTTGGATAGTTAAAATGTCCTCCAGTTCCAGAGTTAATTGTTCATTAGAATTTAAAGTTTACTGACCTTGGAGAATATTTTCTTATTATGCCATTTTCATTATATTACTTGAAAATGGTCTCAAAACAACAATATTATTGTTTAATGTGATAACTTTATTATAAAGCCTAGTATCAAAACTGAAAATTACATTTAGGACAGAAAAAGAACTAAGTTGGCAATAAAACGTGTTTTATATAAGAATGTGCGACTGGATGGGGCAAACTCACCTTCTTGTGCTTTTCTTGCACATCTGAAAGTAATTCTCAGAGTGTGTGTGTGAGTGGGTGCGTGTGTGTGTGTTCCAGGGGTAACCCCCCAACCACCAGCAGGATGGTGGAGAGAAAGCGGCTTGTTGGGGGGAGGAAGGTTAACGTTTTGGGACAGAACGCCAATTAAATCCCTCTTTTGATGGAAATCCCAGCGGAGTCAACTCAATGCGGGATTAATCACAAAAACGTACATACCTCACTCCCTCCTGCTTCTTCCTCTCTTTCTTTCTTTTTCTCTTTACAAGTGTGTGTGTCATTTCCTCATTAATATCCTGGGAAAGGAAACCAGAGGAAACTTTCTGCGTTCCGTCTTTTTCTCTCAAATACTTTGACTTCTCAGCTCCTTGTTGGAGAACTAACTGAACCCTGACCCAGAATGGCTGCTAACCAAGTCTGTTAGTGTGTTGTTATCAGTGTCAACCTGTCACAATAATCAATAATTCAATTAATCACATGACAAATCAAAACGAGCTCAATCATTGACAGTTGCATCATTTATTGATTTTCTGTCTCTACCTAAACTGGATAATAAAAGTTTTCAGTCTGGTGCTTTGGTCTCAACTAAACCTTTTTCTGAAGTGCAGTTTTGTTGAGAGTCCAAAGAATTAATTTTATTTGTTGTTCCTATTGATTTGTTTATTTATTTTGGATATTTACATTTGCAGTAAGCAATAGTCACCCCACTGTTGCCAAGTCAGTGAATTTCTTGCTATATTTAGCGACATTTCAGACAAAGAAAATTAGTAACGACCAAAATCGGAAACGGCAGGTTTGGCTTTTTAAAGATTGGCAATCTGCGATTGGCCAGAAATCTGCAATCAGTGCATAGGTGTGTTGCAATAAATCAATTAATCGCCTGATAGCTTGAAGTGAGCTCAACAATTTCCATTTGCATTATTTATTGTTTCTCTTTTTCTACCAAAACTGGATGATAAAAGTTTTCAGTTTGGTTCTTTGGTCTCGACTGGGTTGGTTGAAGTGAAGTCTGGTTTGGTTTGAATGTGAACACCAAGCGGACCAGAGACCACACCAAAAATACAACCGAGGCTAAGGTGCTAGCCTAGCGCTAGCAGTAGAAATGGCTCCTGGTCTTTAGCCAAAGACTAAAGAGAAATCCTCCAACACTAAAATCTGACGCCTCCATCTTGTTTCCATCTGGTGAAGAAGGAAGTTGCTCTCAGTGTCTTCAGAGGATTTTGTGTCATTTCCTTCAGTGGTTCTTGGTGCAGCGCCCCCACAGGCCAGGAGGGGAACAGGTTGCTCAGAGGGTTTGTTTAGTTTGGCTGAAAATAGGACAAATGTCGTAGTTTTGTTCCCAATTGAACCGGGTTTACTGGACTATCGGTAGGAATACATCTTTACTCAGCCGAGTGCAGGTTCAATGCAATCTTCTCTGTAATGTGGGTGGATTTCGGCTCAGAGCCAAACACCGCTTTCTGGTCGGTGACAAAATATTGATACAGTAGCCTAGATAGATGAGTTATTAAAAACCAAAGTCAGTCATTACTGGACCAGACTTCTTCATCGATAGTCGTATTTTCTCTGCATCTAATTATTTATGTTCATTTATGAAGTATTTGTACTCTCATATTTATTTGGAACTGCACATTTTTGCATTTTTAAAATTTTTGCAGCTCTGCTCCTGTAAATTCTGTTTGGTTTTGTTTAATTCGCCTGAGCAGAAATGAACCTTTTCAGCCATTTTCTCCTCAGTCCTTTTCTTCATCTCCATCTCGTCATTTGACCTTTATATTGGATCTTCAGCGATTCTGTCCTGAATGCTACTTCTGAATACTATAATGTTTATTCATGCTTTGATTTTTCTGTGTTTTGCTCACCCATTCATCCACATCTCCTCATTGTTTTTAGTCTAAATACCTGAATGAATGCAGGTGCTTTCCATTACTGCTGGATTGAAACTTTGATCAGATTGAAACTCCAGGAAGGGCGATGGATCAGAGATAAGCTCGCAGCGTGGAGCGCAGTGTGTTGCATGCGTGTTGCATGCATGGGAGCCTCCTGGTGCGCTGGTGCTGCCCGGTACCAGCAGGACCGCGGCTTTGATGTCAGGACCGCAGCGTCTCCGAATCGAGTCAGTCTTGCATTCACTCCATTAAGCATCAATCAGAAACTAGAATCATTTAGGCATAGACGTTTAAGATGTTGAAATGAAAACCAGATTGTGTGTTTGGACCCAACAGCGTTTCATAGTTCTGATTAGCATGACCTGCTGCTTTCTGAGCCAACTAGTGGTCCAGACGTATTACTATTAGTGCTGGGACTCGATTAAAATTAAATTAAAGTTTATTTCAGGGTTCTTAATCACATTTTAATTTTTTAAATCACATTTTAAGACAGTATTCTTCACATTTTCTCAAGTTCCATTGTTAAAATCATCAATACACGTCTAATTACATTTTTACTGTGTGTGTGTGCGCGTACTTGTTTATGTTGCATGTTGAGGACATGAAGAATGATGGACCTTATGGGGACTTAATGCGACTGATCCTGTTTTTAGGGTCGGGTTTAGAAACATGTTGTGTATTAAGCTTTGGTTAAGATTATTGTCAGGCCTGTGTTGGTAATAGTTAAAGGTAGGCATAAATACAGTTAATAAAGTAAGTCTGATACTTATATTTGTGGTAGGACTTGATTATTTTGGGGTTTTAGTTACCTATAAGCCGTAATATATGTAATAGAATATTGAAGTGCATCAGTCAGGAACGTATGTGCTATGATTTGGTAACTGGTTCTGACGTTAAAAGGTGGGACTGGAATGATTTGAGTTTCACGGATCGGTTCTATCTCAGCAGACCGGGTCTCTGGTAATTTAGGTCCCAAAAAAAACAATCTCCTTCCTGTCTCAGCAGCTCTGCTCTATAATGTGAAACATAAAAACTTCATTTTGTTCAGCTTCCATCTACAGTCATTTAAAAAAGAAAGTATACTCTCTAGAAATGCTGGAGATTTGGCGTACTTAGTTTTTCAGTTTTCCGTATTTGACGTCATCGCTCCACTGCTCTAATAAACATTGATGTATATGTGATGTAAATTTTTGACATTAGAAGTAAGATTTAAATATCTGTTTAATCTAATAAATGCAGAACTTATTTATGTGCTAAAACCCAGAAGGTGTGTTTACTTTTTAGACTCAAGTAGTGATTTCTACGATGCAGAAGAAGACATAATTACAGAATTTAACCAATACAGAAAAATGTGGAATCTCTCAGAATTAGCTTATTGCGTAGAACTCAATGTGTAGCTGTAGCAGCTAGGCCATGTCCAGTTCAGTAATGTGTATCAGTGAGTGTCTGAAGCATTTTGGCTGCTACAGGCCTCCATATGTGTTGTCACCTGAGCGGGCGGGTCTTGACTCTCGGCTTTAAACTGACAGACAAAAGTGGTTAGCTCTGGTTAAAATGCTCACTGAAACACCGACATCCTTCAAAAAATCAAAACACTCAAAGCTTGGTGCAGCTGATGCCATTAATCATCAGAATAATCAATAAAACAATCAATACAATACTCCATTACTAAAATAATCATGAGTAAAACATAAACATGCTTTTGTCCCAGAACCATTTAATGTTTTCTGACCTAGTTATCAGTTGGACTTTACAGTAAAATGATGCCTGACAACAGAAAATCTAAAAAAAGCTTGATGTCCGTTCTTTAAATGAGCTAATTTAATCTCTTGCTGCTAAATAAAACTAAATTATATTTTCCATCAATCTCCGAGCCCAAAAACGTCCAGAAAACATTTAAATTCACAAACTGTTCCTTTTCTTTGGCACTGCTTTTACATCCTGCAGTGATTTACTCCTGTTTTGATTGGCTGTCAGGGCAGAGCGAGGCGGGTTTAAAGTGGCGGAGAGGAATTTACCCCCCCGCCAAGCGCACGCACACATTTCTGAGCTTATTTCTGCATCACTGTCATATCAGTGAAAACACACACCCGCACCTTGCAGAAACAGAGCCGGTCTCTGTTGCTGCTTTAGCGTCACCTTCATAGCTTGAAGTAAAACACAGCAGGAAGGAACGCCTTGTTATGGTGGATCAGCAGAGAAGATAGGCTGACGGGAAGAAGAAAAAGTGTTGAAGTAGAAAAAGCTGAGAACAATCAGGCTTTCAATGTAGATAATTCATAGAAACTATTGTGACGACTTGGTTTGGACAGATTAGACTCAACATTAAAACATTGCAAAGAAAATACATCCTTTGTGAACCACTCACCTGTCTCTGGGTTATAAATGGACCTTATTAGACATCTGGGCTCCAATCAGTCCGGCCTCCTTACTTACATCCTTTTGCTATTTCTCCTTTCATCCCTCTTTCCTACACTCCTTCACTTGTATCATGACCTCTGACCTTTTCTTGTTGGGGAGGAAAAGGAAGAGGTTAACCTCTGGACTGAACCACTGCATGCTTTTTCATTGTCCCACAGATTTTCTTACAGTTTAACCCACAAATGTAGAATTAGTTAGTTTTCACTTTGAATTAACTCAGCATGAAGCAGACTAATTTATACATAATAACTGAGTCATTTTGGGTATTTTGAAGTTAATGATAACAAAACATATTTATGATAATTGAATTTGTTAATGACTTATTGGCTCCAGTTTCTATGACCCTCCAGGTTTTGCATCATTGCATCTTTTGGCCTGAATAAAAGTGTCCACTGTTAGATAAAGCTCACACACATTCAGCCATGCTGCTGTTTCAACATGAACATTATTTAAGTGTTTTATGTGTTTCCTGTTGTTTTGTTCTCTGGTGTTTATTCAGCGGACAAACGATGCCATTTTGAACCTGACAAAAAATTTTACTTGATCTTTTCTGGGAAGAAATTTGTTTTAGGATTGGGGCAAACAGAGAACATGTTTCAAACTGAAATTTGAATAAAATGATTTACAAAATGTTTTGAGGGTAATTTGTGATGTGTATCCAATAGTTGAACCTACATTTATGTAGTCTGCTATTTATTTAAATTTTTTGTTTTAGAAATATTCAATTTATGTTTTTTTTAATGTCAGATTTTATTTTTACTTGTTTTGATACATTTTATTTTTCAGACTAAATGTTTTCACTTTTTTTTCAAATTCTTTTACAATTTCATTTTCTTTTCAGATTTTTATTTTAATTTATTGAGATCTTTTTTCACTTTTTTAGATTTTATTTTTAAATTTTTCTTTTACAAATTAATTCTTTTTTCAAATTTTCTTTTTTCACATTGTTTTAGGAGATTTTTATTATTTCAATTTTTATGGATTTTTTTTCACTTCTTTTAGATATTATTTGTTCAAATTAGTTATATTAATTGTATTTAGCACTGGAACTGGAAGACATTTTAAATATCCAAAATAAATAAACCACAAATAAGTTGAATTATGAAGTGTCTGTGATCAAAATTGTCCTTCAAAAAATGACTCAAAACAACAATATTATAATTTATCACAATAACTTCTGAGATAATTTATCATCCAGCAAAATTTATTATGACAGACATTATTGATGATAGTTTCAAAATTTTATTGTGGTTTCAGCTCCAATTTGAACTGTTTTGTTTAATTTACCTGTTTTTTTTAATTGAACTATGTATTGTTACAGCGTTGGTGTTGGGTTGCAGTTTTATGTGTAATTGTGTCGTTTCAGACTTTATCCCGATGTTAAACTGTTTCACGCTGCCATGACCAGGACTTCCTGGAATCTCAGTTTCCTGCTGGATTAAAAGCTTTATTGCTACATTATTAGCATAATTCCACCCTGTTGAGGTGAATGCTGGTTCAGAGCGGTTTGCTGCAGATAAGTGGAGTCGGCGGTGAATAGCTCAGGGCTTTGCTGCCACTCGAGGTCAGCTGTGCAGATGGTCTGCTGCTCAATCAGTCGTTTAATCACAGAGGTTAGAGGTTAATGAGTTATTGTTACTGAACCCTAAATCACAGGAACACATGGCGGCTCACTCATTATGCATGATGTGTTCAGTACACAACCAAATAGAAAATACTCCACAGAGCGCTGCCGGGCCTTTCTAAGGGCTTCCAGCGCTTTGGGAGTAGGAGAAGAAGACAGGAGGAGGCGGTTTGAAATGAAGCAAGAGTTTTTCCTTCCACTAAACTGGAAATGGTGATACCGGATAGCTAGTTTAGCCTTAAGCTTCTTGGGCAAAATAATCCTGAAACAGCACCATCAACTGGTTGGGGTGTGTGTGTGTTACTGTTTGCTTTGTGTTTTGCTGTTGTGTGTGTGTGTGATATTTTAGTAAATTACCCCATCAATCAAGCACAACATGAGAAGCAGCAGGAGAGAAATATCCTTGTTGGGGAAACATATGGCATTATTTAACCGCCTCTAAGAATACTCTTTGTGTGTGTGTGTGTGTTTGCGCCTTAATATTAGCGTATGTCTTCATTCAGCAAAATGAATCATTTTCCAACCAGACTGAGATTAAATGGAAGCTCTGTTTAGACTAGACTGCCTCTAAAATCTGTTGGGTTTCACACTGATGCACAAACGTTTTCACACCCCTTAAACTGTCATTTTTATACCTGCAGGTTTTCTGAAACCTCTCCAATTCAGTCAGGATGCATGGAGAACATCTAAGAACTTCAGTTTTCAAGTCTTACCTCTAACTTTATGCCACGTCAAATCAGAATGAATTATCAGAAAGAGAGTTTTTCAGGTTTGTCTCTTTAGAAGAAATAAATCAGTTTTTATTATTTCTAAGCAACAGAAACAAGATTTAGGTAACTTTTATTGAAACGTATAAAGCTACTGGACAGCTGCCATTCCTCACAAGGCAATACAAGAATGCTTTGAGCTGCAACCAACATTTTCTGTTGCAAGATCTGGTAATAATGTTGCCCACACTAAAAATTAAAAGTCTCCATCTGCATGAATCACTTGTGCTAGGAGGAATAAATTTATATTGAATGCAGTCCAGGGGCCAAAAATGGCCGCCATCTGCCTCCAAGATGACCAGAAAGCTGCTTTAATGGAGACTGAAACCCAAACAGATAACAAGACGCCACAAAGTGAGCTGATGAAGTGGTGATGAGTGAAAAGCTGAGCAGATCCCACAGCCTGTTGGTGGTAATTAGCTTCATGTGAGAGGAATGAGTAATCAGTGAGTCAGCCAGGCAGCCGCACCTACAGGGAAACACCAAAAACCGTCAGGAATGAGCGAAACTCTGACGGTCATCAGAAATCCGTCTGACTCCGAATCAGCAGAGAAAAGCAGAAAGTCGGATCTTTACGTTCCTCTGAAGCTATCATACAAAACAGACTCCTGTCTGTTTAGTTAGTGATCAATCAATTATTCTGAAGATTAATCTATTAATTGGATGAAAAAATGGCACATATTGCTTTTTATTTAACCACTTAACATGCTTTAATACAACATTAGAAATACATTAAAAGATTGCAAGCAAATAATTGAATTCCTTTTTTAATAAGAGAACAAACAAGTTATTGCCTAAAATGCAATAACAGCATTCCTTTAGTAAATTTGAACTGGGTGAAGCTAAAAGGTCCTTTTAATGAGTTTCAGATGAAACATATTTACAGTCAAATGTTTTCATCTTAAATGCAAAATGGTTATATATTTTGTACAGTTTTGGCCGAATTATTACTCTGAGTATGTTGTTTTTCAGCACATCAATTTCAAAATTAGTTGACAATTATTTTAATAATCGATTCATCACGATTAGTCATTTCCATCTGCAGAAGTACTCTGTAGATATGATTTCATCCAACTGTTGTGAATTTTGAGCTAACTTTTAAAATGATGCAAAAGAAAGAAAATGTGAATTAGGCGCTTCTCCTTTTACTGGTCAACAAGTCTAGCAAAACGTAAAGTCATCAGATGTTGACGCCATGAGTCGCTCCCTCCATGCTGGAAGATTTGACTGAAATTTTCTGTCTTGTGCCTCTGGTAAGGCACAGAACCCCTTTAGATGGGAGCATTTGCTACATCAGAACTCAGTTGATAAATGTGTTTCAAATAACTTCCTAAATTTTGCAAAAAACATTTTTGCGTTTGCATGAGGCAGTTTCTGGCTTTTCTCAAAAAAAGTTAACGTGTTAGCATTTCTTTCTCTTAGCAGCCAACAGGACAAAACAATTCAAACTTACCTGATAGCAACACATTCCTGGAAACTTCTCCGTTTTTATGCGATGTGTTGTTCATGCAAGCTAGCAACATCTACTTCCTGTTTATTCCAGGATGAACACACTTTGCTTATCCTTGTTGATTTGCTCCAAACCAGTCGATGGAAACACGACTAATTTACATTTTACTTTATTTTTGTTTTTCTGAGGTTTGAAAAGTTTGCTCATATTTTGCGTGACAGTAGGATGGAAACATGGCTGCTGGCTGAGTGTTGATGAGGAGTTCAGCCATGTGATTGGACCAGAGATCCAGCTAAAAGTTTCAGGATCATGTTTATTTTCAGTTTGTTGTTTTTATGATGGTGATGTGATGAAGCAGAAATGAAGGACATTAAAGCTAGAAAGTTTTAAAGAGAATAATGAGGGGAAATGGATTTGGATTGCATTCATTTTATTGTTCATGAGAAGTTCACCAGGAGTTATTCTCCTGTTGCAAATAAAATGAAATATGCATTGGAATGGCATGAGGGACTGATTAAATAGATTAGCTATGAGCTCTTTTAAATTCCCTCCAATACAAAAATCAAAGAGCTTCTCGTGACTTTCTACCCAGGGAACTATTTATGTTTCGTTCTTCTGAGTCAGTGTGTCCTTAATCACGCTAAGAGCTATAACTCAGCATCGACTCATGGAAAAACGAGTTGGGGTCAAATATTTCTGTGATCACAGATGCTAAATATTTTCAGCTTCTTTTTTTCCCCAGAAATATTTTCATCAAATAAATCAAGAAAATGTTTTCTACGGTTCAGAATAGCAATATTGTTAAAATATGATTGAAGTGACTGAATTGTCTAAGTTAGCATGTTTTTGTATTTCCATTTGGGTTTTTGACAATAAGTTCATGGTTTTTGGTGTTCGGAAAATTATCTGTTTGACATCTCCAGAATGTAACATTTCAAATCAGAAGCCCAGACCGTTACCTAGCAACCTCAGCCAAGCCCAGACCGTTACCTAGCAACCTAAGCCAAGCCCAGGCCGTTACCTAGCAACCTCAGCCAAGCCCAGACCGTTACCTAGCAACCTCAGCCAAGCCCAGACCGTTACCTAGCAACCTCAGCCAAGCCCAGACCGTTACCTAGCAACCTAAACCAAGCCCAGACCGTTACCTAGCAACCTCAGCCAAGCCCAGACCGTTACCTAGCAACCTCAGCCAAGCCCAGACCGTTACCTAGCAACCTAAACCAAGCCCAGACCGTTACCTAGCAACCTCAGCCAAGCCCAGACCGTTACCTAGCAACCTAAACCAAGCCCAGACCGTTACCTAGCAACCATGTTTTAGGTAGCAGAGGTGCTACTTTATTTTCTGATATTTTACTGCTCTAAAATATGAAAGTATACACAATTAAAGTAATGCAAACGATCATGGCTGCTCATATAGTCAGGAATCATCAAAAAGTAAGTAATACATTCAATTATTAACAGGTACACCAGTTATTTGTATACTAGGTGTTACTAAATCAGTATTGTTACGACTGGCTCAAGGTCATAACAATAACGGGAGACCATGCAGGGATTAAAGTGCATAAAAAGGAATGTTTATTAACACAAACAACAATGGATTGAGGATGTTAGTATCAGTGGTGTAATGCAAATGCTTGGATGTGATGCATGAGTGCATATGGAAGTGTTAAGGTGAAAAAACAAAGACAAACTCAAATGTGCAAAAGGAGGGGAGCTGAGGCCTGGCAACAAAACACCACAAGCATCAAGGCAGAGTGGACACTGAAGGCGACCCAGAAGGTGGAGACAGCCAGGTTTAAATGCTCTGTGCTCCAAATGAATAAAATCAGCAGCACCTGTAAAGGGGAGGAGCACAAAGACAGACAACAAGACACCTGCAACCCAGCCCATAAGGCCCAGGGCCGTAACAGTATTGAATCAAATTGAGAGCCAAAGAACAGAAATGAAATTGAATTGTGAGTTATCATAAGCGATGAACTGCCCAGCTGTGCAGTTCACAGCTGGGCAGTAATATGATTTACGGTCATTATGTGTTGTGAAACGGCCCAAACCTCAGAGTTGTCTTTGACTGTTTTTGTTTTTTTCTTTTCTTTTTTTCTGTTAAAGGTAATTTTCTTGATTGGGTCAGGCTCCATTATAGTGAAAAACAACAATTCAGTCCTATAAGGTTGTGAAGGTTCCCGACCCCAACTTTGGGAACTACTGGTGTTAGCTCTCTAACACCAGTAGTTCCCAAAGTTGGGGTCGGGAACTGAGTCAGTTTTAGAGCTTAAGGTCATTCTCTCCTTCTTATGCTTTTTTCTAACAGGACGCTTGTCATTTTGCTGAACTTACGCTAGCTAATGCAGGCAGTTTGTTTCCATGGAAATTACTTTGCTTTATCAATCACTCAATCAACTTTATTTGCACATCATAAAAACATAAATACATCATACAGTCTGCAATTGTGAGAACCACTAACAGACATTATATTATGATGAGTATCATTGTTAAAGTCATCATTACTCATCAAATATGTTGATTTCTTCTGTTTCAAAAGAAACTAGTAGCCACCTGGGTTCAGTCTAGATTTAAAGGAACTCACTGTTTCAGCTGTTTGTTCCAGATTTGAGGAAGATAAAACCTGAATGATGCTTCGCCATTTATGGCCTCTAGTTCATATCCTGAATACTGGTCCCATTCTACGTACTGGATCCATACTGGTCCCATTCTACGTACTGGATCCATACTGGTCCTGGTTCTGCTGGCAGTTGGTCCATTAATGTCTCAAATCAAAGCCTTTTCTGACTGTATTTCGGAGTGCGTGGTGATCCTGTAGGTCTTTGTTGCCATTTTCTTTGATATTTTCTGACGTTGCGGCTCTTCCCTCGACGTGTTCACTCCGTAAAAAGCCAGGAGCTTTGAGATAAAATGCTGTTCATGAAGGAAAGTCTTGGCTTTGTTTCAGATACCTGCTGGCTCGGCGGTGGAGGAAACCTTAGTGAAGCCCAGGAAACTCCAGGCCCTGCAAATCCCCCAGGAAGCTCCTGAAATTAGCTGCTGTTCTGCTCTACTTCCCCTCTGCTGCCATCAGCCTGACGCTGGCCGAGTCTCTGCCAGACTTCATTTAAGAGCTCAGACTTAAATAATTTTTACTAAGTACTAAACCCAGGTCTTCACTGCAAAAAACACCAAGTCCTACCAAGTATTTTTGGTTTACTTTAGTTGATTTGTTTTCTATATTATGGGAAAATGTCTTGCTTTTTGGCCTTACAGTAGTAAATGCTGCTGGATGATAAATAATCCCTTAAGTTGTTTTGATAAATGATAATATTGTTGTTTTGAGACCATTTTCCAATGGTAATGGTAATGCAAGAACTCATTCTCAAAGGTCAATAAACTTTAATTTCTAGTGAACATTTAAAGCAGGAACTGGAAGACATTTTAAATATCCAAAATAACTAAACAACAAATAAAATGAATTATTTAGTCTCTGTAAACAAAATTATCCTTCAGAAAAAAAACACCAAACTGACAACTTTATCATCCAGTTTTTGTAGAAAGAGAAAAACAATAAATCATTCAAATGGAAAGAATTGAGCTCCCTTTAATTTATTATGTGATTTATTGCAACAGGCCAAGCTTTTATAAGTGAAACAATCTGCACTTTTTCATATTAAGTCATTTTTGACTAAAAAGGTTTCTTGCTGAAAAGTTACTTATAAGTCAGTTTTGTCTTATTTTAAGTCTACTCTCATATTTGCAGTAGAACTTGCACCAAAATAAGATTTTGTGTTTTTACAGTGTTCTCGCCATGTTGTTTTCTGAACTGACTTGTGATTGAATATTAATGCATATCTGCCATTTCCAGACTTTATTCATGGATTTTAACAGTTTCAGACTGAAAGCATCGCTCAGATTATTCATCCAGAGACAAATCCACTTCTGGGAATTACAGCATAACACAGAACATACTGGACCATGAAGTCAAAGCTTTCAGCCTAGAACTGAAAATCTGACCATTAACTGAACAGCATTTAATAAAACAAATGAAATATTCAGGTCCTCCAAGAAAAACAGTCTGTTCATTTTAAATCCAAATCATAAAATGTTCTCACTCTTTTGGATTAAATAAATATTACTAATGACCAATTTAGATGTTCAGTGATCTAAATAAAAGTAGTGTTTATGGTGCCTGATTGCATTAGCTGGCTTTGCTCTGTGGAAAGGTTTTCCATCCTGGATAAAAAACAGATTTATTGGAGAATAAACTCAGCTCAGTGCAAACAGCTTCAATAAGACAATTAGCATTAAATAATAAAGGGTTAAAAATGAGAAAATAATCGGATATTTTCTTTTTCTACAACTTTAAAAAGTGGAGATTATAAAAATGATTTAATATTTGGTTGGTTTTATTTTCTAAATAGGTTTAGATGGATGAAGCTACTAAAAATGATCCGGGTTGTTTAGGAATTTGAGCCAATATTTGAGAGTAAAAACAAGATTTGATTGGGTTAGTCCGATCAGATGTTGATGCAGGAAATCAGACCAATTTCAGCCAAAAAACAAGTAGTCTAAAATTTATCGCCAATTTCTCATCTCTTTCACATTTCTATTGCAATACAGGTCTTAACTTTCATTCATAATGGTCCTAAAAATGTCTTAAAAAGTCTTAGAATCATGTTCATGCCCTCAAAATGTCTTTTTCAACGTGTTTATTTTAGTTGGCCTTAAATACTGTAATGACGCCAACACCGCAGCTGTAGTCCCGCCAAACAGGGTTTATTAGAAATAGGTACAAGCTGCTATTCCTGAGGCTGCAGCTCACGCCTCCAACAAACGGGCACACTCAACCGTTAGCTTCGTTGCTAACTCCCCTCTGAACTCTCCCCTACTTCCGGTCCTGGTACTGCCGCTCCACCGATCCCCCGCCCACATGACAGGCCGATCACATGTGAGTGGGAGCCAGCAGAGTCAGACAGGGGAAACCCATAACAGTCTAACAGAAAGGATCACAATGCAACTTGTAACAAATACAAATAACTATATGGACCCCAGCAGAACTAAAACACAGAATCGTTACAATACATTCCTCACTTCTCTGAACTTTTGTCATGGCCGATCTATTTAATCTCATATGTTCTGTGTAACTTGAGTCGCCAGCAAATTCATCTTCATTGTGTTCTGGCTCAAGGCAGCTGAGGCTAATGCTAACTAGCTGCTAATTTGCCCCTGACTGCTAGCTAGCTTCTTTACCTCCATCATGGGTAGGTGCAAATTTATTGTGAATTTCTTGTATTTTGTGTGTTGATGCACAAACGTTTAAGTCTGAGTCGGTGCAGCTGCAGAAACTTTGTGATTCCTGCTGTTATCGTATCGGCATCCATCAATTCTCAAAGCCGCGATATCGGTATCTTAGGTTGTGTTTGGACACCACTAATTGTTAAATCATTAGTTGTTTTGACACGTTGACGGGTTTCCCAGCCGTCCCTGAACGCATCACAGCAGCAGCGGCGTGTTCTGCTCTCTGCTGCAGCCTTTAGGCTGGATCCGCTGCAGGCGGCCGGTTCTGGACTTTAGAACGAGATGCTGATGTTTCTGCTGGACGTTTCGGGTTTTTCACTGCAGAGCAGAAAACTGCTCGGCATCCGAAATATTCATTTTATATCCAGATAGTTGTTGGTTTTTCCGTCTCATCATCAGAGGAAAAACCTGAAACTAAAGATAAATAGACTTTTTCGACTAAACTGAGTTTTCTCCAGTCTTCCTCCACCAACAGAGGGCAGCAGCACGTCTGCGGCTTGTTCCACCAGGCTGCTGCAGATGTGACAAAGTTAGAAAGTTGATCTACTGTGGTGGTCCTGCTGTTCCCCCAGAAACATGGATCTGGAAACATTTCTGTCTGGATGAGCGGCTCTCTGCCTCACGCTGATCAAATCAGTTTTAATACTGGAATATTAAAACCATAAACAATTCCTTTTAAGGGTTTAATACCTGAGTTTGAGAGATAACACATCTTTAGTTTGAATGTGTTAATTGAAACTATAAAAGCTGCTGCATTTGTTCAGTTTGTGGAAGTTTCTCTGCTGGTTGGTTCGGAGTTTTTGGATCCAGTCCGACCTGCTGGAGAGGAACCAGAGCTCGGCCCGGTTCCTGCTGCAGATAAGCTACAGCGAGTGAAAGTTTGGGGAAGTCTCCCGCTCCGTTTCTGGTGACATCAGGAGAGAGAGAGCCGGGGGGAGGCGCTCTGCTGCGGGGGACCCGCATGCTCCGCGCAGGTCGCTCCAGTCTGCCGCGCCGCTGCGCTCCGGAACTTTTCCTGCAGCAGCGGAGGATGTTCAGTTCGGAGGTCCCAGCCAAGCAGAACGCTTCCACCGGGTCGGCTCGGGTCCGGACCGGGTTCTGACCGCCGTGTGAGTGGATCCGTGGCTCCGAGGCGCTTTGGGGAGATTTTACGCGCAGCTTTGTTTCAAAGCGGAGAAACTTCCAAACCCACGGGAGAAAGTTTTCACTTGGAGGAAACCGAACCGATCCTCCTTCCTCGGAGTCGCCGCTGTGAACCCAGCCTGTCGGAACCGGGATATGTGTGTGAGCGGGTCGGAGAGGCGCGCCGGACTCCGGGTCTGGGCTCCGCTGCTCGCCGCGCTGCTGTGGGCCGCCGCGGCGCATGGATGCCCACACAAGTGCAGCTGCTCCGGGTCGCATGTGGACTGCCAGGGTCTGGGTCTGAAGACGGTACCCAAAGGAGTCCCGCGGAGCGCAGAGCGCCTGTAAGTAGAGCCCAGCCTGACCCGGGATGGTTCCGATGGACCAGAACCAGAACCATTTCTCCATAGGATCAGTTCATCAGATTTAACTAAAGATGCACCGATTATTAAAACATTTTCCAATTTATTCATTAAAACTGAGATGTGAACTTTGATTCACTTTTTAACTGAATAAAATGAAGAATGTTTGATTTGATGCATAAATATGAATAATCTTAACAAATCTTAACATTTTTCTCTTTTATGCATCTTCAAATAATTAAAAATCAACAAAGATGGCTGGATATATGCAGCTGTATGTGCTGCTGCAGCTGTATGTGTTGCTGCAGCTGTATGTGTTGCAGCTGCTGCAGCTGTATGTGTTGCTGCAGCTGTATGCGTTGCTGCAGCTGCATGCGTTGCTGCAGCTGTATGCGTTGCTGCAGCTGCATGTGTTGCTGCAGCTGTATGCGTTGCTGCAGCTGTATGCGTTGCTGCAGCTGCATGCGTTGCTGCAGCTGTATGCGTTGCTGTAGCTGTATGCGTTGCTGTAGCTGTATGTGTTGCAGCTGCTGCAGCTGTATGTGTTGCTGCAGCTGTATGCGTTGCTGTAGCTGCATGTGTTGCAGCTGCTGCAGCTGCATCTGATGTATCTGCCGTTCAGCACCTGCTTGTGTTTGCGTTTTGTTGTGTCTCTGCAGGTTGGAGCGCGTTTTGCTCAGGTGATTGTTTTCCTTGTGCAGGTTTGTGTGATTGTTGTGACCCCCCAGGACCTGCTGGCCTTCACACGGTGCCCCCCCCAGGACGTTTACACCCCAGTAAAATAAATAATTAGGGGTGGTGGCGGGTGTTGCTCTGCCCCCCAGGGGGGATTTGCCCGTCTGTTTCTGCTCCTCTGATTTATCCGAGCTGCTCGCTCCCTCCCCGGCCAGCATTCATCTTTATTCCCCTCTGCAGATAAATTTGAGGCGTCGGAGGTGGAAGCATTAAAATGGATGAGCTCTGCGCTGGGAAGGTGAGGGCAGATGGGAAACTTTTTAAAGGAGATGAGCGCCGTTGCTCCAGGCAGAGATTTGGCTTTGCCAGCTGAGATAAGGAGAATATGGACTTCAGCTCATTAAATAAACCAAATTAATCAGCTTCAGATACAGAAACAATCTGGCTAAAATAGGTTATTAACTTGTTTTTCATTTAAAATGAACACATCTGGCCAATATATATATATTTTTAAAAGGTTTTGTTGGCTCTAGTGGCCTTCATTCGAAAGTAGTTCAACAGGAAACGGTAATCTGAGAGGGGAAGACAAGCAGCAAATGTCACCAGGCTGGGAATTGAACCTGCGACCACCGCCGCCAGGACTAAGGCCTCAATACGTGGGTCGCGCTTCGCCGCAGCGCCACCGCAGCGCCCCAAACATCTGGCCAATATGTTGATTTGACTTCACTAAGGTTGAAACGATTAATCACAATTAATCAATAATTGAAATCAACTCATTTAGTAATAGATTAATTGATATCTGGAGTTAAGACTCTAAAATCGTTAATTTACTGAAAGAGCAGAAATTAACCCAAAACTTTACAAAAAATTATCAAAATGTTGCTTTTAAGATATAAATTAATCTTTGTCTGTAAATCTGTTAGCTTCACTTGTTTCACATTCTGTAAAAAAAATCACATATTAATCAACTTTTCAATTTCAGTTATTAATCCGTTAATGGAAAAATCAATCAATTAATCTACAGATGATCAAGCGTTCACTGAAATAAAGTCAAGTTATTGCATTTTAGGCAATAAAATGTTTATTTTCTAATTTATAAAATAAATTGAATTGTTTTTGTGCACCTTTTAATGTAAATGTAATGTTTTATAAGAAGAAGCTAAAGGGGTTAAATGAAAACTCTGACAATTTTGTATCCCAGAAATTAATTAGTAATCAGAATAATTAATAGAAGAATTGATTACCAAAGTAAAACAATGTGTCATATAACTTTTATCTTGTTATGAAAATAGTCTGAGGTGGGCAAAGTACCCCCCAAAAAAGTGTTTTATAAAATGTTTACTTAAATAATGTGTAACTGATGATGTCATCAGATGGAGAAATTAATAATTTATTTACAAAATAACAAATTAAAGCAGAAGACATATTTATTTCAATTTGATATCTGGAAAAACTCTTATATTTTTAAACTTTCTATCTTTTCATCCACACAATAAACACTGTTTAATATCAATAAAATGATTATTTATAAAAACTCAGACCAAAGTGGAGATTTGAGGAAATGACGTATTTATGTTCGCACAAGTCTGCAACAAGTCTGTCGCAGACTGCGACAAATAAAACGACAGATAAAGCGATAAATAAAGCGATAAATTAAGCGATAAATAAAGCGATAAATAAAGCGATAAATTAAGCGATAAATTAAGCGCTGTCTGATAAATTCATATTCTGACACGATTCCTGATCAATGTCTGTTTTAATAACTTTATATTCCAATGTTTAAAGCTGTTCCTGAACCTGCCTGGAGGCGCCATGTTTAATCCCTAACAGGAAGTGATGCTCGTTTTGACGCCATCTGATTGGCTGACAAGTTCTAGCTTAGCGCTGCGCTGCCCCCTATGGGTTGGCATTAAAACATCGCTCAGAGGTGGATTTGTTCAGGTTTCTGTGGATGAAAACTTTTCTGAAACCGATTCGATGTGTACGATGTTAGTTTTTAAACGTTGTAGCTGAGATATTAGTTTATATAGAGACCGGCTACGTTTGGACAAGGCCTCAGTGAAACTATCATCAAATGTTTAGCTGAACATGTGAATAAATGTCAGGAATGTGTGTTTAAATAGTTTTCTGGCAGCAGGATATTTATAACTATTGAAGTCAGGTCCAAACTGGTCAGACTGGTATGCATCATTTTAGGGAAAACATACAGATGGTGGTCGATTGAAAGGAAAAACAAACATGGAGGAAGTTTCCATAAATGCTGGAGAAACTTTTTTTTTAACTGGACTGAAGGGATGGAGCAGCAGTTTGGGTTCTGGTGATGGTGTGGGATGTTTCCCAAAGGTTCTGATGGGTTTAACTGGTTCTGCTGACTGGTGAACCAATCAGTTCTCTCCTTCTGGGTGATGTTTAGCTGCAGGGAACATGAAACTGGGCTGGGTCCTGCAGCAGAGCAGAGAGGACTGGCTGTGGTCGGGTCTCCATCCGGGTGTTTCAGCCCGAAAATACGAAACAAAGCAACCAGAAAGCTTTAAAAGAACAGCACTGAGTCAACAGATCGTTCTTAACATTTCAGAACAGCCTTTGCCAAACAACGTTTCAGATGAGTTTGCTTTCATGTCAGCCTAAAAAATGACAATGAGAAAAATGGCTGCCAGCTTATCTTGTATCTGTTTGTTCTGTCTCCAAACCCAATCATATCCACCGTCTGTCGCAGGTGCACAAGATCCCGCCCCCAGCTTCCTGCTGGAGCGCAAACAACTGCTAGCTAACGACGACAGGCGTTGGCTTTAGCTGCTAGCTGCCAACATGAAATCTTAAATGTACGCCTGATATAAAATGATTGCTACTAATGATCAACATTACAACCACTACACAGCAAAGTCAGGGAAAAGTTTTCATTAAAAACAAATAGCGAGGGAGAGGAATAGTTCAGTTAACGTGGATGTGCTGCAGAATTTGGTGTTTTGGTTCAGTTAATAATTAAAATCGACCCACACATCAACTCTGATAGATCATCAGTAGAGCAGGTGCTTAAATTAGCTAATCAACCACTGCTGTGTTAGCTTAGCTTAGCTAATAGCAGCGGTAGCTAATTTACCACAGCGATCACTTATTAAGAATAAACATCAAGCCTAAAAACATAAAGCTGTAACGGACTGAATGTTCTGTTTGCGTGTTTTTTAAATGTTGAATCCTGACACTTAAAGTGCTGTTGTTGTCAGTCGCTATGGAAACGGGTCTGTGTGTAGCGTGGCTGACAGAGAGTGAGAAAAGAGAAGGAAGTTGCATTATTTCTGCGTTATTTTCCTGCTGCGGCGCTCTGCACTGAGTTAACACCTCCAGGTTTCATGTAGTTCATGTTTCACCGGCAGCTGCTGTGGAACAGCAACAACATGCAGCGGGTCCAAAATGTGACACTTGGGCTGTTTCACCAAACACATCATGAGCAAACATCTGAGTGGGAGCAACTTGGTTGCCGATGAGGGGCAGGAGGACGTAGAGGAATCAGGTGTGGATGCTGCTTGGATCTGATTGAATAAATACCTCAGAGTTTGTGAAGGACGGAGCGGCGCTTTGCTAACGGTTTGAACCGGAACGACTTTCATCTTTACTGGACTTTATTTTGAAGGACTGAGGAGTGAAAACCTTTTCTCCGCCTGGTCCAGAAGTCTTTTAGTGCTGCAGAGTTGATTTGTTTAAATTGAAGGATCATAAACTTGGCAGTAAACCGGACAACCTGTTGGGTTTACACTGCAGTCGTTACAGAACCAGAAGCGGTTCTGGTCCAGTTTGAACCCAGCAGCGAAGATTTCATTAAGCAGATGCTAACCTCCTTCATCCTGTTAATGTTTGCATCACAAAGTAACATAGCGTTGTATTAATAAAGAGCAAAGTCTGCATGATTTAATAATCCACAGTGAGTGAGAGCCATCAGGTGTTGAAGGGGGATTTTCCCTGCTGCTGGTTTTTACGACTCTCTGAAGACGTTTCTACTGAATCAAACTAATTCAGGCTGACTGCGAAGGTCGCTGAGAACCGCAGTTAAGTGTCATGACACAAGTTGAAGGAAATTGGGTTTGAAGTGTTGGAATCCATGAGAAGAACTCGAAAAGGCCTACAAGGCGTATTATTTTGGGAACGCCTGCAGAGCAGGAAATCAGCGGAGAGGGAGACGTCTGGCTGCATCAGCCGTGGAAACCGTCAGCGACCTTCTGAAATCATTAAACTGGTTCCTGATTCAACATCCTCCTTCACCCTCTGAGCAGCGGCTGTCAGAACCGGCCCAGTTCTCCCGCTCCATTATAAACAACATTTGGGGAGGTTAATGAGAGGAAAACAGTCCTGACCTCAGCTGCTCACCCAGTTTTCCTCAGGCCCGCCGATCCCATAACGTCCTCACTGGGAAGACACTCCAGACCTCATTTGCATCTAATTTGAGTGGAGGGGCCCTTAAGGAGCGAAAACTGGACGGCTTTTCTCTCCAGGGTTCACTACACACCTGTTCTACTGGGACACACACACACACACACACACCCTGCAGTGCTTACTTTAATGTGGGTTTTTTTGGCGCTGCAAACTGTTTGCTAACTGCTGTGAAATGTCAGGAATTGTTGCCGTGAACTCCGGAGGGAACACTCGGATCGGGCCGAGCCGCTCCTGTTTCCAGGCTCCTAAAGTCACAAACTAACTAAAAATATTTAGTTAAGCTCATCATAAGAGCAAAAAATCACTAATATTCAGGCTAATATTTTCACCATGTTAGTCATTCATCTATAAATATCACAGTTTCAAGCTAAATATTTGGTGAAATATTTAGTTTCAAGTTAAGTGTTTACCAACTAAATATCAACTTCTAACCTAAATATTTAGTTATGAAGCTAACTATTTGGCTACAAACTAAAAATTGGCTTAAATCTAAGCGTTAAAGAAATATTTAAGTTAGTCAAAGTTAGTGAGGTAAATATTTAGTTTCAGGCTAAATATTTAAATTGAATCTAAATATTTTATTAGTGAGCTATTTTTCTCTGAATTAAATATTAAGCTCTGGGCTAAGTATTTAGTTGGCAAGCTAACCTATTACCTCCCCAAACCAAATGTTTAACTTCAAACTAAATATGTAGCTCCAAAGTAAATATTTTGTTAGCAACTTAAATATTTAGCGAGCAGCTAAATTATTATCTACTGAATACTAGAAGCTAAATAGTAATACAAAAATATATTTAGTTTCCTAACTAAATGTTTAGCATTAAGCTAAACATTAGCTAAGTGTTTAGCATTAAGCTAAACATTAGCTAGATGTTTAGCATTAAGCTAAACATTTAGCTAACTAGATAGCTTGCTAACTAAATGTTTAGCTACAGTCTAAACATTTAGTTGTGCTAGTTAGTTAGCTTGCTAACTAAACGTTTAGCTTGTTTAGCTAAACGTTTAGTTAGCAAGCTAACAAATTAGCTCTGAGCTAAATGTTTAGCTTGAAGCTAAATATTTTGCTCCAAACTAAATATTTAGTTATCAAGCCAAGCATTTGGTTTGAAACTAAATATTAAGTTGAAATTAAATAGTTGGTTAGCAAGTTATTAGCACCAATATAAATATTTGATCTCTGAGATAAATATTTAGTTAGTAAGCTAACTGTTGAGCTTCCGTCTAAACATTTAGTTTGAAACAGTGACATTACTGCGGTGAAACTTGGCCTCCATTTTGTCCTCCTGTGAGGAGCTAAATAACGCAGACTATTGCTGCTAATGTTTGTGACTCTGCAGAGACTCCCTGAACCTTCCTGAGCGTCGGCCCGGTCCGGAGTGTGTCTTCAGCCTCGCTGCTGGAAGTGGCACGCTGCCTGGACCAACTCTTACCGAAAGCTGGTTTTTTGAATTTCTGTTCCATCGTTAATGGCTTTTTGAGGAACTCCTGGCAGGACTTTTACAAGCAACACCTTCTCGGCTTTCTGTGTCCTCGCCCGGCCTCTTTCTGCCTCGCTTTGTTTCCAGCTCTTCATCTCCGTCCAGACGCTGCGCCCCTCCTCTGCTCCTGCTCTCTGTCGTCTGCCTCTTCTCTGATTAACTTTCTGTTTTTGTCACCTATGGCTCGTTCTGACATCTTTTCTTCCTGCTTTTCTTCTTCTTTGCTAATTTGCGTCGTTTCCCCTGACCTCCAGCTCCGTCTCCAACACTTAGCTGCTCAGATTGCCAGAAGCATCTCCACTCGAGTTTTCACAGCCGCTATTCGCCTCTGCGTGCCAACCGACCGCTGAGCGCACAGCAGTAGGGTCCTGCTGCCTGTGTGTGTGTGGGTGTGGGGGTGTGGGGGTGTGTGTGTGTGTGTGTGTAAGAGAGAGAGAGAGAAGAGAACGGATCCAGCAGGTCCAGCCATCGCTTCTGGCTCTTATCAAAGCTTTGTTGTGATTGGTCAGTGGACGGCGTAGCCGCCACACCCTCCGCTGTGGGACGATGGTTTGTGGTGCTCCTGGAATGTGTGTGTGTGTGTGTGTGTGTGTGTGTGTGTGTGTGTGTGTGTGTGTCTAACAGATCCAGTTTGGTAAACTGAGTTGCAGTAATCATCCGATCACTCCTGTGACCTTTGACCTGATGTTTTTAGGACACATTCCAGTTGGGCTGAAAAACTGATCACCATGCAACATCTCATTTCCATCCATCCATTTTCTAGCACCTCGTCCCAGCGGGTCAGGAGGAGCTGCTGCCTCCAGCGAACGTTTCGGGCGAGAGGCGGGGTCACCTGGACAGGTCGCCAGGGTGTCGCAGACATTTCATATCAGTTATTGATGATTATTATTTTTTTGTTTTAAATATCTAAAATCCTTCCGGACTATTTTCCTGTTTTATCTTCAGTTTTTTCTTCACATCGTTGTTTTTTTATTTTTTAGCTGTTATGAGTGACGATGGAGTAACTTGAAACTGTTGCTGTGTTAAGTTACCAGCAGGTTGTTGCTAGGCAACCAAAGGATAAGTGAGTTAGATGCTACCAGCTAGCTTAGCTCACCTTGAGAGGCTAAAATCTTTCCTCTGCCTACATCTCCCAGAATGCTGTGCGGTTCTGGATCAGTGAATATTCAATTAAATTAAGTTAACTATTGATTATGTGTAATTAATAATAAATGTTATGGATTTTAATGTCACAATCCAATCAAGAAAAGACTTCATTTATTAGTAAAGGGTAAGTAGGAATCGCCAGTGGGCGGCTGGTCAGTCATACAGATGTACCTGATGTACCTGAATGCACCATGAGTGGAGCTGTTGGTGATTTTTGTTGCTAACTTAACGACTTTCTACATTAAGTCCATCTAACAGCGTTTTTTCAAGCAACAAATCTAGAAACTTTTCCGTATTATTGGAGACTTTTGGTGTCAACAGCTGAAAGCCCCAATCATACTCCATTATTACCCGTATTTTCCACATTATAAGGCGCACCTTCAATGAATGGCCTATTTTAAAACTTTTTTCATATATAAGGCACATAAAATAGCCGCTACAGTAGAGGCTGGGGTTACGTTATGCATCCATTAGATGGAACTGCGCTAAAGGGAATGTCAACAAAACAGTCAGATAGGTCAGTCAAACTTTATTAATAAATTACGAACCAGCGTTCTGAAAACTCCCTTCATTCCCAAAATGAATAAACGGCTGTTTTATTTTCCCCGAGGTAAAGTAAGTAACGTGGTATTCGTTCGTGTGTGGATGGAGAGATTACGTCTTTTTATAAACCGAAAGCACCAAGAAGGACCGCTTCTAAATTCATTGATAAGTTCGCGTGCTAGCTCTGTTGCCTTCATTCGAATAGTGATTGTACTGACACTTCTACTTGCTGCTCTCTGTTCAACAACCCACTGTTCGAGTTTGTCCTCCAACCGTAGCCATCTCGCTTTGTTCCCTCGGAAACTCTGTTTAGTCTTCTTTACTTGGCGCAGGTCATCTTGTTGCTTCCTCCACAGCATTGATTGGTTCATGTTAAATTCTCTGGCTGCTGCTCTGTTCCCGTGTTCTACTGCATGACTGATCGCCTTGAGTTTAAACTCTGCGTCGTAAGCGTGTCTCTTAATAGGAGCCATTTTGGCTCTTTACACAAACACAAATGGAAATGAAACGGCACGCTTCACGCAGCCATATATCCCAGCATGCACCGCGCGCTTCTTCTACAGGGGAAAATGAAGTCGGCGGCTGCTTACCGTAGTTGCGAGACCTGTTGTGGCTCAATATTGGTCCATATCTAAGGCGCACCGGATTATAAGGGGCACTGTCGGCTTTAGAGAAAATTGAAGGTTTTTAGGTGCGCCTTATAGTGCGGAAAATACGGTAAATATTTCATAAAGTTCATTAGTAGTTTTGATCATATTTAGAGTATTTTTAATCACTTTTTCCTCATAAAATCATGTTGCTATGGATTTCCTGATTTGGCTGTGCATCAACATAACCAAATATGAAAAATGTCTTTTTCTTTTTAGCAAAGTTAAGAGAGAGAATGTTATCTGAAATCTGGATGAACGTAAAGCTGCTGAATCTGAGTTTCGTACACAGACCGCTTCTGCTGTTATGTAACACGTATAATCATAACAATGCTCAGAAACCTTCTAGGTTTTTATTTGCTGCATCTTACTTTCTTGCAGATATGATGTTATTTCCTGTTTCCACTGATTCTGGTTGCGATCTGTGTTTGATGAGTCTGATGAAATATGATGGATTAGGTTACCTGATTAAACCAAAATACCTCAAAATGAACCGCTGCTGCTGGAGAGCGTCTACTGGAGACACACAACCACATTTCCTCTCTGTAGGCTGTTGGTAAATTACAGAAAATTACTTAAATCATTAGTTGTCAACGTGGTTATGAAACATCCCGAGGTCAGGTAGCTGCTGAGATTTCTTCCTCTGCTCTGCATCGGATTTTATTTAAGAAAAATGAAGAAAAACCATCAGACAAGCGGACATCCTGCTTCACTTCAACTGTTTTCTCTTTTTTTTGAGAATCCATTTATTAGCGTGCAGATGTGCTTCAGTTAGCACGCATATTTAGGTAAGCGTTGAATTAGCGCCATCCTCCAACAGAGTTATTAACTGTTATCATGTGGTGATGTCATCCCGCTGACAGTTACTGCTGCAGCAGACTGATCTAAAGTAAGAAGCACCACAAAGAGCTTTCTGCTCTCTGGTTGTCACGTCTGTCATCCAGCTCGTCCCGTCCAGATCCGGTGCAGGGAACCAGTTTAGGCTGCAGCTCTGGGTCAGAGGGTGACCTCTACATGACCTCTGAGGGCAGCCGCATTCCCGCAACGTTACATGAAAACGTTAGACAGAAACTTAGAATGTTTCCCCTCCTGATGGTCCGATTGACCCAGTTCTACTGGAACCAGAACTCCATCATCTCCTCCAGCTGCTGTGGTTCTGACCCAAACCAACCTGTTCCCCTCCTGGCCTGTGGGGGCGCTGCACCAAGAACCACTGAAGGAAACGACACAAAAACCTCTGAAGACACTGAGAGCAACTTCCTTCTTCACCAGATGGAAACAAGATGGAGGCGTCAGATTTTAGTGTTGGAGGATTTCTCTTTAGTCTTTGGCTGAAGACCAGGAGCCATTTCTGCTGCTAGCGCTAGGCTAACACGTTAGCTTTGGTTGTATTTACCCAGAATGCCCTGTGCTGTAGTCCACTTCCTGCTTTTGGAGCGGTCTCCGCTCCGCTTGGTGTTCACATTCAAACCGAACCAGAGTTCACTTCAACTGAACCAAGACCGACGTTTAGAGGACCAGAGGTCAGAGGTCAATTAGCATTTACGCCACATCAATCAAACCGGACTTTCAAGACAAACAGACTGGAGTTTGATTAAATCAGATTAAACTGGGATGGCCTGAATCCAGACTAAGTTTTATTGGATCACTATTTGCATGGTTTGGTCTAGTCAAAGTCCAGACCTGAATCAAACTGAGATTCTGTGATTCTGCAGCTCAAACCATTTAAATGTGACCCGTTTGGGCCTTTATTTAGGACGTTTTCCTGGGTTACCATCAGCATGATGACGACGACTCGGATAAACACAGGCTGGAGGAGAATCTCATCTTATTTTAAACTTCAAACGAACCTTTGATGTCAGGAGGAGCGGCCAAAGTTTCCTGCATGTCAGAGTTAAACTGAGGCCACACACATACACGCACACACACACACGCACGCCCACACACACACACACACACACCAATCAAAAACTGCTTATTCATGTTCTTGCACTGCAAAACCACTAAATCTTACCAAATATTTCTGTAAATATCTTCAAGGACTTGAAATAAAACTATAGTAATGTACAAGTAACAAACTTTAAAAGGTTATTCTAAGTAAGGAATTCTTTAATGTTGACTTTAAAGGTTCTAGTTTCACAGGCAGATTAAAAATATGTTGTTATAAATAATCTGCCAACATAACTAGAACCTTTAAAGTCAGCATCAGGAAATTATTGCCTTAAAATAACTTTTACATCTTCCTAAAAAGTTACTTTAGTTAGTTTTGTTTTATTTTCAGCATTTGAAGATTTTTGCACCAGAAGCTGAACAGAAATCGTTGGTAAGATTTTCTGTTTTTGCAGCAAAATGTAAAATCTCACGACATGCAACGCAGCTGAGGTTGAATGGATCCAACATGAGACCGGAAACTGTGACGTGTTGTTGTGCTGGAGCAGAGAGTGTGCGTGTGTGTGGGTGTGTGTGTGTGTGTGTTTGGAGGTTTATCATGGTAATGAGGGCAGCCATGTTGTGTTTGGTCACCAAAGCAACACATTAAATCCTGGTTGCAGCGCTGCAGTTTTTCCTCTCTACACCTGCGTGGATTCGTGTGGCATGTGTTTTATTGGCGGTGCACACGGCGGTGGAGGCGGCATGACCGTCTGACCTCACTCAGACACACCAGCCGATCCTGGATGCTGATTGGCTGAAACTCCCAGAGCAAATACGGGGTAAACCGGGGTTCACCTGTTCAAAAGAATACGCAGGCAAAGAAAATAATACAAAAAGAATAAAGCAAATAAAGTTGTTTTTTTTTAGAGATATTAATAAATGTTTCCAGAGGTCATGAAAGGTCAGCCCCTCCCTTAAATTTAGTTTGATTTTGGTAACAGGTTGAGGGCTGGTTGACCTTTCATGACCTCTGGAGACATTTACTAATGTCTCTAAAATGTTTGCTGCACGTTTGGCCCCAGTTTGTTGGATTTGATGACGGAGCGAACTGCACTCAGCTGAATGGCCAGATCAGAATCTGATGGTTGAATATCAGATTAAAATCTAGAAACTGTTTTTCAGCTTCACTAAACATTTAATGGAGTCTTAATTTTATTGGCTCTAAGCTCCTAAATGGCCGTCCTCCAAAGCGGCGCCTTCGTTTGTTTCTTTGGTCTTAAAGCATCAGATGGTCCTTAAAGAACCAGTTTCCCATCTTTGTTATGAATATTACGTACGATTTAGAACCGGATTTGTTCCAAGTCAACCGGTTGCTTTGTCTCCGTCTTGGAGCGTCAGCGCTCACTTCCTGTCGTTAAAGTTTCCATTCAGGTTCCCGTCGGGCTGATGGGTCCGAGCATCTGAAGCGGGGGATTTCCAGTTGAACCGGGACAGAACCGCGCTTTGGAGCTCAGAGGGAAAAGGAAGAAGGCAATTAGGATTCCTGGCACAGCTGGGAGGCTCAAATCCAAATTGGGCTTACCTATCGACCGGCGCGCGGCTCCACAAGGGCCCGGTGGAAAATAACAAGAGATTAGCAGTGGAAGTGGATGCATTTGGAAACCAGGCGTTGGATGGAGAACTACAAAGGATGGCGAGAAGATAAAAACGGGTCAGACGGAGATATGAGGGAGCGATGGAGGGAGGAGGAGAGGAAATGACTGCTGCTGCTGTGGCCGGAGCAGAAGGACGACAAAGGTTAGAAAAACAGAAACAAGTCAAGCCTGGAGGGTCCAAACACCTGGATCCAGGTAAACCATGGATCCGTGGTTCACCTGGATCACCTGGGCTGCGTTAAACTCTCTGGACTCGTCATTTCTCCTCTGCCAGAGGTCGACGGGTGACCTGACCCTGAGGCTTCACTCTGTTGGAGGCAAAACGTTCAGGATGAAGCATCAACATGAGCAGCTGACCAATCAGCGATCACAGTTTGTTATGAAGTACACGCTTCCTACTGGACAAACTGAACCTCCAGGTTCATCACTGCTGAACCGGAACCGGACCTTCAGGGCAAACGGACTGGTTAAAGTCAGATGTTTGGCAGCATTTTGGGTTTCCAGTAGGAGCGATAAATAGTGACAGAGTGGCAGATAATGAATGAATGAATGAATGGATGAATGGATATATTGATCCCAGAGGGAGATTCGCAGCTCATCAGCAGCAGAAAACAGAATGAGAAACAGAGAGTTGTCGGTTTGTTGAGTTTTGGTCAAAATGCTGAATAAAATCATTTTTCTGCAGATCTTTGAAGTTTTAAAATCTCACTATCGTGTCTCGTCTAGTTTTATGAGTTTCATACATCGTTACACCCCAACCGGTCAGATGACTTCGTTCACAGCAGTGAACTGTGAAAATGAACTGATTCATTCTGAACTTGTATGAATTGAACCGGTTCTTCTTCATAGACTTTGTATAAAACTCTGAACTGTTCATTCCTGCCTGCAGATCGAATTTTCTTCAGCATAACTTTATAATCTACTAAATCAGCAACAGGTTGCATCAGATATAAACAGTTTGTAAACGTATAAACAAAGTTTTCTGAGGTCAATCAGTTTTCTCGGCTGTCATCCTGACCGTGCCGATTGCTTCACCTGGCGCTGCACAGCGTCCGTTTGTTGGGCTGCAGACGCGTCTCTCTGGAGCAGGAGGCGTTCCCACTGCGAGCGACAGAGAGATGGAGAGATTAGCTGTGGAGAGGGAAGGAAAACAGCCAGCGGTTACAAAAAAGGAAAGATGGAGATAAAAGACAAGAGGAAGATGTAAAAATTAGTTTGGTCAACTGTGAAGCTGTGAGCGATAAGAGATGAGCTAAAAAGAGAGAGATTAGAGAAGAAGTGGATGGAGGGATGAACCAGACGCTACAGGAAGAGGACAGAAAGACGGAGTTCATCATGGATGGAAACAGGCAGCAGCTGCTGGAGCCGCCGAGTTTTAGTGTTAAAAATGTTAAATGTTGACAGGAAATGAGAAAAATGCTAAATATTTGACTTTGGAAGAAATGATTCATCTGGAGTTTGAAAACCGGAAAATATACAAAGTAAACGTCAAATGTTGGCACCTCCGTTAAATCCTAAATATTTTAAAACCACCTGTGCCGGTCACATTTAAAAGTAAAATAAATGAAAATAAATATTACCTGAAATGGGCAATGGTGAGTCAGCATACCTTTATTCTTTACTAAATACTCTTAGGATACAAAACTGAAGTATTTATGTAGGTAAATTTTCTATTGTTTTTCTAATTGCCATTTTTGGTCAGCATAAATTTGCTAGCTGTGATTGGCTGCTATTTGTTCAAGTATTACTCTGGATTACTGTTCCCCTCCTGGCCTGTAGGGGCGCTGCAGCAAGAACCACTGAAGGAAATGACAGAAACCTCTGAAGACACTGAGAGCAACTTCCTTCTTCACCAGATGGAAACAAGATGGAGGCGTCAGATTTTAGTGTTGGAGGATTTCTCTTTAGTCTTTGGCTAAAGACCAGGAGCCATTTCTGCTGCTAGCGCTAGGCTAGCATGTTAGCTTTGGTTGTATTTACCCAGAATGCCCTGTGCTGTAGTCCACTTCCTGCTTTTGGAGCGGTCTCTGGTCCGCTTGCCGTTCACATTCAAACCGAACCAGAGTTCACTTCAACCGAACCCAGACAGAGTTTTGGAGGACCAGAGGTCAGAGGTCATGTAGCATTCACACCTCACCAACCGGACCGGACTTTATAAACAAGCGGACTGGCGTCGGATTAAAGCGGACTGGAGTCGGGTCAAGACACGGTGGTGCATGGCAGTGTTGTGTGACCGGGTTGATTTTCATGCATTCTGCCCCTTTTATTCTGACGCCCTCTAATATAGTAAAGTGCTACTAAATGCCTCGATCAAAGCTGAGGTTTGTGACCTTCACCGATCTGATTGAGTTTCTTCTGTTGTGCAGATGCTCAGAGACCTGCAGCTGGGCCTGGTTCTGGTTCTGACCCGGCTGGGCTGAATCAAAGCGATTAAAGGTGTAGCCCTGATGTTTTTGGCTGTGAGAAGACGTGAAAGCTGCCCTGCTGTCGCATTCAGCAGCAGTAAACATGAGGCCGGTTGATCGAAAAGCTTTTTATTATTCGGCTGTTTAAACCAGAACCAGATCCCCATGTGGCTGCGAACCGATTCACGTCTGATTGTCGAGTTTCTCACAGAAACGGCGTCATGTGTCTTTGGAAATCAGGGTGATGAAAGCGGCGCGAGCAAAGCGTAACGCTGCTGATTTATCACCGCGTTGAGAGGAAAACACGCCAGGAATCCTGAGACAGGAGCCGGACCGCTGGTTGGCTCAGCGTGGGAATGAGGAGGCACCCGGGCCGTTTCGGAAGCCTCCTGCTGGGCCGGGAGCCGGTCCGGTTCTGGTCGGGCCGGGCCGGACCGGCTCCCAGTCTCAGCCTGGCTCCTGTTAGAGCTCACATTTTGAAACCTAATATGGTCCTAAATCATATTTCTAAATGTTTAGGCGTGTTATGAAAAGCATGTTGTGTGTGTGTGTCTGTGAACCTGGTTTTTATATCTTTGTGGGGACCCATTGTTTGGCTGCATTGACGGGTTGCGGGGACCACTGCTTTTTGTGGGGACAAATCCTGTTCCCTGAGGGGAAATGCTGTTTTTGGGTCAGGGGTTAGGGTTAGGCTGTAGAAAACGAATGGAAGTCAATATGAAGCCCCCACAAGACATAAAAACACTACTGTGTGTGTGTGTGTGTTTTGATTTCGTCTCAATAAACATCAGACTCTTTTACAGGGAGCCAGTGTATACACACACACTCAGGGTGTCGGTTCGTGTTGCGGTGTGTCCGTTGCTCCGATGGCGTCCAGGAAACGCGACAAGCTTTTAATCTGTTGATGGAAAGAGAAGATGATTGTTTCCCTCGTTCACGTCTCCAAGTTTTTGGAAGTTTTGCCCAAAATGTTGTTGCCATCAGAGCAATTGGAGTGTTTGTGTGCTTTGGTGTCACTCTGTTTGTGTTAGCTTGTTAGCGTGCTTCTGTGCATGTGTGTGGGCTGCGACTCTATGGCGGCCGTTCTCACGCTCATGCCGCTGCCGCATTCAGAAAGATGCAGAAAAACACAGGAACAGAACCGGGCTAACCAGAACCGGACTGGTACCAGAACAGAATCAGCCCAGAGTTTTATGCACATGCTGAAAAATTAAAGACATAAACATCACCAATGTTCAAATACTCAAGTGTTTATGGGGCCCGATGGTGAAGTTAGAAAGTCAGTTGGTTATTTAGTCATAAAAGAGAAAAATGAGGTACATTCAATTATAAATATTATTAATTCAGTCATAAATTTCACAATTTCAAACTAAATATGTAGTTAAATCAGAGCTAGCTAAAGATTTTGTTAGCTCTGAGCTAGCTAGCTAAATATTTAGTTTAATAACTAAACATTTAGCTTTTGTGCAGCTTTTGTACTGGTTTGATTTAAAGATATTTTTGTACTGCACAAATTTTGTTTGTGCTGCTATGGGTTTGAAGTTTGAAGATATTAGTGAAAGTGTGAAGGCTAAAAAGGTCAACCAGCTCTCCCACATTACCTAACGTTATGTTTGTGCAGCAATCACATTTTTGATTTCATGCTGCTCTATGCTGCTCTATCAGTCTACACCGATGAAAACTGACCTTTATCTCTCAAGATAAGGGCAAGTTCAAGGTGTGAAAATTCACTGTTTTAAGCAGACAGTGAATTTTCCACCTTTACTCCCTGCATACCTGCACTATGCCAAACTGTTTCTTCACATTTAGCCTTCAGTTAAATACATTTAAGAGAAAAGGGGAAACACTCATTGAGTTTTTAGCATTAGCATTAGCACCTGCTTTGTTTCATGTGAGATTTATAACCTTCCTGTTTCTCTCTGCAGGGATTTAAACAGAAACAACATCACCAGAATTACTAAAGTGGACTTTTCTGGACTGAAGAACCTCAGGATTCTGTAAGTTTGGTTCTTTTTTCTCAGTAACTAAAAATAGAAAATGTTCATAGCTCCTGGGAAATGTGATGGCAGATTTGGTGTTTACCAGAAATGAACCTTTTATGGATCTGTTAAAGAAGAATTAAAGAACTTCAAAGATGCTTAAAGTCCAGTTTGATCTCAAAAAGCTAAATAAGCTGAGCAATAATCTAATAGTGGGAATAGATTCTTTGAGTGGCTTTGTTGACCTGCAGGAAACAATTATCTCTATTTTGTTTTTCAGTCTAAAAGCTTCTCCATTAGGAAGCCACCTTTCATCTTCCTGCTTTAAATCAAACGACTCTTCGAGCAGAAATACATTTAATAACTTCACATCATATCTGCTCCGCTCTCCTTTTGTTGCCAGTTTAAGATCCTGAACTTCCAGAAATTCAGCTCTGAATAAATCTCTCATAAAAAAGTATTCACACCCTTTAGATTCTACACATTTTCTCCTGTTAATTTGTTCTCTTGGGATTTTAAGAAACACAAATGTTACCTGATCCCCTCCATGGTGAAACATGGTGGTGGCAGCATCATGAGCTGGTTTTCCATCCAAGTTCTGCAACCAGACGACTGGCTGGATTTAAATGCACACCGCACCATTCAGACTTTATTTGTAAAAAATACAGAAATCATTTTAAAAAAAAATCTCTTACACAAAAGCCGCTGCATGTCTGTTACAAATAGGTGCAAAACTTTTACAACTTTTACATTATTAAAAAAGCAGAATGTTGCAATTGTTCTGTTTCCATTAAATAAGAAATTTAATTAAAATCTCATGAATAAACTTGTTCATTCAAGATAATCATGGAGGTAATGGATATAAACATGAGATATTTATAACCGTCTGAAGCAAAAAAAAAATTTCCCATTGCAGTTTTTGCTAAATACACAAGTTTAGATACAACTGAGAAAGCAGTTGAAAACCTGAGTTTTCTAATTTAAAGACATTTTTTGTAACTTTAAGAAAAATAAATTTTATCCATATTTAAGCTACAGTATCTCTATGTTATGACAGTGTGATATGAAACAGATAATCTCGTTCTCCTCCCTAAGCTGCTGACGTCTGAAGAAATGCACCAAAAACAACCAATCAGAGCCAGGAGGCGGGTCTTAGTGGCGTCAGTCAACCTCATGTACTCACTGCTAAATGTGCTATCAACTTACCGTTACAGGAAAACCATTTCTCCACCTGCATCGGTGATTATGCTAACTTGTTTGAGCATGATTGACAGTGCTAAGATCTGCCTCCTGCCTCTGATTGGTAGCTTCTAGTTAGCACTGTAAGAAGACAGAGGAGCTTTATTTTATTTTTCTTATACTGTTATGAAATATGTAAAAACACTTTTTTAAGTAAAAGTTACGTTCTGCAGCTTTAGATCTATTATTGTAATTCCAATTTTTGGATTTTTATCCTCAGTGGAATCTGGTTTCACTCGGGTTCAGGAGGTGTGAATACTTTTGCTTCGTGTTTTTCTACCTTTCTGCAGCCTGTACTTCCATGCCTCCATGCTTCAGTAATTAAGGCGCTGCTATATTTTCCTAACGGGCCTCTGGGTGCCCAGAGGCCCAAGCAGATCCACGTCTTAACGAGGCTTCCAGGTCTGGAGACGATGCACGCGTGTTGCAAACTTTTACAAGCTAAGCTAACCTAGCATAGCAGACATTAGCATCAGGATGGTTTACAACTTCTGCATGACTCTTGGCAGTGAAAGGTCACAGGAACAAAGAGTTTAATATCCAGATTTACCACGGCTTAAAAAAGTATTCACACTCAATGAACTTTTCCATATTTTGTCACATTATAACAACAAATATAAAATACTAAATAATAAATGAATGTGAAAGACAAAGTGGTTTCCATGGTGACGTAGAAAGATACAGGAGCGTGATCTGCAAACCAACGGTCTGCTTGAAAATGTCTGTATTCATCTGTTTCCTGCTTTAACTGAGCCACAGTGAAATAACGTGGCTGCTGATTGGTTCTTAATTTTATTTCCTGATCATTGAAACGTTTGAACTCAGCAGAACGAGACGCTTATCTGCTGCCCTAATTCACTTCACAGGCTCTCACTGTTTCAGCGCAAACGCCTAAAATGTGTGTGTGTGTGTGTGTGTGTGTGTGTGTTTGCGTTTGTAATACCTTGTGGGGACCATTTCCTCACATATACTACGTTGTGGGGACCTACTGCTCCTTGTGGGACCGAAGCCTGGGCCCCACAAGGGGAAACGCTGTTTTTGGGTCATGGGTCAGATTTAGGACTAAAGTGTGAATTGATTTTTGGTTAGAGTTAGAGGATAAGGGTTAGGCTGTAGAAATGAATGGAAGTCAATGGAAAGTCCCCACAAAGATATTGACGCAGACATGCATATGTGTGTGCGTGTGTGTGTGTGAGGGCTTTAATAACTATAATCACTGCTGGCTGCGTGCACTCCGTTTTAACCAGAGCGGCAGATAAAAATACACAGAGGAGAGAAACGCGTTCCTCCAAAACGACTATTTCACTTCATCTGATTTTTTATCTAAAACACAATAAACAGTTCGTGATTTCATTGTGTCGCCTCGGAGAGACACACACACACACACACACCGAGAGGAGTGTGTGTGTGTGTGTGTTTGTGAGAGGCGAGCGGTGTGTTTCTTGTGGTCAGAGACGAACTGCTGCGATGTTCGCCTCCAATCTGGGAGGAGAAGTCCTGGGAAAAACGGGTAACCAAAAATATTCACACCAAGCGAAGATTCAGAGCTAACAGTCATTCAACCGAACAAAAAGCTTTTCAACAGATAAAAACACTTCATCCACCTGTTCTTATTCATATCATCATCAGATGATAAAGATTATTATGGCTTTTAGAAAATAGAAATGATTCAGAAAATGAAATGCAAGGAAAATAAAATGTATTTTATTTGATGTATGTAAACTTCTGGTTTCAACAATAATTATTCTAATTATTCAAAAACCAAATATAGGTGAATATGCATTAATACACATTAATATCCACCATCTCAGCCACCTAGTTTCACAGTAACTTTGTTCCCAAAGATCAGCAATAGCAGTAATAATAATAATAATAATAATAATAATAATAATAATAATAATAATAATAATGGTTTCTGATTGCCAAACCAGCATATAATGAAGTTTACTTTTTCTCTGTATAACTCAAACTATACATGATAATAAATGTGCTGGAAGATAAATTATCCCAGAAATTATTGTTATAAACAATTATATTGTTATTTAGAGACTATTTTCAACAAATATAATAATAACAACGCTGTGTTAATGCAAGTATACCCACTCAGATATAAAAAAGCCTTTTGTTTCTGAAGAATATTTGACATAAATCACATTAAACATCCAAAATAAAAAATCAAAACAATAATTAAAATGCATTATGGAGCTTCTGTAACCAAAATCAAATTACAACATTATTGATCATTCAGCTTAGACAGGGGCAACAGGCTAAAGGGGGCAGGTAGGATAATAAAGTTCAAGCTAGAGGCTTGTTCTTGCTGCCGTCTTTTCAGCGACATTAAAGAGGAAACGATCAAACTTGTTTTAATTTATCGTGCAATAAATTGATTTATTGATTATTGAGACACAAACAAAAAAACTGAGCATCAAACTCTGCCGGGACTCGTGTGACAGTGAAACCCAGAGACAAAGACTCGGACTCGGGTTTTATGACAAAATTTTGACCTTTAACCTGACATGAAATTAGGTGCGTTTGTTTTATTATCCGGGACGTCGGTGGGCGGTTCTTAACGTGTCAGCATTAAATCTGAGTAAAAATATTTTTCACTCATTGTGAAGTCAGCATCTTTACAAAATAAAAGCATTCTTACTAATTCAGTCACGACTCAGACTGAGAGGAAACTTCAGCTAGTTTTCTATGTTGTGAATAAATTAATTATTTTAGCTTAAAGATGGCGTTAACAGGTAAAATAAAACTGATTTGTTGTTTCTGCTGCTTCTCTCATTAATATAAACTAAACAGAATTTTCCTGGTTTGTTGCTCTCTGGGAATCTCCAGCTTCATCATCAGAGGTTGATCTGTAAGCCTCATTAAAAGCGTCCAGCAGTTTCCCATTAGTGATTTTCTAGCGTTTTGCCTGAGCGTTGGGCTGTACGCCCACCGCCATTAACTCAACTGCAGTCGCCACTGTTCAACCACAGAGGGCAGCAGTGAGACAACTTCAGGCCAAATATTGCAAAATTTAACAAATTTACACAAAAATACCCCAACTTGCAACAACATAACGATGGAACCATTAAAGACCAACTTAGATATTTAAGTACAAAATCAAGTTAATTTACCCGACGGCTTGGTAGAACCTCTGACCCGTTTCAGTTCCTCTGTTTCCTCATTTTTATCTCCTAAGATGTTTCAGTTCTCCTCTTTCCTCGTTTTTAGCTCTTATAGGACAGAAATCCTCCGCCCTGCTGTTTGCTGAGACGTTCTTTCTGCTTGGTCGGCTCCATCTGGAAAACCTTAGCGGCGCGTCCCACACAGAGTCGGGACAGGAACGCTGGAGATGTTGGTCTGCAGGAACCACATGAAAGCCCCGAGACAAATGGGGGAAATTTGCTCTAAAGAATTGGATGTTAATTATTTGTTTTGGCTGACTAGATTAAAACATTTGTTATGCACAGAGTGTTGGTGGCAGATCTGTTCGCTCCGCTGACTCTCTGTTTACTCAGCCGGTGAAGTGTCTCTGCTGCAGCCAGACGGGACATTTCTCTGCTGTGTACAGTGTGAAAACTAACGGTTCCTTCTCCAGGGATATGAATACTAATGGTCTCTGTGCCGTTTTGTCTGCTGCAGCCACCTGGAGGACAACCAGATCAGCGTCTTGGAGAGAGGAGCCTTCCAGGACCTCAGGCTGCTGGAGAGGCTGTAAGTTTTCACACATCCAGCCAAAGTATTCACACCCTGAACTCTTTCCTGTGAGAGTTGCTGGGATTTTACTGACACCCTGAAATAAAAAGCCTGGCAGGTCTGGAAGCTGATGTTCTGGTGCAGAAAAACCCAGAAGACTCGCAGCCGGCCATTACTGACTCACACTGAGATGAATAGAAATGCACTCCACACTTTTCAGATTTTTATTTGTTAAAAAAATTTGAAAATCAACAATCTGTTTTGTCTGATGCCGCCATGATGCTCTGGTTTGAGTTAATGTCACATAAAGGTCGGATTAGAATACATAAACGTTTTTTGGTGCATTCTCACCAAACGCATTTTGCTCGTCAGCCGCACCTCAGCGATCTAGCGCGGCGCGATTTGAAGCGTTTGGAGTGTTTTGAGCACTTGATGCATCCAGCGTGTCTGAGAAATATGCCGGCAACGGAAAACAACGGCCAGGGCGTCTGATGCGCCGCGCCGCGCCTCCACACAGACTTTGAATGTAAACCAGAAACATGTTTAGAGCAAAATGTCAGGCGTCTGCATTCAAAGTGCAGACGCTTCAACCTCGAAGTATCAGACGCGTTTTGGATTCGAGGAACACGTTTGGTGTGAACGCAGCATTTGTAACGACTAGGGCTGCTGGGAAAAAAGTTATTCCAAATTTAAACTCAACATTCTGACTTTTTTCTCAGAATTTTGACTTTTTTTTTCTCGATTTCCAACGTTTTTTTCTCAGAATTCTTTTGATCTCAGAAGATTACATAAATTTTTTCCCCAGTGGCTCTAATCCTCCACCGTAGTTACATGACAGGAAAAATGTTTAGGTGGTGTGAAAAGTTCTGCAGGGATCGCACACACACACACACACCCCCCCCACACACACACACACACCCACCCCCACACGCCCACACACACACACACACACACACACACACACCCACGCCCACACCCACACACACACACACACACACCCACACACACACACACACAGCTGAAGGATGAGGCTGAATCCACGTTTATCACTGTAAAAACTAAACAGTCACATATTTCAGATAGTTTGGTCTGTAAATGTTTTGGTTTTATCTGTAAATGGAGATCAGCTGCTTATCTGAAGATGAGGAGAAATATTTAATATTTAATACTTTTGGGTCAAAACTACAACAAATGAAGAAGTTTTTCTGGTTTTAGTGTTTTATTACGCTGACCTAAATCTGAATTTAAGAACTGTAAAAAGATGGAGGTTGATGTAAACCTCATAAAGATGCTGCAAAGATGGTTTATCTTGAAAGTGAGCTAGAATATTGTTTTATTTTTAAGGTTCACCAGGTTGATTTAACAGCAATGGACACATTATCTGTTTTTTAGTGCTGATCGCTCTTTAGTTTTGAGTTGAGTTATAACTTTCTACTGTAATTTAAACCAAATAATTATCTCATAAAAACTGTTTCGTCAGGGTAAGGGTTAGGGCTGATGAAACAGCTAAACAACAACATTTCTGGATTATTTTCACTCACATTATCAAGTTAAGATAATTACTGTATTTAAGTTAGAATTCAACCTTTGCTTTCTGCAAGATATAGGAGCTGCTCTTAAGTCAATAATTCCCTAGTGTTGATTTTTTAAAAGTACCAGTTCCTCTAGAAGATTATTTCACTTATAATGAGACATTTTTTCATGATAAAAGTGAAATAATCTGAGTTGCTAAGCCTGGCGGTCAGTTCAGCAACCAGCAGCCGCCATGTTTATGAAAAATATTTAAACGTCACAGGAAATTTCAAAATATGACTTAGCAGTTATGTGTTATTGGCAAGATATTATTAACAAAACATAAACACCAACTTTTAAAAAGGCAAACATAGGGCGTGCCGTGGTGGCGTAGCGGTTAGCGCGACCCATATTTGGAGGCCTTCAGTCCTCGACGCGGCCGTCGCGGGTTCGACTCCCGGACCCGACGACATTTGCCGCATGTCTTCCCCCCTCCCCTTCCCTGTTTCCTGTCAGTCTACTGTCATATAAGGGACACTAGAGCCCACAAAAAGACCCCCTGGAGGGGTTTAAAAAAAAAAAAAATAAATAAAAAGGCAAACATAAAAAATACTCATGAAAGAAATTTGTAAGCCTGGTGGGGAGCAAGTAAAGTCTGGCAGCTTCCAGTGATGATACACTGGAGAAAATCCTGAATCTGCCAGAACCTTTTTATCAATATTAAGGAACTGTTTACTTAAAACAAGCTCCTATATCTTCCTGAAAAGTTACCTGTAAGTTAGATCTGTCTTATTTTAAATGTTGTAAGGTATTTGCAGTAGAAACTAGACAGAAATATTTGTTAATATTTTGTGTTTTTTCATAATTTCATGTGGAGTATCTCCTCCCATCAGGTTATCCAGTCAGAAACAGTGAATATGTCTTTGTTGTTGTCTCTGCTTGGATCAGAGTGAAAGTCCAGGAGGATTTTTCTCTCTGTCTCGGAGGTCAGAGGTCTGTGTCTGTGTCTTCTCCGACACTAACTCAACGCCACGACCCTGTGACCCCGTGACCCCGTGACCCCGCCCTGCGTCTCTTTTTCCCATCCACGCCTCATTTCTCAGCCGACCTGATAACGCTCTCACTCCCTCCGCTGGCGTTGTCCTCGTTTATCTTCTGCTCACATGTGAACCAGGAGAAGACACATCTCCAACATCTGACATGTTTTATGCTGCAAGAGCCGCAGCTCTCTGATAAAACACTTAAAAACTTTATTTGTGGCTAAATTTACTGATTAGAAACTCTTCAGTTCATCTGTTTCTCCTGAATCACTTTAACTGTGAGGAAACTGCCAAAAAATGGTTTTAAATTTAAAATCTTAGCTTTGTTAGATTTTATACACGTGAGTTTTGGTTTTCTGTTTTTAGTAAATTCACTAAACATTTAAAAAATTTCTCCAGATTGTAATAGTGAAGTATTTGTGTCAAATTTTGAGGAATGCCATTTGGAAAAAGGTTGTAACTTACACTATATATGCAGTCATAT